>NC_051135.1:12376885-12710008 GCF_014839805.1 Manduca sexta
ATTGCTTCGCAAGTACTAAAAACATGAATATCTTTAATTATAACCATCTTCTATCATCATCAGCCGGATGTATACTGTTGAACATGGACCTCCCCCAAAGATTTACAGATCGCCCTATTGGAAGTGGCCTGAATCCAACTCCTGAGACTTTTATAAGGTCATCTGTCCACCTCGTGGGTGGACGTCCGACGCTGCGCTTGGAAGATCGTGGCCTCCACTCCAGAATCTTCGTGCCCCATTGGCCATCAGTTCTACGAGCTATGCACACTGCCACTTCAGCTTACTAATCCATTCACCATCATCTATATCTATATATATATATATATATATATATAAAAATGAATCCCTATTTCCCTTGGTCACGTCATCACGCGTGAACGGCTGGACCGATTTCACTATTTTTTTTAGTTTGTCTTGTTATTGTCAGGAGAAAGTTCTTATGAAAGAAAAAAATAAAAAAAATTGCGCGGTAAATTAGAAAATTTAAGAAACTTAACGACAAACTTCTTCTTATTCTTTTAAAAAAAAATTGGTCCACCGTTTTAACGACAATATTAATTTTACATAACTGTCAGCGATCGACAGACTGCGCGCGCATACATAGTTAAGACGGGACGTCTGTCGGGTCAGCTAGTATTATACTATTAATTACCTTAACAACTTAAAAAATAAACAACAAATAACAGTCGTAAAACACCAGCTCGACTGGGATATCACCAGTCTCACAAGAAACTTTAAGAAACAATCTTTAGTTGCGTTTCGACATTCAACATGACATGATCCTCTGGTAATCTAGGTACTTATGAATTGTACTTATCTCTTACAACCAGATGACAAATGATAGCTTGATCTTATAAATCTAATAAGTACTCGTTAAAACTCGTTTCAGAATTTTAAGAAACAATAACATTCCACTGTGAAAAGCTAACAAAAATGCATTACATTGAAAAATGCGAGGACGGCTACAAGTAGACATAATTTATTTCCATTCCATAAACATAGATGTAGTTGGACAATGTGATTACTCAATGCACCTCTAAATACCCTTAAAGCCCAAGCATGATGACATCTACGTTAAGATTAAACATACATAGTATCACGTCTATGTCCCATGGGGGTAGGCAGAGACTGGATCACTACTTTGCCCGATTCTGACATACTTCTCTCGCTTCCTCCACGTTCACAAATCTATTCCTGTATTCCCGCCAGTTCAGTGTACTTTTTACCTGGCCTCTACTAAGAATGAATTGGTATTATTAAAATATTGGCCTTTAGTATGATAAAACACACACACACACACACAATATCACGCATTTATCCCCGAAGGGGTATGCAGAGACGCAACCAAGGCACCCACTTTTCGCCAAGTGTGTTCCGTCCCATGATGTGATCACCTATCGCTATATCGGGCACAAATTTCAGACTCCGGGCTGATACTGAGCCGAAAAACCTAAATATCACTTGGCCCGACCCGGGATTCGTAACCAGAACCTCAGAGCGCTGTCGTACCGCGCATGCAATACAACTACGCAACCGAGACAGTCTGCATTAAACATGATTTACTTAATCGGCATATAAAGCCCATTAGCCGTTCGATGGAAAATGGGTGGTGGATGGTTATGTACATTATATTCCTGTATTATATCCCCATATTCCTTGTCCAGACGAAGCCTCACAGGACACTTCCCCCGCCTCTTCTTCGAGCAGAAAAGATTTTTTTTCGTAACGTCGAACGAGTACGAATAGTTTTTGTACATTATCGTTGTTTTGTTGTTGTTCATTGGCAGCACGAAATAGGATTTATCTGAAAAAAAAACGTATTTAATATGTAAAGGGCCATTCGCAACGAGTCGTATGCGACATGCAAATTAGTCGCAAACGTAACAGCAGTACACTTATTTTGGCGACATATTCATTCTGCAGCGAAGTTTTATATCAATGAGATTGATGCAATAGACTTACACCTTTGTGGTGTTAAATGTTATATTTTGCGGATAAAGACTGATAAAAGAAGATATAATCTCTATCAAATTTTATACATTTATCTAATATTATAATTATATTTTCTTTTAAACGTAAGTGAGTTTATAATCATAGACAAATCTCTTACCCAGCAGTAGAACAAAGGTATACTAGCCTGCAATTTATATTTAGTACTATTATTACTGTTTTAAAGATTTTACAAACAATTTAAGTGAAGTGACAATACAAATAAAACAATATTCAGTGCGATATTCATTTTATTATTTCACAACAATAAGCATTAACTTTGACAGGGTTATGTTTACAATCCACATACAATTCTTTTCGACTGTGAGAAACTACATGAAACTAATTCCGTGCATCACATCGATTAATTAATAACGTATTTATTCAAAGATCTTAGCGGCCGAGTACAGAATAGCACCTTAAATCTACATAAGTACAATATTTGAACAAATATACACATACAGAACTTCGATATTCGAATCAAAAGCATTTAAATGTCTCCATGGCGAAAAAATATTTTTTATTACGCAAAACCCTTACTTATGTTATTTACCAATAATCCAAAGTGACGTATGAAATAGTAACAATAATCTCTGTCTCGCTATTACAAGGTCCTATGTTATTGTTTACTTACGTTGCAAAACTGATATTAAACATTTTAATGTTGGTAAAAAATTTTCATAGTTCTTCATCAAAAGACTTTCATAGTTCCTTGTTTGTTTATCTTCGGGAATTCAAAAAAATCTTCACTGAAAAAGACTTAGAATGATGTGATAATATATACAATTCAATTTGTACATTCAATATAACATAGACGGTTGTACTAGTGATCCAATGATTATTGATACTGTAATCTATAAGAAAGGAATAATACCTACACTATTTGACAAGATCGATACCCAAATCGTGTTACATTTTCATTGAATGTTCCCCGCTAAAGTTTACTAAAGAACATTACTTCTTTTTTACAGCAGAATTTAATATGTCACTTATTCTACTAACAGGGTCTTTCACTTTTTCCTTCTCTTCTTTACGTAAATTAAACATTTCAGGATGTTGTGGTCTGAAGCGCTTGTAGTATCGTATGAAATCGGAATCTTCATCTGAAAATAGATATCATAAGAAAAATAGTAAGGAAAAATACAGTCTAAAAAGTTGCGTTGTATATTTGAGTATTGGTTTCTTTTTTATTTTCGTTAGAGTATCAAAATAATATCTGAGAAATGCTTTTTACAGAAGTGAAACTCTATATAATTCTCCATAACCATTTAATTCATGAGCCCAATTACATAAATTATTATGATACAAATAATTCATATGTTTATTATACATCTAATTTTTACCCTCGAAGTTACTCGAGTTACTATTATATTTATACCAAAAAGAAATGCGTAATTAATTAAACTTTCTCATAAAGTAGCACAGAGCTCGGCGGCATATGGTGCACTGAGCTATAGAATGAGATACAATACTCTGCAATGAGTATCACTAAGATTCATTTCGGCTTTGTAAAGCGTCGTCGCTGACCTGTCAATTGTTAAGAGATCAATTTTGTAATATCCATTGCCTTTATTAACACAGAACACTTAAATAAAAATGGCTTAAATTAATCTTTAACCCTTATCCGTTCACTTCTTGGATTCCTTATCGCAATGTAGGATCCACTTAGCTAGTTATTCAAGCATTTTTTCACACCCGAAAAATTCTCCCATCAGGCGTTCTGAAGATATTGGGCGGCGGGTGTATGTGAGAGTCAAGTTCTTCCAGGACCTCAGAGTCCACCAAGATCACCCGTGCCTTGCAGCCGATGCTCTTCTTCGAGCAGTACCAGCGATTCTTTCCACCCATACGGGAGAACGTGTAGTTTTTGTAAAACAGCGTCATCCCGCGACTTGATGGTATGAACTGAACTAAAAAAAGAAAACAGTACATGTATATTTGTCTTTACCTCTGCTAACATTGTGCCAAAAATCAGCCATGAATAACAAATATTTACGCTAAGTGATTTTTTGATTATTTTTGTACTTTAGTACGAATATGCTATGTGTAACTACAGTTTTGACTGAAAGTATGATAAACCCGCTCCGATAAATGAAAATACTTTTTTATTAATATTTATTTTGTTCGAAGCTTATACTTTTTTATTTTACATCTATAATTAGGATGACTTATAGTAAACCGTTACTTTTAAGAATATAAACTTGCCAGAACCCGCCTAATAATAATATAAACAAAAGTATATTTCATTTTATTCGTATATTTTTATCCTAAAATGCATGCCTTATTATTAATTTACAGTCTCGTAGCAGAGATTTATAACATCTGTTACTTAATATAATATATATATTTTTTTGCCGTGGTAGGTAAACGAACGAACGGTCTGCACGATGACAAATCATCCGCGTCGGTGGACTAACGCTATGGCAGGCGCACAGCCAAGCCGTTACCTACCGGGAAATATATAATATTTTAAAACTATTGAAATATCTGTCAAATATGCCATATAATATGATTTATCGAATATGGATAACCATGCATTAATACATTAACAGATTGTAGATACAATGTCTTATTTGCAACGTTTCACGGTGCTCAAAGTTAAGGCACATTCAATTGGTGGTGCAAATTGCTTTTTCAAATAAACGACATATTATTATAATCTTTATATACATGTTTCAAGTCAGATGAACATTCAACAGATATCTATATGTTACTATGAAGATATCAGTATTACAAAATATGGTGTTGCTAACTTTAATTTAAAGTCTAAACTTCTATATTTTGTTTTACCGACGGTTTCAATAAACAATCCGAATAGTAATCTTCGATCCGATGCCGAGAATAAACTAAGCAAAATAGATATTATTTATACGTGCACGAGAATATGACCCCACCACCCCTGATGGTAAGTGGAATAGGGTCCAATAGAATGTCCACTGACGAGAGATGATAAAACTCGACAGTCAAAACTATTATGCCGGCATATGGCAACCGGATATATACAGGTTGGTCCCGGTACGCAACACAACTTATGCTACTATGATAAGCTACTTTGTAAGCATGTTAAAAGCAACTTTTGCCTGATTGGCTCATTTTGACGATGGATCGAAATTAACGATAGGTATGATTTATTAAAAACGAAGGTCAGACGACAAGATTAGGAATAACTTCGTAGATTGCAATCTTATTCGCTGAGACACAGCGCGGCGCGTCAATTATTTGTATATCATAATTCTCGAATTAAAAAAACACAGCAACACGTAAAAAATATTTAAAAATTAAAAATTCCAAATCAATTAATAATGCAGAGTACTTAGACTTAAATATATGAAAATTAATAACATACAAACATTTAATCAGGGAAACTAATTACTATTATAAAGTAACTTACTTAATTTAAAAAAAACGACAATATATCAACTCACTGTTTTGCGTCCTTCACTCTTAAATGTTTAGCGTAAAAAGAAAATATTATTTTATATAAGGTGAACGAGTGAGACGGCAAGTAAAGACGGCTATAAGTGATAGGTTAATTATAATGAAGTCAATAATCCTTAAATTATGGGAGGATTGAGGGAAGAGGTACTTCTGAACTGAACCTTATTGACCGAATGAAAAAGAACGACAAAGCTGTTTTCTACAAAATCTGGTATTCTTGCCGAGCCGTTTCGTTATTACTTACTGTAATCAAAATTGATTGAACTGATATCTGAAATTCTCAGTAAAGGCCAGGTCAAAAGTACCTGGAAACGGAGGGAATGCATGAAAAGATTATTGAAGGTGGAGGAAGCGCGAGAAGTATACCAGAATCGTGCAAAGCGGCAATCCATAGTCTCTGCCTACCCCTATGGAATAGACGCGTGATACTATGTATGTACGTATGTATGAAAACTGGCTTATCTTACATTACACGACTTTAAAAGTGGAGGAAACAAAACTCGAATAACACAAATACATGCAGTAACTTAATAACGTCGGCAAATATAAAATGAATATCATGAAATTCGAAATTCATAGTTACATTTAATTCTAGCACGATTATGATTACAATTATAAAATAGAATACAAAAGTAAATTTAAAATAATGAGAAACATCATCTAACTTCTTGGATATAGTACTAACACCGCATAGAAGACGGAGTGGCTACGTATGGACTGTAATTTGAAACTCGCTCTTATACGATCTAATATACAACTGATATTAGAATAAAAACCTAGGACTCTCAGATGCTGCGATGAGACTCGTAGCTTACACCGTCCAGCTACATTGACCTTAAGATCCAATTGTCCAAAATCAGTAAAAAATGAAGTCTTAAAACAAATTTGAAGGCTTAATTCATCTTCTTATTTTCTGATAATCATCATAGGCTACTTGAAGTATACAGCTGATGATTTTTGTATGAATAAATGAATCTTCCGATTTTCTGATAATTAACGTAGTGTAATATACTTTGTCATTCAACTCATGAATTTACCAGGTATTAAACTGAATAAGTATATTTAAGTTTAAAATTAAATCAGCATTTATCAATATGTTTTGTCCATGAGACTTCGCACATATTCAATCTAAACATATTAAATATCCGTAGACAACGATCCATCCTCAGTCAGACACATCCTGGGAGGCTCATGATGGTGCCTGTACACAGCATCCAAGACCTGACCTCCAGGACCGACGTGGAGCTTCGCCTGGCACCTCTTGGACTTGCAGTTCCACGTGTCGTAATTACTCCGTCTGCATGCAATGACGTATACATGTTTATTGTAGTACACCGACGTGTGGCCGAAACGATTCTTGATGAATGTTACTTTCAGCATATCTGGAAGGAAGGAATAGGTTAGAATAGGGTTGATTCCTGATTTGATAATCATGCTTAATATGCATACATCGACTGACCAATAAACAGACTCGAATTAGAATCAACCTATACTACTCGTCAATATTGACATAAACTATTCCAATGCCTTTGTAGTGTAGGCAACACTGTGGAATATTATAGGAACTATCGGCGTTAGATTGTAAGAATGTCATTGTTATACGTCAGTTGGGAATAAACCGTGGTATACGCTGTCTCTTTATGCTCCTAAAGACATTACAGCCTTCTTTCGATCCATCGTAAAAATCGACCAATCAAAGCAAAGCTTTTCTTGACACGCTATAAATTATTATTTTATATGGTATATTCTCAAAAACGGATCGAACATTAAGATTGGGAAGTAAATGGAGCAGTCACGCTGTAAGTACCAAATATACGCAATTCTCGGTAGTACAATTATTAGTTTCCGTACAATTTTTGTTTATATAACTCACTCAAGTAAAATCAGATGTCATCTTTGTTAGTTTTTTTGTAGAGTCGTTTCCGCAGTTTAATTTCAATTAGGGAATAGATTTAAGGAAGACAATATAGTCTTAATGTATTTAGTACTTAAGTAATGTTAATAATTATTGTGTAATAAAATAAAAGAAAAATTAACTTATGTGATTTCCGCTCAAATCGTTTATACCCAATACGGCTTTTAATAGACAACCGATATACCGTTAAATGACAAGAAAATAAAACAAAAATTAACAAATCAAAACTTTTATAATCACATTTCATTGCAACATCATCGTATACATTAGTTATTCGCATTAATATAATTGTATGTGGCTTGCAATAACAATAAAGTATGTTTATCACATAGTAGTAACTTAACGCAGTTTCCCATAATCGTTGATGTCTCATTCTCTCTCAGTGGCCGTCCTGAGCCGAGGGTGTGGCCCTTTAGATGGTCGCCCTCAGCATGGTCACTCAAGGGCTCGCAGTACCTAAAGCACTCACCCGCAAGACCGGTGTGTTTGTATAAGCCGGCCCTGCCAGGCTAATAAACGTAAGTCAAGTAAAAAAATAAATAACGCAGTTCACATTTGGCAAAATAATAAGATAATGTAATGCGTAGAAACTAATACTGGTCAGCATAATTCATTATAAATACATTTATATTGATAACTTCGATCAATACACTACGTTTATGTGTGTTGTTACAAAAGTCCATGACATCATCTTGTGCATTTGAACTTGTTCTTCGAGCAGTACTAATAGTTATTGGTGATGCGAGGGAAAGTAATAATATAATAATAAAAGTGTAACCTTCAACCATCAGTAACAACGTATTGTTTGGCAAAGTTATGAATTTTATTGTATCTGAAAACATGGAGGTTTATTATAACCGATTACGATCTACCAAACTTACCAAGTCTCATAAAAATATTGTTAAAACGTAATAAAGAAGAGCTATTTAGATGATGTAATATTATTAAAGAAAACCGAACATACGCCGAATAATCATTGGGATTTGGGATCCACTGCACCAAGATGGAGTGAATTCTCGGGCCATAAATGCTGCGAATGCTGTACCTCTGCCACAATGAAAATATTTTCAAACATATCAAACAAATAATAAGACTCATTTCATTTAGTGTTTATTATATAGTATGTTTTCAGGTATAACCTTACAATGTTCAATACCGACAAATACATTGAAACGAAGATAATGTTTTAAGGAGATTACAGCTTGTTTCATATATGCTAAGTTATTGTTTAAACAGCTACTAAAAGGTACACAAAACAGTAAGAATATTAATATAACATTTTGTAAGCCAAAGGTAAAAACAGGAACTTAAAAATAAAGCACATAATTCGATTAGACAGGTAATAAAAAAACCATTCAAATAACCATCATCACTCATTGACGTATATTCTTCCGATACATATATATGGATGTCATCACTTCATTTTTACATACAAACCTCCCTTACTTTGAACGTAAACAGGTTTGGGATGATTGTGTTCGTTGTCACAGAACACTATGACGTCACCGTCCAGATGCGCCTTCGCTTTACACATCGAAGTTTGTTTTTTCGAACAATACCAGTGTTTCTTGTTCGTCGAAGCGAATGTGTAACCATCGAGCATAAGAATTACATGGCCGTTGACCAAAGTGATAAATTTAGCTTTATCTGTAAGAAAATATATTCGTTTATATATAAGAACTAGCGGCCCGCTCTGGCTTGGCACGGGTATAACATAACAAAATAACAGTATTTCTCCACTATTTAATGGATGTTATTATACATATAAACCTTCCTCTTGAATCACTTTATCTATTAAAAAAATCGCATCAAAATCCGTTGCGTAGTTTTAAAGATTTAAGCATACAAAGACATAGGGACAGAGAAAGCGACTTTGTTTTATACTATGTAATGATGTATAATACCTGTCATTCGTATCTAGTTGAGGGCTATTTTTCTCACTGTGGGTGCGCATGACCGATCAATATGGTTTTGTAGGAGTTGCATTGGTCCTGACACTAAATAAAGGTAGTTATAAAAAAATTATAGAAAAAGTGAGGCGTCGCGTCGCGTGAAATTTGGTAGATATGAAACACCAATTTTGTACAGCAAATATTCAAGAAGGGATGATTTATTAAAAGAAATAGACATTAGAACTTAAGATTAAAAATATTTATTAGAAAATCCATATCAATTTAATACAAAAATTACAAATAAAAAATCAAAAACAAAGAACGTACGTATTCAGAAGTGAACAACAACACTCTCTACATTATAAATACAGAGTCATTTTGACATAACTTTGGTAAATGAAACCACAACCTTTACTAACATTGTGCCAAAATTCATCCAAGTATAACGAATATTTCCAAAAAAAAAAACAGTTTTTCTTTTCTGATTTTTAGTCATTTTGTTGTATAGTGCGAACATAGCAAGCGCGTGAGTGTATTTCTGGCTGAAAGTTTGATGTTGCAGCGGCGTCGAATTCTCTTAGAGCAGTAGCAGCATTAAGGCGTGCAAAATTAAAATGACTTTAATAATATTTATTTTATTTGAAACTTACACTTTTTATTTTACGTATACACCTCAAGTAGCTTATTGTAAATTGTTATTTTCAAGAAGATACGTACGTGGATTAATTTAGTAACGCAATGTCAAAATGACCCTATAAACGAACACGATGAGGTCATTACATAAACATACCCGCCGCCACATTAAAAAGGTAGAAATTAAACTAGCAACAAATAATTATCTTAAATTGATTAATCTTCTGTTAAACTCTCATATAAAGTCCATCCTTGGTCCGGACGTACACAAGTGGATCATGATTATGTTGGTTGTCGCAGAACATAATGACGTCCTTGTTCAAATGCACTTTCGCTTTGCACTTCGCAGAGTTTTTCCTCGAACAGTACCAGTGCTTCTTGTTTGCTCGAGTAAATGTATAGCCGTTGAGCATCAAAAGGACACCGCCGCCCACCAGTTTGATGAGTTTCGCTTTAGCTGTAAGTAAACGATAACGTCAAGACTGATGTTAATACTTTACTGTTAATTGACTGCCTTGGTGGCGTAGTTGTACTGCATGCGCGGTACGGCAGCGCTCTGAGGTCCTGGGTTCCCAGGTCAGGAAAGGTGATATTTGGGATTTTACTGCATCAACCCAGAGTCTAGAATTTGTGTCCGATATGGCGATATAATCGCACCTACTTGTGCGCTATAAGTAATTTTCCCTGCCTTCTTGGCTAATCTTCGTTAAGACTGGCCTCCGAAGCGGAAATTCCTCCTCACCTGATTTTTTAAGCCGATTAAAAACGGGCAAAGTGATATTTGGGTTTTTCTGCTCAGTATCAGCCCGGAGTCTGGAATTTGTACCCGATATGGCGATAGGCTCGCCCCCTATCACATCATGGGACGGAACATACTTGGCGAAAAGTGGGTGCCCTAGTTGCGCCTCTGCATACCCCTTCGGGGATAAAATGCGTGATGTTATGTTATGTAAAAAACAGGTGAGGAGGATGCGCAAGGGTGTAAATATTAGAAGGCGGACCCTGGTAACAGACCAACAAACTCTAGACAGAAGAAGGTTTAAAACAACATTAGTATACTGAATATCTTTTATTATATGACACGGTAAATCAGTACCCAGTTCCAAGTACACCTTATTTACAATATTGCATTTTAAGGTTTTGAAAGAAAATAAAATACAGATGTTAATAAATTACTATATTCAGTTTATAAACCCCAACACTCTGATCGTTATATATATTATTTATTAATTGAGCTATCAACCTTTAATACTCTGGCAGCACAGCAACATAAAAAAAATAACGGTCAGAGTGATAGCAGTTACAAGTTGATATTTTAAAAAAATATATAAAATGAAAAAGAAGGGCCAGAGGGATTCCGACGTCTAAACGCGAGAAGGAATGGTCGTTATGTTGAAATAGTTTATCAAGTTCATTTCTAAGCCAGATTGGCAATTTCTTTTAAAATATATAAGTGCAACATAATTAAATACTTAATAATAGTGCTGGTTTCATTATTTGGAACGGTTGGACTGCTTATTACACATTAAATTATATTAAATCAGTCCATCTACTAAACCCTCATATAATACCCCTCCTTAGTGCGGACGTACACAAGCCGAGTATGATTATGTACATTATCGCAGAACACTATGACATCCTTGTCCAAATGCACCTTGGCTTTGCACTTTGAAGATTGTTTTTTCGAACAATACCAGTGTTTCTTATTTGTCGACGCAAATGTATAACCATTGACCATCAGAAGAACACTGCCGTTAGCCAAAGTGATGAATTTAGTTTCTTCTGTAAGAAAATAAGTTTCGTTTGTATTTTACAAGAGTTTATTACTTCAGTTAATACACTCATTGAAGAGAAAGCGCAAACCGAGCGAAGTCTATAAGAGTTAAAAGATGAACCCTGTCACTAGATCGAGATACATCAGTCAGAAGATTATTTTGACATTGTTGTACGCAGTTGTAGAGATGCATTCCAATCTGACGAACACACCGCCAACACGAATGTTTTTGCGTGGAAATCTGTTCGCGCGCCTCTCACAAGCCGCACATGGTCTGGCTACGCACTGCACGCGAGAAGACCTTGTGTACCGTCAGTCGTGATACCTCTTACGCAACCTTATGACAAGATGTATAAAGAGCACTCAGAAAATAACAAAGAGATCCAATCGTGCGAGTGTATACTTTATTCTTAATGAAAAATTACAGTTTTGTTTTAATAAGATAGTTTAGATATAGTCAGCAGGCATCATCATTACACTGGAGTTTAGACCACTGCAGCTCTATGATATATAATCAATCCTATATATTCAAAACGGACCTCCAATAAAACTTATTTATATTTATATACTTTGTTTAATATATTATAATATTTAAATACAATCATTATCTGAAACTTGTTGGTCTACTATACTTTAATATAAAACCCATCCTTGGTCCGAACGTACACGGGCGGAGGATGATTATGTTTGTTGTCGCAGAACACTATGACGTCATTATCTATGTGCACCCTGGCTTTGCACTTCGTAGCTTGCGTCCTCGAACAATACCAGTGCCTTTTCTTTGTTGAAAAAAAAGTATAACCATCTACCATCAGAAGAACACCGCCCTTGGCCAAAGTGATAAATTTCGCCTTTTCTGTAAGCAAAAGAACATAATTTATTTTTGAATATTTTGTGAGAATTAATTCTTTAAAGGCAATAGGTAGTAGGCAAAAGGTTTGTCTGAGAAGCAAATGCTAGACCGGGCGAAGTGGAGCTATAAGCCGAGTCCACCACTAAATCTAGATAATGTAACAGGAAGAAAACAATATAGAACAAA
Organism: Manduca sexta; assembly: GCF_014839805.1. Lineage (NCBI taxonomy): Eukaryota > Metazoa > Arthropoda > Insecta > Lepidoptera > Sphingidae > Manduca > Manduca sexta. Next base: position 12,389,566 of record NC_051135.1, read on the forward strand.
AATTGAATACTGAATTATGTCTTTAATTATATCAGTCTATAAACCATATTTCATAGTACATATAATTCTTACTTCAAAACATCAAATTCAATTGGTTGATCTACTGAACTTTCATATAAAGCCCATCCTTGGTTCGCAGATATACAGGCGGAGAATGGTTATGTTCGTTGTCGCAGAACACTATGACGTCATCGTCTAGGTGTACCTTCGCTTTGCACTTCGCACTTTGTTTTTTGGAACAATACCAATGTTTTTTGTTTGCGGGAGCAAATGTATAACCATCGAGCATCAGAAGAACACCTCCTTTGACCAAAGTGATGAATTTCACTGTTTCTGTAAGAAAACAAGTGTCAAGTCTATCTTTGATTTTCTATTAGAATTTATTACTTGAATCAATAGTTTCACTGAGGAGGACGTGCAAGACCAAGCGAAATGGAGCCATAGGAGTTAGACGGCAGATTCTAATAATATTCCAAGATAACCAGGCAGGAAAAAGATAGATAGAGGATAGTTTGTGAGCGTCCATCCAAAAGTGACGAATGCGCCACGAATGTGTTTACGAAAGGCTCTCGAGTGGCATGCGTGGAAATCAGCTGGAGGGCCTTCTGAGCCGCACGTGCTTTGACTACGCATCCCGCGGGAGCTGCGTTTCACATCCTGATTCAACAAAATTAACCTTACGGCAAGATATGTAAAGAGTGGAATAAAAGATCCTGAAAAATGCACCCGCGTAGCGTTCGTGCCCCAACCGAGCCATCAAGTAAAGATGCGCGGGAACATTGTCCATAAGCGTGACCGTTTCACTGATCCCCCAGTGGTGGTGGCGACAACCCGTTTTTTCCCCGCGAAAAAAAAATACTTTGACCTAATAAGAATTTAGATCGGTACTTTATTAATAAAAACAATTGTTTTTTTATTGTGGTGTGTTAAAACATGGATGCCAGTAATTATGTATTAACTGAACCGAAAAAGCATTTCATACGAACGATCAATAAAACTAATAGTAATAATTGCTTATAAATCTTATTTATTTACTTAGATATATTAATTTTGTTTAATATGTTATCTAAAATCTCACATAGAACCCATCCTTGGTCTGAACGTACACAGGCGGCGTATGATTGTGTTCGTTGTCGTAGAGCACGATGACGCCATTGTCCAGGTGGACCTTGGCTTTGCACTTCGAAGATTTTCTCGAACAATACCAATGTTTCTTGTTTGTTGAACCAAACGTGTAACCCTTGAACATCAGGAGAACACAACCGTTGACCAGAGTTATGAATTTTGCTTTTTCTGCAAAAAAAAACCTGATAAGTCATTCATGATTATATATCACAAAATATTTAGAGGCAATAGTCTAAGTGAGAAGCATGGCAAAGACCAGGGTAGCATAAGACATAAAGAATGATTCAGAACAACAATCGAGTATTCAATATCTTTAATCATAGTCTATAAAACTAGTTTAAGGATATGTAATTTTACATAAAATCATCCTCAATTGTTTAATCTACTTTACTTTCATATAAAACCCTTCCTTACTCCTGATGTACACAGGCGGAGCGTGGTTATGTTCGTTGTCGTAGTACGTTATGAGGTCATCCTCCATTTGCACCTTCGCTTTGCACTTCGTAGACTTTTTCCTCGAACAATACCAGTGTTTTCTGTTTGTTGAAGAAAAATATGTGTATCCCTTTAGCATCAAAAGAACGCTTCCGTTAAGGAGAGTAATGAATTCTGCTTTTTCTGTAAGAAGTTAACATTTATTGTTGTGATGTTTCATTCTTCATCTATTATCCAATTTTTTAATAGAATTTAGAAAAACTTAAATAAAATCTTTGAATTAATGACTAGCTTTTGTAGTACTAAAAACAGCTGTAATTTACTTTTATCATCTTTATTCTAAATCGTATATTTATATTAAAATGTACTAAGATGTTTTTATTACATAGATGCATAGAATAATTACTTAATAATTAGAGTATGCAGTTAAGTTCGACATTTCATGTTTTCTTTGTTTAGTCTGCATTTTTAATGACGTTTTGCAAATAGTCGTGTCATATAGTTACAAAATTGCACAACAGCGCACTATTTACTATAGACACATATGTATGTACCTGTACAGCTCTAGCAGCTCGCTTTGATACGGCCTGAGCGCCGACCGCCTCGTCGCCATGACAGCCGAATAAAATGCATTTATTTGTTTAAAAAATAAGTTACATAACGTATACTTATTACTAACGTATGAAATGAAACATTTTTGTCATTAACAGTTGGAGTATAATTTGTACATCGTCTTAAACACAGGAAGACATTTTATTTATAAAAATACAAAAGTTAGTACCCGACTAGCCGCGACAGTCGCTCAATTACCCTGCTTTCGTCTTGCCGGTATTGAGCTCGGACAATGTATTTATGTAATGAAAACATCTTAGTTAACATCCATATTTTACAACCTAAGTTATTATTTAACCTTCATGTAATATCCCTCTTTACTTTTAACGTAAACCGGCCGAGCATGAGTGTGCTGTGTCTCGCAGAACACGATGACGTCATTGTCCAGGTGCGCTCGCGCTTTGCACTTCATAGTTCTTTTTCTGGAACAGTACCAGTGTCTCTTGTTGACCGGCGCGAAAGTATAACCGTCTAACATTAAAAGAACACTGCCATTTGTCAAGGTTATATATTTTGCTTTTTCTGCAATAATATGTTACATTATAGTTTGATTTGTTATTGCAAAGCATGTAACCTGGTGGGTGTGTTGTATTTGACGTTGCGTAAATAACTATTCATTAGACTGTAAGAATATTTATTAACAGTTAAAGTTAAATCAATAAGGATTGACGTAACATAAACATCGTAATATTTATCGTAATTTTATCGTATACTTACGGTAAACATTTAGCCAAAATTGAGAAATAAGCGGTCTTTTGTATATTTTTACTCCAGGACGCTATTTTAGCCGTAACTGTCAATGACGTAACTGGTCATTACAGAGTGCTTAACGTATTAACAATAACAATGTTTTCAAAATTAGACGATACAAAATTAAAGAAATAATTACTACTGAATGTCTCGAGTCTAGACAAAAAACAGCCTTATATCTCCGATATATTCATTTAATTCAATTATTTTTGTAACTCACTTTGATATAAAACCCATCTTTATTTTTAATATACTTTGCACGACCGTGGTTATGTTCGCTGTTGTGGTAAACTATGACGTCATCATCCATGTGCACCCTCGCTTTGCACTTGGAGCCTCCTTTCTTAGAACAATACCAGTACTTTTTGTTCACTGGCCAGAATGTATAACCGTCTAGCATCAATAGAACAGTACCGTTGATCAGAGTGATATATTTAGCTGATGCTGTAAGATAAAATGGGAATAAAATTACGTCATTTTTCTTATCATTATCCTAAGAGTTTTTCTGAAACTTGGCATTCGCAAGACACCATAATAAAATTCTAAGTAAATTATTGGCCATTATATCGAAAATCTTTGATAACAATTTGGTTTTGCAACACGGCGCCTTAAATAAAAAAAAACTTAAACCAAATTATATTTTAAAATAAAAAAAGATTTTCATTTGAAATTTTAATTTATTAATAAGTTTTTAAAGTAAATCAAATTATACAGGGATACGATAAACCACTTCAAACACTTATATCTAATACTTCAATCTACTTTGATGTAATAACCCTCCTTACTTATAGTATAAGCAGGCGGAGGATGATTATGATCTTCTTTGCAATGCACAATGACGTCACCATCCAATTCTACTTTCGCATTACATTTCATGATTTGTTTACGCGAACAATACCACATTTTCTTTGTAGCTTTCCTATATGTGTATCGGTTCACCATCAGTAGTCTTAAACCGCTTATCAATGTGATGTACTTGGCCGTTTCTGCAAATAAATATATAATTCTTATTTCAATATGATTTTAAAAGTTTTTTTTTTTTTTTTTAATAAGAAAGGTAGAATGCATGCAAATATAATATACACTGATGAGGTACACTGCGTAAAACTCGAGTCGAATCCCGACTCCGTCAGCCTTATTCGATATAACAATGTAAATTCGTAACGCAGTCGTGTTGATCATGAAATTACCGTAGAATGATATTCTGTATGCCAATTTATATTATCTTAAATGCGACACGATGCGTTGCGTGCTTGTATCGGACTATCAAATTAACGTGAGGCAAAAAGAATAAGCACCCTGATGGCAACTGGGTTATATTGTGGTCATTGTATTACGAGCCAATATTTCGATAGATGGTAAACATCTGACGATCTTTGGAGCGAGTCGCTAACAAATATATGCCCCACACGAGTTTACCAACCAAAATCCCGCGATGGATTTCTTCGACCCGTTAGAGCTATGGGTTCTGTTAGGATGCCTGGTCGATCAATTACCTACATTGCATTGAAAGTTGCGGACACGTAAGAAACCACTAGTGATGGTAGGTTATTCACCAAGTTTATTACTTAACAGTTTCTACACCGATCCAGCAGCTTGGTCTAAATCCGAACTTTATTAAATTTGAATAACAGTGTGACGGAAACTTTTCATATCCGAGTTAGTAAAATAATACACGTTGAATCGATAACCTTCTCCTTTATTTGAAGTCGGTTAATTAACTTCATACTTTATTTTCACAACTCTTACGAGATATCTCTTGTCTTTCCATGTACGTTACTATAATTATACAAGCTTAGCGTAATTCTACTGCTTTAAATCGATGACTCCTAAGAAAATTGTCGTATCTGAAAAAATATCGATTTTAACTTTTAGCTTTCATTTTCTAAGTAGGTACCACTGGCGAAAGGTTCCTTATAACCAGATTCCTCCTAGCTTCCCTTTATATAGAATCTTATTATCGTTAGAACGATTTCTTTTTCTTCAAGTGCCTCTTCATTGTTGAAGGTTAGCCATCAGCTTCTTGTATTTATCTTTATCATTGGCTAAGCGGAACAGGTGTTCAACGGAGGTGATGCCGGTCCACTCCTGGTTGTTTCTCAAAAATTATACAATTTATTACTTAACCTGATAATCAAACTTCCTGGTCCGCAATCTATATAAGTGATTTATACAGTCAAGTTTTTGTAGCAAATGCTAACTAGGCTAATGGTTTTACGAAAATTACTAGGTTACAAACTCAATTTAAACCCAAAAATAGAAACAAAACTCACATCGTCTATTCGGATGTTTCTCAGTCACTATTTTTTCCTTCGCCCAGCGTGTCTTCCTCTCCACTTTGCCCATCATTATTAATTGTAGCGGCATATATCGTTCGTGCCTAAGCACGTCGCCGAGGTATCAGATATAGAACGATTTGCAGACTGCATTTATGAATATTAGTATCTATATGTTGTCGGGTTCCCGTTTGAAAAATTTCACATTTCGCCACTTAAGTATTATCAAACTCATTAAAAAAAAATGTTCATTTATTACCTTTTTTTCCCTATTGTTTTAGATACGATAGTTTTCTTAGAAGCTATCGACATTATATTCCCAAGATTGTATTTTATATTATATAATAATACATTTATAATACTAGTATCTAAATACATAAATCAAGTTGTAATAATTAAAATCAAATGATAAATGAATATAGCCTCCAGCTATGACTCTGGAATCTATTCGTATGACCATAGTGATGCAGACTTTATAATAGTATATCATGTATATATAGCCTGACCGGGAAAATATAACACCTCACCCCGTTGTGGTAAAATTTTGAACTAAGTTCTTTTAATGAAAACGTTAACTTTAAACCGTAAAAGTAAAATTGGTGACATAAAGGTAGCATTTTGTTTTCCTGATCAAGTTATAAAATTCGAATTCTTTTCTATATAGACGACTCAGGTTAATAAGAAGCCTTCTGACACCAAATCGGTTCAACTCGTCCACAGCATAGTCAATCTACTATGCCGCTGAAAATTGTACTGTACAATCCTGACATAAAGCCCAAATTTAATACTCATATTTATTTATTTATTTTATATTCTCCAGCAAATTATACATTAAGCTTACACAGGAGTAATATAACGATTGTCATATTCGATGCACAACCAACTTAAAGGACTACACAGCATTAATTAAAGTAATGAGTACATTCTAAACTTATATAATACTATAATTCAATTTACAATGATAAATCTACGGTGCCACTTTAATATAAAACCCTGCCTTACTTCTAGTGAACACTGGCGGAGCGTGATTATGTTCGTTATCGAAGTTTAGAATACTATCATTGTACACTACGACTTTTGCTTTACATTTCGTGCTTTGCTTCCTCGAACAATACCAGATTGTTTTGTTTGCTTGGGCGAAAGTGTAGCCGTTTAGCATCACCAGAACCCTTCCATTGGGTAGGGTGATGTAGGATGCTTTCGCTGTGGAAGATATATTGTATTAATACTCTATTCTGGGTTAAAAAGTTATTAAAACTTAATGCGATGTTTTCATAAACTATGAAATTGTGACGGAATAAAAAAAAATCTTAAAATAAATTTATTTACACAAAACATTATAATATAATATTATTAACAAATACAAAAATCTCAAAGTTAAACTTGCAACAAATAATCAACTATGCTGTATCCAACTTTTGTGCTATTTCAGAATTCAGAATATTGTATACAGATAATATGAAACTATTTGACAGTTGTAACAATAAAATAGGAAATGTACTTGATACTTTATACATAAACAATAATTATACAGTATTTATTATGCATTTTGTATGTATTTAAATTTATTGATTTACATATCTGTACTTTAGTTCAGGAATGGCATCGACAAATAATGCCAAAACTGTGCTTACCTAGTACCAAAGGTAGCCATAATAGGGGACCGGACAAATTTTCAGAAAGTGTTTTAAATTGATCATTGTGGATATAAATAGCCAAGAAAAATAGTATTTTGCACAAATAAAGCTTTAAAAGTACATAAAACCATGCCTAAATGTTAAATAGCTATAATTCCCGCGCAAACGCTACATTATGTCATTTCGTCTCGTGTGACGTCATACGTGGATAAAGCAACTTAACAAGTCTTGTCATTTGAACAGTGATTCAATAATGCCAGATTAGGGTTATTTACCCTAGATTTAGGGTAAAACAGAATCAGCAGGGTATTTTTTTTGGTAATTTTGGGGTAATTCTACGAGTTAAGGTATTAAAGCTATTGTTTCACGGTATTGTAATAAATATTGAGCTTAGAGAAAGATGTTTCATACAAACATTGTAGGCCATGAAACAATTATAATTTTTTATTCAACACAATTTTCGTGTACAGCTAGTTGTTCCTAATAAAATGAGATAATTAAATTAATAATTATTGAAGTGGAAGTGAAGAAAGACGTGGCGTCTGCATAGATAAGGATATAGAAAAAAAAAGTACCGAATTATTTATGATTGGTTTAAGGGTAAAATTTTAAATTCCAAATAATCCTGGGGTAAAGAGAAATTATGATCTGGCAACACTGCATAGACCGTGTTAATCTCAGGCAATCTCAGGTTACTGTGTAACAACCAGAATTCTATATAAATAAATATTCTATTCCATATCATGTGGCAGCGAAAACATAAATAAAAACATCTCATAACCATAACCTCCCTGGGTGTACAAATGATTTCATTAATTGAAATATTCATCGATTTATTTACCGAAACACTATTTATTATTTACTTACATCAAAGTGATCCTCACAGAACTAAATCGGTGAGTCTGCAGACATTCCGTCGTAGGTTCGTCTTGCTAACTGCAACCACTTTATTCGTATATCTGTTTTTCGTGGTACATCAATAAATAATTTGTTTGGTAAAGATATAGAAGTATTATTACATTCAGGTACGACGCACCAACGATATTTTTGCGGTCCATTATGATTAACGATTAAACAATCTGTAAACGTTAAGCTGGAAGATAGTAACAACGTCCCGTATAAATTAATATTAATTATTAGAGCAGTTCTGTGTCAAAAAACACATTTAAAGCATTAAAATAACCTGAGAAAATAACACAACGCGGTATGACATCCAGATGACGTCTCTTTGTTTACATTTTACCCACGTGTGACGTCATGCGCCGTGATTGGTGTTTCATTTACCGTAAAGAATAGACTAAAAATATTATAATTATTGTATTTTATTTATTGATTTAAAAATACAAATCACAACTCTTTTACAAAAACAAATATGAGATAATATTTTTAATATTACAAATTTTACTTTAAACTGAATTTCAGATTTTTTGGTAATACCTGTCCGGTACCCTATTATTTTCATTTTAACAAAGGCAAAAACGTGTATACACTTGGGCCTGAAGCCAAAATGCCTTCTACAAACTTTAGCAGTAATATTATGTATGGAAATGACACATCCTAGCAACAGACTGTTATTTAATCTTCATTTAAAGAGCTTGGTCGTAAATAAACAACCATGTCGCTACGTACAATCAACATTATCCGGTATTCACTCACTTTTAACGTTTTCAAAATATTTTTTAGTAAAGCCCGAGCCCTTTCCGACGCAGAAACTGATAAAAAAAACTCATCTATAATGCCCACATTAAAAGTACGAGGTCCACACCGCACATACTTCGATAAAACATGATGGACGTCTTCTTTAACTCCACAGTCGGAGCAATTTGGGGAGGCTGACGACCGCAAAAGATTTCTTATCTCATTGAAATATATCTTTTTTATTATTTATTTATTCATAGATACAACAATATAATTATTACATCAGTTCACGGCGGCCACTGAGCTAGGCTCCAGGCCCGTATCGCAGTAGACCAAATAAGAATTAATAATATGTACATACATTTTCATTAGGCAACAGAATCCGGTTCACATCTTAGTTATTATTAATGATAAAAAATAAATTTATACAGGGTCATTTTGACATTGCGTTACTAAATGAAACCACATACTTATCTACTTGAAAATAACACTGTACAATAAGTTACTTGAGCGATAGATGTAAAATAAAAAAGTGTAAGTTTCGAACAAATAATGATTAATAAAAAGTAATTTTAATTTTACACGCCCTAATGCCACTACTACTACTCTAAGATAATTCGTCGCAGCGACATCATACTTTCGATCAGAAATAATCCCACGCACACGCCATATTCGCATTAAACTACAAAATGATAAAAAAATCAGAAATCTAAAACCAGGATTTTTGGTGAAAATAATAGTTATTAATGGATGATTTTTGGTACAATGTCAGCAAAGGTGAAGTATATGTGGTTTCATTTGATAACGCAATGTCAAAATGACCCCGTAAAAATATATAATAGATGATCAAACGAACTTACCTGTACGTGAAGTTCGATCACTATTATATGAGTCGTTTCATTCGAAGATATAATTTATTTACCAAGTAGTCCCTTCATTCTACAGGCAACATCGCACGATTTTTTAGAATTTTTTTTTTTTTTTTACCCACACTACGTTTCTTCCGTCCTGTCGTTTCGGGATGGCTCATTTCGTTTAGAGTTTTTTTTTTTTTTTTTTTTATTATGAACAAAACTTCCGGGGTCAAAAACACACTTTATCCCACTCTTTGTTTTTGTAATGGGTGGTGAGGGTTCTTATATCTTCGAATGAAACGACTCATATAATAGTGATCGAACTTCACGTACAGGTAAGTTCGTTTGATCATCTATTATATAAGCGTCGTTTCATTCTTCAGATATAATTTATTTACCAAGTAGATTTTCAGAGAAACAAGTTTTGTTCAGGTACATCATGTAATCACAACCGATTTCTTAATGTAATAATTAACAATAAATTTTTAATACAATCAGTTCAACAACACTGCGTTTGGAAAATCATTATTGTTAATAATAGGGCGATCATAAAAACGAGCAAAAGTTGAGGATGTTTCAGTCCAACCAGCTGTTTTTCTAATAATGTCCACACTCAGGCCGCTGCCGCGGGCGGCTGACGTAGCAGCGTGTCGCGTGCTATGCGCGGTGAACGTGTTCACGTCTACGCCGCTTTCTGACAATACCTGCTTAATCCATCTGCTGATAGATTGAGATGTGGCAATTTTGTGGGGTTTCTTATAAGTTAATAATAGATTTCCTGCATTCGTTGTTCTCATATTTTTTGTGACAAAAATATAGTCTTTGAGAACTGAAGCAGGGCAAATATTTAAATTATCCCTGAAAAATGGTAAAAACAGTATTGGCTGATCTCGTCCGGCAGCAGAAGTCTTAATAATGTCTGTTATGGCTATCTTAACCCCACTCGAATCAAATGAAATATTTTCTAATTTAATTAATGAAAACGTTTGTACCCTGTGGGCTGTACAGAGTGCTAATAATATTACTAATTTTTTGGTAATTTTTTCTAAATTTAATTCCCGGTTGGGGTACCAATTGGCCACGTGATTAAGCACCAATTGTGGATTCCAAGTAAAGGAATACTTTGGTTTATTAGGTCTCAGTTTATACACTCCTTTCAATAATCGTTTTACACAATCATCTGTACCTACATTAAAGTTTAGAATCAAAGACAAAGCGGAGCGGTGACTGTTGAGGGAGCCATAACGGCAACCCTTATTAAATTGTTCTGTTAGAAAGGAGAGAACCGATGTTTTTGATGCACTAAATATGTCGATATTTCGTGAAGAACAAAACTGCCACCATAGTTTTAATGTGACATTATACTGTTTGATGGTGTTTTCGGCGAGCGAAGCCATCATGAGGTTCAATGAGCCATCCCGAAACGACAGGACGGAAGAAACGTAGTGTGGGTAAACAAAAAAAAAAAAAAAAAAAAAAATCTCTAAAAAATCGTGCGATGTTGCCTGTAGAATGAAGGGACTACTTGGTAAATAAATTATATCTGAAGAATGAAACGACGCTTATATAATTGGAAATACGTGCATGCAATGTGTGTGGGTGTGCGTATAAAAGCATCTTGCCTACCGCCGCAGGAACATAACATCTTACTACTCCGAGCTGTTGGTTTCTCCACCTTAAGCTACCTTTATGTAAAAACCATCACTATGCTTCTTATACGTGGGTCGCTCGTGGTTATGCTCATTGACCCAGTACAGCAGCAAGTCGTTGTCCACCTGAGCCTTCGCTTTACAGTTCTTTGACTGCTTCTTCGAACAGTACCAGTTCAATTTCGTGCTCTTCCAGAAAGTATAACCGTCCAGCATAAGCAGAACTCTGCCGTTCGCAAGCGTTATATATTTAACATTTTCTGTAAATAAAAAAAAAATGTACTTTAAATTATTTTATTTACAAATGTTCATAATTTTATTTCCAAACATGGCGTAATTTTCGAGGCACTGATGAAACGAATTTGTTATAAAATGACTTTATTAAAGAATCAAACTACACAATTAGACGCAAGGCGATCAGTTTTACTGACAGTTTTAACTGATCGCGTATACCTTTAAACATTTCAACTGATCTAAACATACATACAAGGTTACCCACAAATCTTTAGATAAGTACCACACGACAATTTTTTGTATACCGGTGGCGAGTGATCATGGTTGTTGTCAATGAAAACAGTTTCTGTCTCGTCGAAGTTCAAGAAGATTCTAGCCTTGCACCCCTTGCTTTTCTTTGAGCAGTAAAAATGCCTTGGCGTAGTCCGAGCGAAAGTGTATCCATCGACCATCAAAAGCCTTTTGTTCCCGTTTATGTTTATGAATTGTATATCTGTAAGGCAAAAAAAAATAGTTTTGTATCTACGTAATCAATGATGCTCTGTTTAATTAGTGCTAAAAAATATAAAGACTCATAATGACATTAATCAGTTTATTAATCCATAAACAATTAATGATAATTTTTTAAAAAATCTCTTACTTAATTTATATTAGTATTTTTTTTATCTGTCCCGCATGAACAAATCAGTTTTGAATGACATAAAGTTGTCAGTTTGATTTGATTGTAAGGCTGATGTAGCACGGTGTTAAAATTCTAAGTTATAAATGTCAACACATTAATAACAGCGAGATATTAGTATTACGATAATTTCTTTTTTAACTGTAATAAAATCTAAAGGTAAGCTATTTCGAATAATTAATTGCAAAAACATCACACATTTATCCCCGAAGGGGTATGCAGAGGCGCAACCAAGGCACCCACTTCTCGATAAATGTGTTCCGTCCCATGATGTGATAGTGAGCGAGCCTATTTTGTTGATTAATTAATAATAAGCCTTTTATTTCTAGCCAATTAAATTATATATTCAACAAATTTAAATTATATTAACTAAAACTAATTATAAAACAAGATTAGATAAAATTAATATTTAGTGTTTTTTTTAATATTTTGATTTTTTAATGAGTTGTGCAAGAACCCTTTTCAGGTAAAGGTCCCCTCCAGAGATTGCCATGCTTTCCTTTTGCTTGCTATCGTTACCCAGTCTCCACCAACTACGTGTGTGATTAATCTATATACAAGTATATAAAAATGAATCCCTACTTCCCTTGATCACGCCATCACGCGTGAACGGCTGGACCGATTTCACTATTTTTTTCTTTGTTGTGTTTGTTATTGTCAGGAGAAGGTTCTTATGATAGAAATAAATCATAAAATTGCGCGGAAAATTAGAAAATTTAAGAAAACTTAACGACAATATTAATTTTACATAACTGTCAGTGGTTTGAAATAACTGTCAGCGATCGACAGAATGCGCGCGCATACATAGTTAAGACAGGACAACGTCTGTCGGGTCAGCTAGTTAATTATAATTTCTAAATTAATTTAAATCTTGTAACACGAATTTCGATTCATCCAGAGATCTTCATATAGACTCCAGTTTTAAGTTGTTTATATAATGGCGGGTCGTGGTCATGATTTTCGTCAATAAAGACAGCGTCTGTGTTGTCCTTGTTTAAGAAGACTCTGGCTTTACATCCCTTGATCCTCTTAGAGCAGTGGTAATGCCTCGGCGAAGTTTTAGCAAATGTGTATTCGTTTAACATCAGTAACGTCTTATTTCCAGTAATTTTTATAAATTTGATGTCCGCTGAAAAATAAATGTATGTCAATGCTTTGCACGGTTCGACTGCGTAATGTTAATCTAGACATTTATATATATAAAAATATAAATGTACGTGTTATGATATTTTTATATACATGTAAGTGTATTTGTCTTTTTTTTTAAAGTTACTTTTATTTACAATTTATACATATCCTTAAAAGAAACAATGCATATAAAAAATGAATCACGCTCCAATAGCGAAGCTCAAGACCCAAGCCACCAGCTGTTGCGATTCAAAGTGGGGAATCCCCTCACAATTCGCGCCGTATCCAGCAATATAAGTGTATTTATTATACCTGACATAATAATTACGGTTCGGAAATGCCCATAATATGTTACTGCTCCCGGGACAATAATTGTCTGCTATAGAAAAAAGAGTATTACCCCACCTGGGTATCAAAGCTCAGGTCACAATCCATTTATGCTGCAAAGCGTGATTCCAAAATCTACTAAGGTTTACTGCTCCCGGAACAATCATTTATTCTCTGCTATAGGAAAAAAGAGTATTACCCCACCTGGGTACAACCAGGTCACAACCCATTTTGCAAAGCGTGATTCCAATATCTACTAAGTAAAAACGCATTATCGCTACCACCACCACTTGGAGGGTGAGTAGAATGGTTATGTTGGTTTCACCGGTCTTACGGCCCAATGTCGACACTCGGGAGTATTGCATCCGAGCGAGCATTGGACCGAGTCCCTAACCCCTATATACCCTACACCGGCATACCAACCAAAACCCGCGGTGGCCTTCTTCGGCGCATACGGGACGGCCCCGGGGTATCTTGTTGCACTAAGATAGCTGCACATTATTCTAAGCCTTAGAATGCATAAATGTATCAATGAAAATATCCTAGCAGTATAAAAACAAATAAATACAAAGTTATAATACCTTTATATATATTTTTCACGAAATAACGAGATTTTATCAAAACATATAAATGTTTTCGTAGAACTATAGGGGACCGTCCTATGCTTGATTTTGTACAATATTTTATATGTAACGGTTATTAATACGAAAAATAAGCTCTTCCGCGAAAACTGAATTAAAATTGGTTAAAAAATTAGCCAGTAATTCATATATTTAATATTGTAATGTGCAGAAGTGGGCGCGTTGTGGGGATATCGCTTCATCTCTTTTTTTCGCACGCGCAGTAATTCCCGATGACGTCACATATGGGTATTGCGCCTCTTTTCTGTTTCTTGTTACAGAAATTCCCCTCCCACCGAAATTCTAAGACTTATAACTTGTTGATTTTTTACCGCATTTTAATAATTCCTTCTGTGTTATAATATATAACGTAAATATTTGATAATAAGTAGTAAAGAAATAAAATGAATCCGGTACCCTTATACTTCCACAGTGTTATGTACGTTATCAGTTCGGTGTTAGGGTACAATTTAAGTCAGCTTAAACCAGATGCCGTTCGGAAGCTGTTTGTAGCGCGGCGGTTCATGATCGTGGTTATTGTTTATAAATACAATTTGTGTTTCGCGTTGATCGAAGAACACACGCGCCTTGCACCCCTTGGTCCTTTTGGAGCAGTAGTAATGCCTTGGCGTTGAATGCGTGAAGGTAAATCCGTCTACCATTAACAGTTTCTTGTTACCGATGATCGTAATGAACTGGATGTCTAAAAAAAATATTATGATTATAAATAATAATAAAAATTATGGGTTGAGAAGCTTAAACACTGGAAATTACTGACCTTCCCTTATCATGTTGACATTAAAATATAAATTGGAAATAACCACACTTAAGTCTAACTTCACCCACATACTTTTACACCTGAAGGAGTAAGTAAAGACGCTACAAATGCACCAATTGTTATTGCCAGTATTCCGTCCCGACACGTAATAGAGAGCGAACCCATCTGATACCGAAGACGAATTTCAGCCTCCGAACTAATACTGATTAGAAAAACCCATTATCCTGACCAGGAGATCGAATCCGAGACCTCGGCACTGCAGTCGTACTGTATCACAACTACGTCACGAGACAGTCAGGGTGACTTTTAATTCCCAGAAAGAAATATTCTATCTGAAGTTCTACAGAAAACTTGCCAAAAAAGTATTTCCTCCGATGAAGGGAATTTGACGAACGGTGATTAAAAAATCAATATTAAAAATAGTTATAAAATTTATTTATTTTCTATAAACAAACAATCCATTAATTTTAGTGGTAACTAGAGTAAAACATACCTACTGTTAAAACTTATTCTATAATATTTGGTAGGTTTCATAATAGGCTATGCCTTATTTGAGGAATACTAAATTATTACAAAGATTTTAGACATCGCTTAATTTAAATATGGCCAACATTTTTACTGAAAACAAAAACATAACATTAATTATTATGCTATATTAATGACAAACATCAGAAAACCATAAAAAAAACCGTGTAGTAAAAAAAAATCATTTCAGAAAATCAATGAAACAAGCCGAAGGCAGGGTAAAATGGCGCTCATTGAAGGACGCTTATGTTCAACAGTGGACAAAGATATAGGCTGATGATGATGATGCTGATGATGATGATGATTATGACGATGATGATGATAATGACTATGACGATGATGATGATATGAATAATCATTTACAGCTAAAAAAAATCCATAATTCATCTTTCTACAAAAATTACTAATTATATTCAAACCCGGAATATTGTCCCATCCTTCGCTCTGTAATATTTGCGGGTCGGAGGATGGTTGTGGGTCCCGACGATGGACTCCACTTTATTCATCTCGTTCAGTTTAATTCGAACGTTGCATCTGAATTTGGTAGCGGTGCAGACCCAGGTTTTACCTTTTTTTAACGTGAACGGGTACCCATTGCATAATAACTGTTTGCATCCCCTTTGCGATGTGATAATATCGATTTCTGTAAGTATTATATCGTTAGTAGTTAAGTTTTTATTGATCACTTTCAAAAAGGAATTTTATATTTTCAGTTTAATGTTATTTATTTGCGTTTCGAAAGATATTTGTCATCGATGTATAGGATTGTAAGATAGAAGTAAGTTTTTTCCTTAAGCCTTTAATTTTTTGAGTAGAATGTACACAAAAAACTACAGAGGCAGAAATAACATTCCGGTTTTGAGGTCTAAATAACAAAAAATAGTCGTTAAACTTTTTATTAGGGTTTTTATTTAATCCTAATTCTATCACGGCGGAGAAATTAGGCCCTTCAATAATATACCACATTAACTTCTGAACTTTACAAATATGCCTATACATGAAGTTTCTTTTAAAAGTTCCTTTTAATTTAATCCTCACGAGTTATTCTTTTTTTTGTATTTGCCTCTCCACTTGAGACATCAGTGCCGAGGAATGGAGTATTGTCAATTATTTGTAGTAAATTGAATTCATTGGAATTGGTTTCGGCTTGCAAGTTGCATATATCAATACGAAATGATGTATCAAGCAACCGTAGGACCAATTATATAATCATTTAATAACAAAAACGTTATCATCTATTCATAATAGACAAAAAGTTATTATTTTATGACTTCGAATTTCACCCATGGATATAAAAGTCAGTTTATATCCATGGGTTGTGTATTTTGTACTGTTGTACATTTTATATTATATAAATACATTTTAAATAAAATTTTGGTACTGATTAACATTTGTTTTATTACAATAGATTATTAGTTAACAACTAATGTACTGACAAACAATATTTATCAATAATACAATGATTTGTCTTTCAAACAACTTTAATCTCAAATGTTTTGGACAAGTTTGAATAAAGTTCATGTTTATATGGACTTATATCTCTTTGTACCTGCACGAGAAAATGAATTTGATCGAATTTCAGATTTAAGCTATATAATTTAACGTAATGAATACAATTAAGAACTCACAACTGTCTGTGTTTCACACGAAAATCGACTTAATATTTCATATTATATCCTATAATGTAAACATAAAATTAAAAATAAAGTATTCAATATTTCTTAACAAACAGTAAGGTTTAAACTTTACATCTTTATAATATGTACAGTCCATAATAAATTTTGCAATAAATTTAATAAATCCAAAAATATACATCTACCTCTATTGCACGTATCGTTCTAATTAAACATATTAAATTTTTCATCGCCAATTTCAAAACCTTCTTGAATATAAATAAAACATGACGGTTAACGACCAGCACGAAGGTACATCCTCGTATTTTGGCACCAACAGCACCAAATATACCGAAAAGATCTTTATTCAATATTCCGAACACCACCGATGATCTCAATTTAATATCTAATAGCAAACACTAGGATGTATTCATTATTCGGGCTCATTCGGAACCACTCGGGCCCACTCGGGTCGTATCAATGTGAGCTGCTAGGGCTGTGACTATATTAAATACTGCGCTGTTTTTATGTGCAATTTAGTTAGTCTATGACGCGTCTATTTGTAAAACGTCATTGAAAAAAACAGTTTCCGAATCGATTCTTGCTCTTACAATTTACAAGTCAAATCCGAACAAACGTGCCATCACTCAGTCTTATGAACGGCTTCGTGGGGTGGTTATGGGCCGTGTCCAAGCGGGTAATGTTGGCTTTGGCGTCTAACTTCAGTTTCGCTTTACATTTCTTATTTGAACACATCCAGTAACTGCCAGAGTTCTTTGAGAAAGTGAATCCGTCCACTAGGATCATATCTCTGCCCCTTTGCGATTTTACGATCTCGTATTTTATACCTAAAACAAAATATAAGGTCTTGTGACTTGCTTTTAGTATTTGAGAAATTAATGTTAAAATTGTTCTTCGGTTCACGGGACTCAATACTATACTATTATTGTATAAAATATAAAAATATCGTTATTCGTTGTTAGTTATAAAAAAACGTTACAAATAATTAATCATAAAGAGAAAATATTTTCAAAAATGTAATTCACAAATTTTAAATTCTCAGTTTTCGTTTTTCTTTACACAAAATAATATACTATAAGTCAATTTAAATAAAAAAGGAAAAAAACTTATAAACAAATAATATGATAATGAGTCTGTCTGTGCTAGACAAAAATCTACTATATCAATTAACCTTTCAACCATCGAGTCATACTATTTTACATATAAATAAAATACTGCTCCCATTTTAGCCAAGACTATTATATTCTTTAGTTACAAATCTCCTTATAATACTGTTATTAAACATTCTACAGTATAATAAAATATGTTCTAAACTACAGAAAACAGCAGGGTAAATAAAAATGCATTTAATACATAATGTTTTATTTGTAATACTAAAATTGATTGCAACAGATATGTTTAAGTATTCAATCATATATTATAAAGTGCTACCTACTTCTCTAAGGCGTGATAAAATTATTCCATAGATACTAAAATGTGAGAGAAATCTAGTACGACGTCTAATCACGTCATCTTATACTATCACCAGACCTTTTAAATATATATGTTATTATGTTGAAGGAGTTTCGGGCATATTTTTTGTTCTGACTTACTCGATATTTATCGTTATATTATGACTAAATTACACAAAATCAATATAAATTGTAGCCTATGTTTTATTCTGATCTATAACCAATATTACTGAAAAGTTTCATCTAAATCCGTTAAGTAGTTTTTTCGTGAAATAGGAACAAACATACATTCATCCTCACAAACTTTCGCATTTATAATATTAGTAGGATAGTATCAACAGCTACAATATTTTCATAAATAAGCAACTCGAAATATTTTAACGATTACAATTTGTTTCAAAACACTAAACAATAACTGCAATTTATCTCAACAGATATTTGTTCCCAGTGGGTGTATAGAGGTACTTCCTTTTTGGATGTATATGCACATTGTAAACGTATACCAATTGTCCTGTCTGATTAAACTTCAGCTTTGCCTTACATTTGGAGTTATTAGAACATTGCCAGCCAATACTCGACGCTCTGGAGAATGTGTAGCCGTCTAGAAGTATCAAATCATTGCCTCTTTGCGATTTAATGAACTCGTATTTGAACTCTGTGACAAAAATGATTATCGTGAACTTTCTGAAAATATTTCTCTTTAATTTACATTGTAAGTAATTATTAATTTAAGTAATTATTTAAAATTAATTTATTTATACTTCATTGTATAGACGTTTCAATTTTCTTGTATAAAAACGGTTTATAGAGATATCGATTTATTACATGCCTTATCACACAAAGAATACAATTACATATTGCATAGCGACACACAAGTTAGATTCATAAGCCACACACATAACCTGTCACACATGTCTTAATAGACATCATATCACGTCATCTTAAATTTTACATCATCACATCAGTTCAAGAAAAGATTTATTATTTTTTATTTGTTAAGGATTGCCAACCTCATTAAATATACATTTATACAATTACATACGATTACGAGGAAAAAATAAAACAATATTGGATCCGAATTCGCATAACAGGCAACCACAATATGCTCTAAGACAAAAAAAAGAAATTAAACAAGTCAAGATAAAAATGAGATCCATCGATAAATCATCCTATATACGTAAGTCTAATTCTATAAAGAAATTATTATTACTAAAATGCTATACAATTAAGTACTTATATTATTTCATAAATATTTTCTGAAATAGTTTAGTTCAATGAAAATAAAGATTTATGGCAAATATTAAGACTATTGTTTAGGAAGCGGCTGTAGAGGGCGTGATAAACTTAACCTAGATTTTCGCAAGAAAATGCAGCAGTCAAATATTATATAATAACTTATATGAATGTACCATCTTAAGTATATTTCGACTTAAGAGATTTTATATTGGCGTGATTTAACCTATCCTACAATAAGATACCTAAGTGTTATAGTTTTTTGTGAACATTTTCCACACTATTTAATAATAATTTTATAACTGGGCGACCGAACCACACAAACCTCTAGTTTACTAGTTACGTAGAAATAAAGTAAAATTGTAGTTTGACTATAAGGGGCCGTTTAAATATTACGTATCGCAATTTTTGAAAATATTTGAGACCCCACCCCCCATGTAACGCGCCGAACGTATATCTGTAACCCCCCTCCCTAAAAGTTACGTAACACTAAAGTGTCAATTTTTATATAATATTCACAATTATGTTACGCAAAGTACCGGAAAGGCGCTCAAAGACCTTTGTTATTGTTTTAAAATAGAAAAGTCTGTGTTACGTAACCCCCTCCCGCCCTGTAACGCATCGTAACGTTCTACAAGATCCCCGCTCCCCATCAAATTGCGTTACGTAATACTTGAACCGCCCCTAAGCTGCACTAAGCATTTCATCAATATCAATCAATCAGCCTGTCGCAGTCCACTGAACATAGGCCTCCAAGTGATCGCCTACCATTCCGTCATCCATTTCTTCAATATCCGTTTGAAAAATACAATTTAGTATCAACATTATCTCCCGGTAGCAAACACAAGGCTCTTCCTTTAATATAATAACAGCAATATTGTAAGTAGTGTTAAAAGAGTTAGTTTTTAAGGAAACTTAATTTGGTATTTTGATATATTTTAATACATACTTAATGGTTTCTTATATTTACAAATGTTATGACATTGAAATAAAACTATTTTGCAGATTTTATCGCGATCTGCCCCGTTACCACGAAAGCTGCAGTCTTCGAAACTTTGGGAGAAGATTATAATACAAAAACGCTATAAAACCACAAAATAGTTTCATTTAAATACATACTTCTTATACAACAGCAATCCATAAGCTGATTCAAGTCGGTAATAGTCGGTATCTTAATTTTCTATCATTCCTATTAATACGTTCCTGTGACTTTTATTAATTCGCCTGTCCATCTGCAGAACGTGGACTCCACTCTAGAAAATTCTACAACATAACATAATTACCGCGTGCTGTTAAGACATACTTCCTCCGCGGGTGAGTATGTTTATTATCAACGTATACAACTGTTCCCGCTGCATTTACTTTGACTTTTGCCCTGCACTGAGAGGTCTTAGAACAAGTCCAGGCAAAGTTTGACGATTTGACGTAAGTGTAGCCGTCTAGTAACATCATGTCTTTGCCTTTCTGCGATTTGATCATCTTGTATTCGTAATCTGTGCCAAAAACATACACATATTATACACTGACCCAAATATCACGGTAAATCAGTTATAATGGCATTCAAGCCCTTTTTATATATGAACAGGGTAGACAGAGATGTAATTTATGTCTCACTTTATTTAACCTTTCTCTAATCGTAACAAAATCATATTTTAAACCTATACAATGCACACACTTTATTTGTAAGGTGGAATATTAAAGGAAGTACAAAAGACAACCATATCAAATGTTTATTTTTTTAAATAGAAGAAAACCGTTTGTAATGAAAAGAAATAACTTATTTAAACCTGTTAAATGTAATACATTATTTATAATATTTAACATAGACATATTTTTTTACAAAACATATATCATAGCTCTAAACAACATTTATATCTACTTTTCGTAAAAGTCAGGAAACATACCATTAAAACTTTATATTTTAAAAACAAAACCTCATGGTATCAAAACGAAATTCCCATTCTCCGTAACGAAATATTTCCTTTTCGGATGGCGATGGGTGGGATCCTTGTAAACAATCATGCCATCATCATCGAGCCTCAACTTGGCACGACATCTAGCGATGGAGCATATCCATCGGTACCTGCTACAACTTATTTTGTGATAGGTATACCCGTCGCAGAGGATCAAGTCGTTTCCTCTCTTCCCTTTGATTATGTTGTAGCCTGTAATTTGCATATTAATAATACTTAAGCAGTAAGCTCAGATTGTAATAGTGAAGTCAGTCACAAAAGTAGCTGAACAAATTCAAAACATTAACTACAATCGATATTTATATATATATTTTTAAGTGAAACTTCTTCAGAATCGTTGTGATTTGAGATTCTATAGCATCACATAATGTCCACTACGAGTGACAGCATATCTTCTCTTCGGATGATCATGATCATTGTTCTTCTCTATTATTGCGCCAGATTTATCCAACCTCAACTTAGCCTTACACAGGCTGCTGACTGAACAGATCCATCGAGTTGTGCTGCTTTGGGAGAACGTGTATCCATCTAGGAGAATGAGATCCTTCCCTCTCTTCGAATTGATTAGTTTGTAATCATTATCTGTAAATTGTAGGTAAATTTATTTAGAAAGTCCAACGCCATATTGAATTCTCTGAAAGGTATTCTATGCTTATCTCCCTGAGATGTTGGATGTAAGTCTCAAAAGACACAGTAATATACGTTGGGAATTAAGGACGCAACCATTTTAAAACATTGGTAACATAAAATATATTTTTATGTCTTCCTTGAACTGGCAACTCTCTCCGCCTCGCGCCTTTTGCTCGCGGCTTCGTCCGAGTGAAGGAGTTTTCCAGGTTCTTTTTTTTCGACTTACTTGATATGTATCGTTATATTATGACCAAATTACCCAAAATCATTATAAATTGTAGCCTACGTGTTATTCTGATGTATAACCAATATTAGTATAAAGTTTCATCCAAATCCGTTCAGTAGTTTTTTCGTGAAAGAGGAACAAACATACATCCATAGATACATCCATCCTCACAAACTTTCGCATTTATAATAGTAGTAGGATACGCTTTTATATTTGAAACGTTCCTGGTTTGTTTAATTGCACCAGAATTCTTCAATATTAACTGCAGTCCTCTAGAATACCACTAGATTGGACATAAATAATTACACACATAGACTCACGTCTTTTATACCTGAAGGGGTAAGCAGAGGCGCAATTAGAGCGCCCACTTTCCGCCGCGTATATTTCGTCCCATAACGTGATGCCTATCGCCATATCAGACACAAATTCCAGACTCCGGGTTAATAGTGAATAGAAAAACCCAACATACCCGGGAATCAAACCCGAGATATCAGCACTGCAGGAATACGTCAGCTACACTAGTAATGTACGTAATTCCATTAAGTGACCTTCAGAAGCCCGAGATTTTGTGGTTGATGACTCATAAAGATTACAATTGGTACTCATCTTTATGGCATAAGCTCGGAAAGGAACAGCTGGGTCACCAGTAGTGTAACACTACTGAGATAGTCAATAATAATTTAAACAATAAAATTACTTATAATTACTCATTGACAATAATTACAAAGTATTTAAAACTTAAACAAAAATTAACAAACAGGCACTTTAGTACCAGAAAAAAAATACATTTAAAACATCTCAACACACTATAACATATAATAAGACCCATCGCAAGCGACATAGTAATTTCTTTTTGGGTGATTATGATTGTTGTTTTTAAATACAATGGCGCCCGTATCTTCCAAAATCAGTCTGGCCGCACACCCGGACTGCACCGAACAAGACCATCTACGTTGTCCAGCATGTTTGTATGTATAACCATCTAAGAAAATAAGGTCTTTGCCTTTCCTTGATTTCACAAATTTGTAGCCTTTATCTGTAATAGTTTAGTCAGTATTTATTTAAAATTACCTGAACATACGCTTAGCTTAGGACTTATAAAATCTCTAAAATGGAAGACTAGCATAAAAAGGCTTTTTGATGGGCCTCTATTATAACGTTTATTGATGGTAGGTCTTTTATATATGAAAGTCCGCCTGGGTAGGTACCACCGTAATATCTATTTCTGTCGCAAAGCAGCAGTGTGTAATCACTATTGTGTTCCGGTTTGAAGAACATTGTAGCCAGTATAACATAATAAGACTTAACATCTGATATCTCCGGATGGTGAGCGTAGTGGAATACAAAATACTTTGTAATTCAAGGTGTTGGTTGGTGTTTCTACTGTTTATGGGCGGTCGTATTGCTTACCATCAGGCGAACAGCAAGCTCGTCTCGTCATTCAAAGCAATAAAAAAAACCTAACAATAGATTACGATCATTTATATTCGTACAGATATTAGTGATGTGGTTGTTATTGTGGATGGAACGACTAATAAAACTATCAATTATTAATAAAATTTATAATTTCAAACGTAACTTACAGCAAAAAACGATATTCTAAACTAAAACAATCAAAATAATAACAACTCCTAAAAATTCAAATATCCAAACCAAAACTTTATCTTCCCACTGCTATAATAAGCACTGCTTATTATGTGACCAGGCAGAAATCACCGGTAATAATGTTCTATGTTTTTATTTTATTTTATCGTAATTTAAAATATATTTTTATTAATAAGTATAATCGTTATAATCTTCAGCATAGCATAAGAATACCATCAAATTATAATATATGAAAATAAAAGCATGTCATAAAACTATTCTTCAAACATTTTAGGTAGTCCTTAAGTTGTTCACAATGACTATATTATAATGTACCTATGTATATATCAAACTTAAATTACTGGTAGTAGGATATATTTAATATCCCCCCGGATTGCGACCACCGTACAAGTGTTAAAACTGGCCATAGCGGCTCACGTAAGTATGTCGCGTTCCGGAATCGGCCTGTGTATAAGCGAATCCAACAGACCAGCAAAATTGTGTCAACTACCGATTAGTAATCATCTCTCGTCAGTCGACATTCTATTGGACCCCACTCCACTTACCATCAAGGGCATCGGGGTCACTTTGTCGTGCCTTATAAAAACAAAATTGGAATTAAATATCTTTCAACTATTTCTATTGCTATAAATCAGCCAAAATATATTTCCTATGTATATAAATATTACAACGTAAAATATATGCCGTTCTTGGTAACAGTGTATTTCCTTTGAGAATGTGTGTGGATGTTGTTCATCGACACAATGATGCCCGAACTGTCCAGTTTTAATTTTGCCTTACATTTAGTGTTCACTGAGCAATACCAAAGGTTACATCTGACGTGGTAGAAGGTATATCCGTCTAGAAGGATGAGATCTTTACCTCGTTGAGAACGCACTATCCTGTAACCATGTTCTGTAATAATAAAATACATATTAATAATATCAGAAATATATTTTAAAGCCTTATACTACCGTGCTAAGCTCAAAAGTGGTATCTCAAAAAAATCTACATCTTGATTTTTATGTCGTCAGATTCCTATCATACCTATCCAATGAACTTACCTAAATAACGGTATATTGTTTAGAACTTGTTAAAAAATCTTAAAAGAGAACGGCAAAGTAAATCCGATAAGTTTGTTTTATCAGATTTCAGATAAAGCCGCCTTTGGATCCCCTAGATTAAATATGCGACGTAGCAACCGTCCAGTAGAGAACGCAATTTAAAAAAATAGACCAAATCCTGGATAATAATACAATGTATTTTTTATGATGAAAAAAACACAATATGAGTTTTATTCCGCGAGGACAACCATATAGCGGAAACTACGTACAGCACAAATTAACACAATACTAAAAGAGAAACAATAATAACTTCCTTCCTGTAACTTGGGGTCCTTCAAGAGGAGCAATTATGCAGGCCGGCATGACTGTGCCGAGCGTCCGCGGATGCTTGTATCTTTTGCCGGGCGACATTTTTTATTGGCTTCACTTCGCTTACCAGTGCAGTAAGCCACATTGCTGAACCTCATTAAAAAATTAAAAAATATATAAATTTTTCATTTCTGTAAAGATACTGATGATATAGGTCTCAAAACATAATATACACTCCGTCTTTGCTGATTGTGTAATTCCTAAGAGGAATTGGGTAAAAGGTATGTGTATGGTTGTTGTTTATATATAATATGTTTCCCGAGCTATCTAACTTCAATTTAGCTTTACATCCTGTCTTCACAGTACAGTACCAGTTGTCGTGGCTCCTGTAGTTAAAAGTATAGCCATCCACAAGGATGAGGCTTTTACCTCTTTGCGATTGTACTATTTGGTAAACATTGCCTGGAATTATGCAATAAATATAATATATGCCATCGATATATATGTAATACGTACTACATGTGGCGTTCGGAACACTCACTGTGTTCAACTGAATTGAACTGCAGTTCCTTCAAACTGACTTTAGTATGGTCAATGTTGACAGCTTGTGGTTGTGTACGGAGCGAAGTTCATGATATAAGAACTCGAGTCTAAATAAAAATCTGGATTTGAATAAAAAATATTAGTCAAATAAGTAAAATTATTTGTTGTTCAAGGGAATAAATAGGTTATAACAGTGACGTTTTGGTTGCCATTTTAGTTCAGATTTTGAACAAATAGTTTATGTCGACGTTCGTATCTATAGAATATACATCAATGATATATGCTATATATGGGTAGCTACTGAAATGTCTTAATTTTAGACTTGACTTACGTTTGTTAGCCTGATAAGGGTCGGCTTATACAAACACACCGGACTATTGCGTGAGCGCTTTAGGCGCTCGCAACCCTTGAACATTAAGCGACCATGCTGAAGGTAACCCACTAAGGGTTGCGAACCTCGGCTCAGGACGGTCACTGGGATGAAACATCAACGATTAGGGCTTAAATGTCTATTACTGCCGTTAAACAACATTGAACAATCACTACTGTGTACTAGTTAACAATATATTTTGGTTAGTGTACCAGGCATTATAAGGTTTAATATCTAATGTCACAAAGTGATGCACGCAGTGCCACGTAGTGAGAGATAGAGCTGATTTTCCATTATCAGATATTTTTTGTGACTGTTATTTCATTAGTCTAACAAAGAATGACAATAATAATTTGGCAATTTAATATCTGAAAATTATTGTTATTCGTTAAAATCCCAGGATATGTTCACTTTAAATGTGTAAATTAAAAAGAAATCCAGACTTTTTAGATTTATTCACTGTAATTACAATATATTATAGTTCCAACACATAATTTCATAACTTAATATAATATTTTTATTACATAATTA
Source organism: Manduca sexta (assembly GCF_014839805.1). NCBI lineage: Eukaryota > Metazoa > Arthropoda > Insecta > Lepidoptera > Sphingidae > Manduca > Manduca sexta. The sequence continues at coordinate 12,416,381 of NC_051135.1, forward strand.
AATTTTAATTAAGAACAAGAGCAACGCAAATGTCATATAAATTACGAATTACGACATAATTATATTTGACTTTATGATCATTGTTTTCTAAAAAGCAGTCACACCTTAAAAAGTAAAATACAAAGTTAACTAGTAACAACTTAACTATTGCCATTTTCGTACTACGTGTGGATTTCTGACAAAGTTTTCGTATCTACATAACATTATAAAACAACAAAGAGAGAGCTACAAAGTAACAAGTTATTAAATTAAAGAAAAGTCTTCCGTAAAATTTGGTTTTGGCGCATACGCTCTTTTGCAGCTAAAGGGTCGGTATACTCCGTCGGTCGTAATAGTGTATTGCCTTTTGAAATGTGTATGGTTGTTATATGTAAATATAATTTTGCCCGAATCATCCAACTTTAACTTAGCCTTGCATCCCGATTTCACTGAACAGTACCATCGATTGTCATTCACGTGGGAAAAAGTGTATCCGTCTAAAAGAATGAGATTTTTCCCCCTTTGTGAACGGACTATTTGGTAACCGAAATCTGAAATGAGTAATGGTTATTATTATTCTTATTGCTAACAAATAGTAAGCTTCGTCGTGAACTGTAAGAGTAAAAGTATCGGTTTAAGTTAAAGCTATAATTGCCAAAACATAAGCGACGCTAAAATAAAAGGCATAAGCGCCAAACACAAATTCGATATAATAACGGTATTTGTATCATTATTACTATCAATGATGAGGCTAGCCGAGGGTTGAATATTTTATAATGAAACTAATTTATACACGGTTATAACAACCGTTCCTAAAAATCCTTTATAACAATCCTACTTAAAAATATGAAAGTTCTCAATTCGACATGTGCTCTTTTTAATATTTGTTAATTCAGAACATAATTTTTTATTGTCTTCAAAATTAGTAATCAGTATATCGCAAAATACGTGACATACATGGTCATACCTTTTGGTCAAATCGACTTACAAGTTTAATTTCTGTCCAACTGATTTAATTTATGTCCAATTGAAAGAGACTGTAGACCCGTGTATTTGATATAAATTTTAACTAGATACCTCTACGGTTCCAGAGAAAAAATGAACTTGATAGACAGTCTGACAAACAGACAGATGGACAACAAAGTAATCGAAGTTTTTTTTTAAAGATAGGAACCCAAAAAATGATACAATGATACAACGTAATGATTCTTATTTTTAATAATTAACACTAGAACAATGTAAATACAATTAACTAGCATATTATAATCGTAGTGTCTAGGTAAAAACTAGTTTTCCCTCCACACTTCTGACATATTTCCTCGGTCCATGCGTGTGGATGTTATAAAGATGGGTTATCACACCTTCGGAGTTCATTCTCATGTTGGCCCTGCATTTGTTCTTTTTTACGGAGCACACCCAAATGTTGAAGTTCTGGCAAAATGTATAGCCGCCGATAATGATCAGCGTTTTCCCTCTTTGTGACTTAATAATTTCGTATTCTATTTCTGGAAATAAAGATCAGTGTTTTTAAATTCACTGTTAAGTTAAAAAATATACTTATTATGTCTTTTACAAATATACATGTATATTACAAAATTAATCATAATGTTGAGATAGTAAAAATGAAAATTAAATTATGGCACTGCCGAAGCAATAATTGTATAAATCAATTTTTGACTTAGAGATAAAACACTCACTAGGTTAAAAAATATTTATTCATCAGGCTCATTACATCTACCATACGAATTTAAACCTTTTAGTAATTCAGGAACAACATATATACTATTCTTAATACCTAGTGCTAAGATACAGCTCATTCGTCTAGAATTGCTAAATGTACATAATTAAACATATCAAAAATTATCCACGCGGTAGGTACGTTATTTCTTTATATAAATCGACGAGAAACGAGCAAACTGCTCGCTTGAGAGTAAACAACAGACATTATAAACGGCAGAAGCATTAGCCAGAGTTTCGACTACTACTTTATTGGAAAATTCAAAGTTTTATTCATCATCCATTATATTAATACTAATGTCCCGTCTCGGCACCTAGTGAAGTTCCTCGGCGCGTGCGTGTGTTCGTTGTTGATCCTGACGATCTTCCCCTCGGGATTGATCCTCATGCTGGCCTTACACCTGTTCTTCCTGACCGAGCACACCCAGTGCCCGAAGTCTATGTGGGAGAACGAATACCCTCCCACCACCAACAACTTCTTACCTTTCTGTGACCGCGCGACCTCGTACGATATCTCTGCAAGACGTTGAGAATTTGTATATTAATGTAGTTTCAAAAATACGCACACACAAACAAAGGCGCAAGCGCGTCCACTTTATACCGTCCGTATTCCACTCCGAGATGTGAGAATATCGAGCATAAATTTCAGATTCTGAACTGATACTGAAAATGAAAACCCAATATGACATTCGCCGACACGGGATTCGAACCGGAGACCTCATAACAGTAGTCGTACTACGCACCCAATATAACTACGCCACCAGGCAATCAATATAATACATGCTAGTCTCTCCATTCATGTCGGATTGTCGTCTCACCGCATTATGGGAGTGAAGGGAAAAACAGGTGCACTCTCTATGCATCTGTTTATTGCGCACACACCCATGCATTATATGCCCTGCGTACCTAGCTAATCTCCATTGAGGTAAGCCACCGTGTCCGAAATTCGGCTAGAAGAGGATTCTTTGTACTTTTTTTTTGTTTTGAGTTTAAGGCACCTAATCTCTCGTCCAATTTGTAGAGACAAGCCTAGCTCCACCACTGTTCATCTGTGCTCATGAGTCCATGACTTATGCCTCTTATTATAACCCTTCTATAAACATCGGCATGTTCCCTTTCTCGAACTGCCTAACTGTATAACGTTGATAGAAGTTAAAATCAATTATTTAAGTAGGCGATAAAGGATTGAATGCAACATGATCTGTATTGAAACTTACATTACGCCCGCTCCTTACCAATAAATGGATTTTAGTGTAAAGGTTATAAAATCATCATTAAAGCCAGTATAAAAAACATAAAGACTGTAACTACATAATTATTATCTTCAATCTCAGTTATTCGCTTGTTTCCAAATTCAAAATCTGTTTATAATTTTTAACCCACTTCAAAAAAGGAGGCAGGTATCAATAAATCACCGACTCCAAAATTGGTAACATTTCTGACTTTTGTCAAAGTATGTGAGTATTTTTTTATACTGGCATCGCAAATGATCCCACCTGATAGTAAATGGAGTGGGGTCCAATAAATTGTCGACTGACGAAAAATGATTACCCCTCGGCAGTCGATACAATTATGCCGGCCTGTTGGAACCGCATAATTCTATGTAAACTATTGCTTGCTTTAGCGATTAAAGACAACATCGTGAGGAAAACCTGCATACTTGAGAATTGCACAATAATATCGAACGTGTATGTAATCTGCCAACCCCCACAAGCCTAGCGAGATGGACTAAAGCCTAAACCCTGACAGTAGCCAAGGACCGTGCCCAACAGTCGGACAGTATCATAGTATAGGGCTATTATTATTAATATTATATTTGGAAATTCGTCCCCTAAGAAGTCAAGTCAAAAGAAATAGTAATCAATAAAACAAACAGTATTAAAGTAACGGCCTTATATTTAAATAACATTTCATATCTCATATTAACTAAACACAATTTTCATTTCCTTAAATCATAGTTATTCCATCTTACATACATTTTTATTTTAATAGTATATTTTTCATAAGAAATTAAAATATAATACATAATATTTTATTTGAATTTGTACATATTATGATTCTAACTTAGGCTATTTAATGTGCGTACTTGAACATTACAGTAATAACCTGTATTTCACCAGCTGTCAAAACACTTTTCCCCTTGACAAATATAACAATTTAATTTGTTCTAGTGAAGCGACGGATTGATATTCTAAATCTTAGGTAGTTAATCTTAATATCATATCAAAATTAACAACTTCTACAACACATCACAAGGAACTAAACAGTATGTACCTTATTTATAAACACCTAAAACGTCTGCGGTCTGTCATACTGCAGCCCGGAAGCCAAAACGTCATTAAAAAAAAATACGAACAAAACCTCCGCCGAACTTACAAAATTATGCTCCTTCTTAATTATCAACGATATCAGGCCCATTTTATGATATCTCAAAGTCAAAAATATCACTAATAATTATCAAAGTGCAGTATCATTTTTGGTTTTTGTAGACGACAGCATTTAGGTAGCGGACGGCAGAATTGTTGTCCAATGTTTTGTCTCTCTTCCACTGACGCTAAATACCTTAAGCAAGTTAAGACAAAATACTGAATATTTAAAAAATAATAGTCAAAAATATATACATTACTCTTATTAAACGAAACATTTAAATAATTTATTCAAAAATAACAATTGCAGCACGGATGCCAAACATTGCTATTGGTGACTTTACTAGTATCAAAGATACGAAATAATAAATATACTGCACGTCCTAATATTATTTCTTCATATACAGAAAGTAAATTCAATTAACTACTCTGCTAATGTAAACGCATCTGAAAGTTCTTGCGCATTATATTGCTTCGAGAACTTGCTAGTGGCAAATAAAAATCAATTCAATAAAATAAAAATTAAACGGTATCAATGCACAACAAACTGCACTCTTCTTTTTTACAGGCGTAAATCCGTTTAAAGATTTCTGCCGGACTCGCCGGTATAAACCGTCCTACCGATTAAAACCCCGCCATTCGACTCTCTCCCTAATATCGAAGGTCGCAGGGTGCACAAATACATGCAACCGTAACCAACAAACTGCACTCTAGCTATTATGCTATACAGACGTGCCTAAACCTTCACATACATACCACAAGCCAACTTCATATACGTCGGTGGGTCGTGATTATGCTCAGTCACTGTGTACATGATGGCTCCCTGCCGATCCAGTTTCACGCGGGCCCTGCAGCCATAGTTCTTCCTCACACAGTAAAAGTTCTGCGAGTCTCCCTGCCTCGAAAACGAATATCGCCTGTACATGAGCGCCGTCTTCCCGCGCTCTGTCGTGAATATCTCGTATTCATCTGAAAGTTAAACGCAAATACAATATTTCCCACTCATATGTATTTCTTTAAAGTCGATGGGAGAAGGCCTCGTGGCTGTAGGTCTGACGCATTGGGCGTCTGACCAGATCCAAACCGCTCTTGACTGTACTTCTATTTCTTTAAAGTTGATGGGAGAAGGCCTCGTGGCCTTTGGTCTGACCAGATCCACACCACTCTTGACAGTTTACAGCGCCCTCCATACCACCAGAGACAGAAACAGATGGAGAAAGGTCCTTCGTGAGAAAGTGATACAGAAGGGACGTCACGACCCCGATATTGAGGAATACGACGCGGAGAGATCTTTCTATTTGATTAATTTCGTTGCGGGATAATGACAAATTAGTTTCCCCTGAGATTTGCCGAGCTTCACTCTTCGGTGTCATAAAATGCGTGCCACTGCTTGATGGCTTACAGGAGTTGTAGTGGTGGTTGTGAGGGCGGGAAAGTCTCACAAATACAATAACTTACACATATCGGTTTACGCTTCTTAATTAATAGTGTATTCGATAAGCCCACGAGGATAGCTGTCAGGGAAAAATATTTGAAAATACGGACTGTAGTTTCATTGACGATATTGCTCAGGTTGAATCCAAATTAAGATTCATTGTTTGTTCAAAATAAGTACGATAGAAATTTTAATGTCATCTAGTGATAGGATGTTTTAATAAAAGAGCTACTGCGTGCAATCTACAAGCCATCATGCACTTATGAGTTTTTTCTTTTAAAGAGACCAAGAAAGATAGATTTTGCATACATCAAACAGAATAGACACAAGATTTACAAAGGACATAATAGATTAAATAAAACATAAAATTAAACAAATTAACTTTTATTAGATTCTTATAGTATTTTCTGATTTGTAAATATCTTTACAAGACATTGTAATACATAACATTTTGAAACATATTAAGTACTTATTTAAATTTAATGAGCATCACAGATTCTAAGCGGCTATCGCCTTATTAGTGGTGGAAATAACTACCGAGATAGAGTTAAAAACCAGCGCTAATACACGAACACACCCCATTTTTAACAGATATTATTCAGATGAAGATAAGCAAAAAGGATTCAGCCCACAAAATGACACGTTTGAAATAGTGAAGATTAAAGTTTAAATCGTATTTTTAATAAGTTCAAATTGACATATTTTGACTAAGATGTTTTTACTAATGAAAAATATAGTCTATAAGACTAGAGCTAATTTGGCGTATTCGGCCCATTTTCGACCATAATGTGAGTCGAATCCTTTTTACGTATCTAAGTCCATTTATGATATTCCTGTTAATACAACAGGTTCTGTATCATTTTCTAAACGACATTTATACTTTCTTGTTTTTTCTTTCCATAACATCCTAGCTTTTCGTTTTTCCCGACACCTTTCATAACTCTTAACAGTTCCTCTTTGCTTCTTCTTTTCGTATTTCTTTCTTTTTTTATCTTGTTGTATCGCATACATTTCGGGATCGTTTTTTATACGTTGGTATCGTAATCTTTCTGCTAGGCGCTTTTTAGCTAGACTTTCTTCACGTGTCAATTTCCTATACCTGCGATAGCCTGTAAAGAACATGTGTATGCATACGTTGTAGTAGGGACTTGAAAAATAATATAATATCCAATGCCGTATAGGTTCATAGCATGGAAGTACCCAACTTTCAACTCGGGACGCAAATCTCAAATTTTGATACACGAGCAAAGCAAAAATTTTTATGTTGTCCCAATAATTCAACACATTACATAAGTACTAACATACAAAAGTGCGGACTTGTATTGAATCCAGAGGCAGCTACCTTCCCCTACTCGCACCCCCCCCCCCCCCGCTCATAGGTAAGCCCACGCTTCATGATATATTTTTTTATAAATATTATAAAGTATATTACCACTCTATAACCCGTTATGACTTGCGAGCTCGACCGATGTATCCAGTTTATACAGTCCGGCTTTGTTCCAGTCGTCGCGTCGGCCCAAAACATAAAGGTCGATAAAAATGGCTACAGTTTCCTTCAAATTGAAACAATGCTTGGACAATGCTGTTTAGGACAAATATGAGTAAATCCACTGTATTTTTTATCCACCCAGGCAATCTTTTACATAAGAGCGATATTTTATTCATTAGCATTTCATATACAATTATATATTGTACATAGAAAGACTTAATGCAGTAGGTTTTCGCTCTAAGTCAACCTTAGGGAGGCAGAGAAATAAACAAGGTAGATGCATCAAAGATAACTATGGCGGTATATAAATACAGCAATAAATATAAATAATACAATACATACAAATATCAATGAATTGTAAATATATTAAATGTAAACATAAAGTAAATAATAATACATAATATATATAGAATAAAGAAGGTGATAGTGGTAGTTAATATAACACTTATTTAAAGATTTCTAGGAAATATTAGATAGAAGTTTACTATAATATATTATGTGCTATGTTATCCTCTAACTAGAGAGACGGGCATTAAATATCTTAAGTTAAAAATTAAAAATATATATTTTTTTACATTACTTTAATAAGCATGAATATATATAAATATAATTATGCACAAACATTTTAACACAGCACAATAGTTTCCTTTTTTGGCGAATACAAAATAGAACCGTTTTTAAACTTTCGCTTATTAAGTATCGAAAGTAAACATCTATAAATTTATCGGTTTAGGATTTACTACATGAGTATATCTACAGTACAAAATACTTTAATTTCATTAAAAAAAAACACAGACCACAAAATTGCCTAGTTAGTAAAACTAAAATTCAAAAATGTTTTACAGTCATGAACGAGATCAAGATCTTTTACAAGTCACAAAATCAGAGGTTTGGGTACCCGATCCCAAATGGACTATTTCCATTAACATTTTTTTTATAAAAAAACTAAATATAAACCTGCTAAATAACAAATTACTTAGATATCGGTGTTTGAATGATAATTTTAGAACTTAAGCTCGGCTTAGACTATGAAACTATACATCGTACGTACACTTACTGTGTCCCCTGAGTATCTTATTTTGAATACGGGTGTCTCCGTTTGTGACATTAGTATGCAACCATATAAAAAATCCGCATCAAAATTAGTCAATTCGTATGAGTGCTACGATGTCACAGCGACATAGATACACTTTAAACTTTACCAACCCTCTTTTTTCGTCGGGGGTTAAAAACATAGAAGCTCGGTGTACTTATATGAGTGTACAATGTACAAGTCATACTCTAAACCAGACATTAAACACCAAAACAAACATTTTCTACCTTAACATTACGCTGGGTCACTATTACAAGGTTCTGTTATATTTGATGTGCAAATTGAAATATTATATATCACAACATTCTACATCTCCTTTATTGAAAATTTCCAATAGTCCCGAGACATGAATAAAGGGACAACCATGAATTATAGTCAAAATTTTATCAAAATAAATATTTTATCTCATTTTTTCAACATAAATAAAAATATATATAACACCTTGTCATAATTAGCCAGCGATTTATTGTAAATATACATTAGTAAACTTGCAATATATACTGTTTATTTTCGCCTAATCAACAATAACATAATGGGCAAAGACAGTAAATTCACAGACCTATGACTAGACACGACCTTAAAAATAACTAAATGCAACAACAATTTCATAAATATCAGCACTAGTGTTACTAGGTGATCCGATTAACGCGGGCCGTCCAGCTTTTCAGAGTTTTGGGGACGTATCCCGAGTTGCACCTGATCAGGACACCAAATGTCCCGATAAATCAATAAATTAATTAAAAATAATTAAGGTCAGTCGGAGGAAGTGCGCCATAAAATTTTCATAGCTGGATTCAATGCAAAATAATTTCTTTTTGTGCTGACTTAAGAATGTAATTTTATTAATTTAAGAATATTTGGTATTTTGTGATAACAACATATAGCCATTCAAGGAAATCGGACCATAAATTAATAATATTTTGCTCAAAGTAAAAAAAATGGTGGTAGGCGCACTTGCCTCTGGAAATGGGGTAAGTGCGCCTGTGTGAAAAAAAACGCCAATATGAAACATTATAAAGAAAACACTCACTTTAGTCCATAGAGAAATAAGTTTTACTCGCATTGCTCTTGGATAATTCTTAATCACTCAATATTATAACAAACTATGGCTGTCAAATCAAATTCGGGGTAAGTGCGCCATATATATGTAAATCAGGGCTTGAAAACATTTTAGAATTTTTTTTGATATATAATTTTTTGCTATGTTAGAGTTTTGTTGTGAATATGTTGGAATAAAAAAATGGTAGCCCTAATATAAAATCTATTTTATTTCTAAAAACTAAAAAAAAACATACAAAAAAGTGGGAATTAACAATTTTGAATGCATTATAACTCAATTACTTAGAATTTGGCCTTATGACATTTGATATGTTTTAGCTGCATTATATCCAGATAACGTGCCTGATCGAACAGTTGCAACCTATTCACGTAAAGTTGCTCTAGACCAAGGTATTTCAGTTTTTCTTTTGTAAAAACGAATTAACTAATACGCCCCTTTATTTAAGTCGACTCAAAACAAAAATACCTTGGAGTACAAAAAATCTGCTGTTAGGTATAACATTTTAATAATAATAATTCATATTAGTAAAACTTATTCTCAAAAAAGGTTGGTTATATATGGATCAGGGGCAAGTGCGCCATACGACTACTAAATGTGGCGCACTTGCCCTACTCGACAATTTTTAGGTACATTTTTTCGCATTGCTAAAAAACCCTTTATTTTAGTATATATAAATAAAATTCAGGCAGGAAGTTAAAATAAAAGGTTTAAACTATGTATTCACCTTACTGGTTTACAGAAATATGTTAAATATCTTGAAATATTTGATGTTATCTTTCACGGGGTCATCTCGGTTTACAGGTCTAAATGACACTTAAAATAAAATGGCGAATAAATCGTATTAAAATGAACATAGCCATTTATGTTTTTAGTGGAACTGTATTTCAGTTAGTAGCATAGATATAAGATTGCGGTAATTGTATAACATCAATAGTTTTCGATTTTTTTAGGGTAGGTGCACTTACCCCGTCGGCGCACTTGCCCCACCTGACCTTAAGTATTATGAAAATAATAAAGTACGCATCACATCACTAGCGCTGTATAGCGTTGTTTTGTTCTGTCGCTTAGACGCGACAGTACAGCGATCTGGGCTTCGATGTTAAAACAGATAATCAAATTAAAACCAATTTTAGCATGTCTTGCAGTATTTTAAGTGCGACCCGATCTACGATCCCGAATCCCTATTTGTTTTACTTTTTACCCCGATTTTAAACAAATAGGACCTGGCAACACTAATCAACACTCACATAATGTAATATTCAACGCATACTTAATTTTAACATGATTTCGCGACCAATCATCATACAACTTAACACCCTTTTCATACGATACCTATGATTCATATTTCATAGCCTTATGCTATATTTCACAAGTTCGATAATATAAAAAAAAAATATTTAAGTTACACGACCAATTCAATATCAACTTTGTACATAAACTACAAAGTCGATATTTCGACAAAAGACGATAATTTCACACCATTCATATGTTTCATATTATACAGATCGCGATTATGTTATAAATCTAGGACAAATTTCAAGTGCCGATTTTCAACCGTCAAAATAAAAGCTTTTAAATAAATATTCCACCCATTAACCACAATCCGCCTCAACAAAGAAGGCAAAAAAATCTTGATTTGTTACAACTGCAATTTAATTTGTCTGCGTCAATTTAAACCCAATAACTTATCTGATCCTCTAACATTTTCAATTCAACTTCATGTACGTCCCCGAAGCAGACACCATGTACCTCGGCGGAACGTGATTGTGGTACTCGTGAGCCCTGATGATAAGCCCATTCTTGTTCAACTTCACGCTGGCCTTACAACCGGTTGCCTTCTTGGAGCAGTAGAACAACCCTGGTGCTCGATTGTTCATGGAGAACGTATACCCGTTCAGCATTAGCAGTGGCTTGCCTCGTGCGGTTGGTATCATTGCGTATTTTACTGCAAGGTAAAAGAGTATTAGAAATAAATACACAACAATAACATACTCTAAACCACATATGAATGAAAAAAGATTGAGTATGGTCGGAATAGATCTATAACCCTTCTACTGATCCCCCAAATATAGGAACGGATTATAATTCTTTGAAAAACGTGGAGCTGTGGGTCCACCACCTGGATCACATTGGGAATTAATGCTTTACTAGACTAGACTAAGGTACGTAAAATGTCTACTAAAAGTAGCACGTAAACGCTCACTACTCGAATTAGGTTGCCATATTCTCCAACATTTCCTCTCAAGGATATCCTTGAAAGCTATTCTTTTACTATTACTATTTATACGGCAATCTTTTCTTTTCTTAGCTCTTATTAGTTCAGCGTATTTCTTGGAATCCTCTTTCATACGATAATAACGCATCTTCTCAGCTTCCCTTTTCTCTTCCAATCTTTCTTCTCTTGTTAGTTTCTTTTTTTTTACTTTTTTATACGTACTTTAATATGTAGAACTGAAAGCAAAGTGTTTGATTATTTATCGGTACAATTATTAAACAAAATGGGATTTCAAAATTCAACACTTACATTTGTGATGACAAACATTACTCAGCTCGGTGTAGTATTGTATAGACCAACACAATTCTAAGCACCTATGTTTAGTCTATTTCGTAGTGCTAACAGTGAGTCAAACTATCGTTGCGCATACGCATTACACAGGAGGCGCTTTGATTAATGTTATGCTACTAAATTAATTGATGGTCTGATACAAATGTCTGTCGCCAACAAATTTAAAGAAAATCACGAAAATGCCAGCTGCTTGTGTTCTGCCACATAGCGACACTTCATAGTCGCGTACCTATACATACTCACGCGATCTCGTCCTTAAAGGGCTATGCGGAGCCGCAATTAGTCTAGCAATTTTTCGTCATGTGTATTCTGTACTATGATGTGAAAGTGGCGATCACATCGCCATATTGGGCAAAAGTTCCACACTCCGGGCTAATACTAAGTAGAAATACCCATTATCACTTATTCGATGCGGGAATCCAACCCGAAACCTCTGTATCACAGTTATACCGCTGACCTTATTGCACTTACGCTAACGAGGCAGTCAAATCAGATTGAGATAAGTAGTACCAGATTAATGAATTAAAATAAAATTCCAAAATTGCCAACCCTATGCTTTAATGTAAACTGCGAATCCATTAGCTGAGTAAGGACTTATTGTTTGTGAATAATACGATTGTTACTTTCCCCCGTATCATATGTCATCATGATCCCAAAAAGTTATTTTTTCATCACTAAGTACCAACGCGAGTATCGAACTCGCTACTTGTTTTACAGACCGTTCATCACCCAATACGGAACAGTCGGAACATTATTGTAGCTGTAGAAATAGAAATCTAATCAAAATTACTGATACGAAGGAAACCGAACAATAATATACGTACTACGTACGATATAAGTACATCCATATAATTATGTTTTTTAATTTAATATTGCAGATTAAAATTGTTAATATACAATGTAATCCATTTTATCAGTAATATACCTTTCGCGGTAATATAAATAAGCCGAGTTTCAGGGAATATTTCGCGCACATTTTTTTAAAATTCATTCGATGCGGCACGACGGCAGACCTTAGCGGTGCGTGCGGGGCGGGGAAGGGGACAGACTGGTCCGCCGCGCCGGCCGGCCGCGTTTTTCCCGCGTTTCCCGCCAATAACTTATTTGCTTCCCTTTTTGACAGTTTGCGAATCGCGCTTGCACGGCGCACAACTAGTACTGTAACTCGGCATTAGTTCGCGCATTCCTGATCAGTTGTTTGTAAATACGATAACCACTTCGGAGTTCGTATTACTGTTTACTACGATTGAGTTATTATCTAGTGACGTGCTTATTAGGTATGTACTCTCCATGACGTATTTTAAGGACTCGAATCTCAAGGTGATTTGAAAAATAGACCAATGCTTGAGTATAAGTGTAATTGGGTTATTTACGATAGAATCTGTTAATAAGATTATTTACCAGTAAAAATAAAGTGGACAATGAGTAACCGAGTGCATACAAGCAAACGACGAAGTCATATATGGGACCATTTTAAATAAATAAACAAGAAAAGAGTGAAATGTGTACATTGCTTTCAAATAATTTGTGTCGGTGCGGTCATCTGAAGATTTGTTCAGACATATATCACGTAAACACAGCACAATAAGTATGACGCCGGTTAAAAAACCAGCTATAAAAATCGCTGAAACCAGCGGATACCATTCACCGGACTCGAGTTCATCTCGTTCTTCCACCATGCAAGTTGTTTCACCAACTATCTTACAAGGTACCGCAGACTTCCCAGCCATGGACAATAATGATTCAAAAATAAATTTAAACGTAAACTCATCCCTAGAGGTGGATCGCATACTGTTAAAAATGGTATGCAAAGACTATCATCCATTTGGTATCGTCGAAAAAGAAGGATTTAAACGGTTAATACAAGCACTAAATCCGAATTACAAGTTGCCAACAAAAAAAACATTGTCCAATCGTCTCCTGAATAAATACTATTACGAAGTTCGCTCGTTTGTAATAGAAGAAATTAACACTGCACAAGCAATTTGTATCACCACCGAAGGCTGGACATCTGTAAACAACGACTCATTTATAGATATCACAGCGCATTTTATAAACGAAGAAAACATTTCAAAAAGTTACTTTTTAGATTGTGTACAATATGCAAAAGACAATACAGCCAGCAATTTAACAACAAGTTTGCAATCTGTGTTTGAAACATGGGACATCCAAAATAAAATTGTTGTTATTGTCAGCGACAACACACCAAACTTAAGAAATGCTGTGAGATTGGGATGTTGGGAATCAATTGGTTGTTTCGCCCAAAAAGTAAATGTATTTTTACAAGATGCGCTGGGAATTAGAAACTTAGATGAGAATAATGCGACGCCTAATACAATCGCTGAAATAATTTCAAAGGTTAAAATTATAGTGCAATACTATAGGAACACTGCTCAAGCAAAGAAGAAATTAATGGAAGTAGCAAAAAATATTGGAATAGCAAAGTTTAAGTTGAAGCAAGGCTCTCCTATGAGCTGGAATAACACATATGAAATGTTAGACCAATTTTTAAAATTGAAAGAATGCATTATTTCTTCTTTGAGCATGTTGAGGGATGACCTTTTGCCATCTCAACATGAATGGGAAGTCATTGAAAGGGCAATGCCCATATTGAAGTTGTTTTATGATGTGACCACAGACATTTGTACTGAAAAATTAACACTTTCAAAAACACCATTTTATTATCAATTTATGATGAATCATATAATGGAACAAGATCAAATGTATTTCACAGAGGGTATACCTGGAGAAATTTCTCAACTAATCTGTAATTTAAAAGCAGAGTTTGCTAAATTGCAAGATCCTGAAACGGATATGATAACATCGGAAGCAACCATTTTAGACCCAAGATTTAGAAATTTAGCTTTCAAAAAGCCTGAAAATTATGAATGGGCGTTAAAACATTTAAAAGGCAAGTTAATATCCCAACAATCATACACATTCTCTCCAAAAATACTGTCTATATGGGATGACCTGGACTTAGAATATGCCTTATCCTTACCAGAAAACACCACAGCCCCTGGCATACTTGAGCTCGAAAAATACATGCAGGAGGAATATTTGCCTCGAGAAAAAGATCCCCTAGAATGGTGGGAAAAGAACAAAAATACATACCCACATCTTTATAAATATATGAAAATTAGATTATGTGTACAAGCTTCATCGGTTCCCTGTGATCAAATATTTGCAAGGGCAGGCCATGTCAGAGACAAGAATAGGTGCCGTCTAGGCCTTTCAAAATTGAACAAACTATTATTTTTGCATTACAATATGTGATTTAAAAAAAATAGTTATTTTCCTTTTCTATAGCTATATTCAAATGAATAACGCCAAAATAAAGCCACATACTAAAACTATTATTCCTAAATATCAATATTATCTGATTTTAATTAAATAATTACAATGTTATTATTGCTGCGCATTTGAAAATATCCCTGTTGGCAGATATTCCCCCATCTTTGATATGTAAATATCTTAAGGATATTCTTAAACAAAATATATTTTATTAATTACAATATGTGATTTTAACAAAATGATTATACAGTAATTAGTTAAAAAAAATATTGTTTGCTCACGGGTATTCGCCCATCTTTGTTATTTCTTTATTTGTTTTACTTATGCCAAAATAAAACTTTATTCAATTCTTATATGTAGTTTTTATTACCCGACTATGGCGAAGCAAGGAGGACTAATTTTTTTAACACAATGTATCTATCCATTTTATGTGCCACTCTATTATAAAGTACTTAAAATTATTGTCCTATAAAAATATAAAACAAGTGAAGTAAATTTCATTTATATAATATGAATTCGTAGCTATGCCAATGGTCGATTGTGGTGTTAACACTGATTATCGCTGCTCATC
Organism: Manduca sexta; assembly: GCF_014839805.1. NCBI lineage: Eukaryota > Metazoa > Arthropoda > Insecta > Lepidoptera > Sphingidae > Manduca > Manduca sexta. Next base: position 12,431,971 of record NC_051135.1, read on the forward strand.
AAATGCATATCTATATCTATACTTTTATATAGAGCCGAAGAGTTTGTTTGATTGTTTGAACGCACTAAGCTCGGGAACTACTGTTTAAACTGATTTTTTTTTTGTGTTGTATAGCCGTTTCGCTATAACCAATAGGGGCGGAGCATCAATGAAAAATGTTTCAAAAACGGGGAAAAAATATTTTTGAGAGCTTCCTTTGCGTGCGCTGCGCAAATGGTTAGTTACACTAAAATCATGTATGAGGGAATAGGGGACCGGCCTATGCCTGATTTTGTACATTATTCTATATGTAATGGTTAATAATACGAAAAAGAAGCAATTCTGCGAAAATTGCATAAAAATTGGTTAAAAAATGAGCGAGTAATTCATAATTAAAATATTGTAATGTGCAGAAGTGGGCGCGATGTGGGGATATCGCTTCATCTCTTTTTTTTCGCACGCGTTGTATTTCCTGATGACGTCACATGTGGGTATTTCGTCTCTTTCCTGTTTCTTGTTAATTACCCCTTCCACCGAAATTCAAAGACTTATAACTTGTTGATTTTTTACCGTATTTTAATAATTCCTTCTGTGTTATAATTTGTATTATGTAAATATTTGATAATAGTAAAGAACAAAAAAGAGTCCGGTAACCTATTGTTCCCCTTAAAATGTTTTAAAAAAATGTATTTTATCGCATCAGCCTGCATGTTTAAACTCGATAAACTCGAAAAAGTACGCAACGGATTTCGATTAAATTTGGTATGGAAATAGTTTGAGACCCTGGGGAAAGATATGTCCTACTATCTACTACGGCTACCTACTTTCTATCCCGGAAAACCTTTCACATCGGCGAAGCTGCGAACAAAAGCTAAATTATTAAAAAAATAATTGGATATTATTGTGGCAAACACCACCATAAAAAAAATATTTCTCAAATTCGAGAGTATAATAATGGAATGCCGGGTTAGGGTGTTGGAATATGCCCGATTTTTCAGGAAAATGCCTGTATAAATAAATAAGTTGTAAATAATAAGTAAAAGACAAAAATAATAATTATAAGTATTTATTAATCAAATATGTTTTTTCAAGAAGTGTGATATTTTTAGAGACCATAATTTTTCGTATAATTGGCTGTCTCAGATCGATACGCAAGGTTGTCTAAATCTGAATGTGGTAAAGCCGTGTCATAACTTGGTATTCCTAATTGAGAGATGATTAGGGGTACCAAGGCCTTTTTCTATAAGTGCAAATTTGTCCATACGAGATTAATCGTTTTATTTTTTTTATTATAACCTCGAGTCGAAATCGAAGGTGTAAAATCAATCGGGAGTTCCGAAATATCGGGAACGGTATACCAGCTCTGTAATATCTCATTCATCAAATCATAAGTTTTCACTTAGGCACATTTTTTCAATTTTATTTTGATTTTACGTAACTCAGCTTTTTCATTTTTGACAACTGACAAAATTATTCCTCAAAACACATCAGAAAAACAAAAGAATAAGAGCACCGTTTATTAAACAAAAACCATCTGTCAGAATTTTCAAATATTATACAACTAAAACATGTTCAACGGTAAAGTTCTATTTACAAAATGTACTTCATGAAAATAATAAAAATTAGGAGTTTCATCGATAACTCGCATAACAACACACTTATCTCACTAAATATAAATAATTTGCGAAAACTAAACTAATTAGCAAAGTTTTGCCATTTTTACATTTTTTTACACACAGGGTTAAATTGTAATTTCTAAAACAAGCAGAAGTCCAGCTATTACTTAATAACAAAAAAATGTAATACACCATAATCTAAGTAAATTACAGACTTTATTTTTTTTAAACTTGAAATAGCATGTTACATATTTACACTTTTGTTAGTATTCAGCGCCGCTAGATCTATCATTTAAAATGTATATTGAAATATTGAAAGAATATAACATTATCATCTAATTATTCCTCATGTTCTTCCTCCATGCCCACGACAAAGTCACTGTCGGCGACTATTACAGACTCAGTTTCAATGGAAGTTACACCTCTGTGCGCCTCTTCGACATGCTTTGTTAGCATTTGGGAATTGTCACCACACAGAATGAACTTACTACATATCTTGCATTTGTAACAACCGTGTTCCAGCACTTCGAACTCCAGTTTAATTTCATCGTCTGCAAATATTAACAAATCTTATGTAATCTTGATGCATATTTTGAAATTGATAAATATTTTTCATTTTTAAAAGACTTTGAACGCCTTTAGCAGCACTACAACTTACCTATATCTGAATATGGAATTTTCTTCTTCTTACAATTGTCATAATGTGGCGCGTACTTGAGTATAAGCTCAAACTGCTGACGATGCATAATTGAAATATGCCTTTTCAAATTTGCAACACTCTTTGGGAATATGACAATATCTTTTTCACAAAACATGCATCTGTATAAGTTATCGTCGATTTCAAAAAAGAAGTTCCAAAAACACGTCTTATGTTTGCTTCCTGAAATATTTATTATTTTTATTATTAAATAATTTTAATATTACAATAATAATACATTCTTAAATACGTTGGAATCAACAAAAAAATCTGCTTTTATCTACATTTGCTTACATAAAACATAGCTTGGTCTACTTACGTGCTCCTGCAACATCTTTAACACAGAGCTCCTTGATTTTTTCTTCAATATTAGGATCGGTTAGAGACAAAGTTACAAATTCTATAGATTTGTTTAGAATAACATCACTATCATCCTTAAAAACTTCATCATCTACTAGCTCATTTTCTGTTTCAGGATCGGTTTTGTCCGAATCAGTTACATTTGTCTCTTTCCTTTCTATTTCATTAATTAGGTGATCAGTACTAAGCAAAGGATCATCTGAATCTAAATCTTCCACAAGATACTCTATAACTTCGAATTGTCCAGATTCTATTTCCTTTTTTTGTTTTTGTTCTTCTCTGTACGCTTTCACTTCACGTTGATAATAAAATGGATGTTTCGTACGGACATGTCTTTTCATGTTACTATTATCACCAACAGGCATTCTAAGTACTTTATGACAAACAGTACATTCACAACGTCTATCATCAAGCCTTCTAAGGAATCGTTTGACCCAACCTCGCCGTGCCCAGGGACGACTCTCGGAAACATCTAAAATGTGGGCCACCATTTAACACATTTCGTACACAGATACAAATATATCTTCAAATATTACAGAATATTAACTGTAAATGATTTTGAGTGTATGATTAGGAAAATATTGTCATTTAAAAGATGCTAAGTTTTGGTAATAGTTATTATAAATACTTAGCTTATCTACGATTATTAAAATAAGCATTTCCTATTGATTGATACATTAAATCACTAATAGTGTGTTTGTATTTCACCATACGTAGGTACTTAAAAAAAACATACCCTTCGCTGGTGGTTTAACCTCTTCGGAAGTCCGCCTTTCGTTTAGATATTGTCTGTAAACGTTCGGGTGTTTTTTCTCCAAATGCCTTGACTTATTGTGCTTCATAGTGATGCCACACACCTTGCATTTACACATGTTAGAGCCCATATCCTCATAGTATTCCCATAATGAACTTCTTTTTTTTCCGTCGAAACATTTACGGATTCTACGCGATTCCATAGCTTCTTTTACTGTTAGAAATGAAAATTGTAAATATTTGCGTAATGTTAATCGATACACTTCAAAGATTAACCAGGTTTGGTACTATAGATTAGCAGAAAATCAATGTAATTATAGTTTGTTGTTGCGTTTCGTGGAGTTATTTAAATAACCAGAGGCTAATATAATCACTTTCATTCTCACAATTATTTGTAGCCACGATAGTGTTCACGAGTAGTGCCGATCACCTGACGCTTGACCCTCTTAGCGATCTTTAATATTAAAAATAATGCTGGTATATTTTGAGATTTTATTTTAAAAGCTGAAGCAACCCTTACCTAGTTTATGCACTCAGCTAAAATGTCTTTTCTTGTTTTTTTAAACAGGTTCTCTACTGGTAGTAGGTCTCTCATATGTGAGTGTTCGCCTGGGTAGGTACCACCGCTATGTCTATTTCTGCCGCCAAGCAGCAGGGTGTAGTCACTGTTGTGTTCCGATTTGAAAGACTTTGTTGCCAGTGTGACTACTGAACATAACGGGACATAACATCTCACGTCTCAGAATGACGAGCGTAGTGGAATACCAACCAATACTTGGTAATTCAAAGTATTGGATGGTGTCTCTACTGTTTATGGGCGGTCGTATCGCTTACCATCAGGCGAACGGCAAGCTCGTCTGGTCATTCAAAGCAATAAAAAATAACAGATTTTTATGCTATAATTTCGTTCAATGTATAAATTTGCATTTAAGACTTACGTTCTTTTTGCCTACGTCTGTGTAAATTCACTTCTTTCTGCCACTGTATGTAAGCCTTAGGGTGGACACATCTAAGATGGCGTGGCATGTTCCCGTACATTATTTTATCGCACAGTCCACAACGAACCATATTGTCTTCCACGTCTTCAAAGAACCTCCAAAGGTAGCTCCTTTTGCGGCTGCCTTAAACATAAAAATATATTAAATTAGTTATGTGTTCGTTGATACCTTTTTTCTTGTAGGTTTAATAAATAATTACCATTTCTATCGGTATAGCTATTTTACGTTCTTTTACAGGGTGACTTGAAATATAACGTATTTCCAAATGTACGTACATACGGTCACAAGTAATCGCTTCTATAATGAAAAACCTTTCCGGAACACAATAGCTTTTGAGCAATTTAAGATTAGACTGAAAATAATTCAATAATAAAAAATCTACTGACTGAGATTGTTTTTTTCCTTGTTTTCTAGCACCTATTCAACATTTTAGTTTTACATAATAAACAATAATATGTTATAAATCTCCTATTATAGACTCTTGTTTTTGCATACCACAAGCAAACAGTACCGAGTGTAACGCGGAGGTGTACTGAGTTTTAATTACCTCTACAATCGTCTATCTCCGACGAACGCTGCTCTCACTGCAATCTTAAAATTTCATATATCTTAAATTGATCGTAAACTATTTAGTGCGGTTTTACTAGACAAAATCGATTGCTTTTGACGCAATCAACATGCTCTTAAGGAATACGTCATATTTCCAATCACCCTGTATATTACGTCAATTTTGAAATTTACGATACGTACTTCATTTCTCTCAGAATACATCACACAGCCTTTGAGCTATACCGTGACGTCGAAGAAATATTAGGTCTTTATATTAAAAAACGTACACCATAAAAATATTTATTTTTACACAATATGACAGATTTAAAAATATTCTTTTGGAACATATTTTAAACAAATAAAAAACTGCGAACATTATCTGATTATGCAGTTTACTTGAAGAAAAATGAAAGGAAATTACTAAGAAAATAAAACAAACAATAACGCCATAAGAAGTTTAATTTAAAGTTTAGAATTCAAGCGAAATACCTTAAAATATAATACTGAGTATTTTATAATATTAATATTGAGTATTTTAAAATTTTAACGTATTTTTTTATTTTTAAATTTTAACGTATTTGCCATTACAAATATAATAGTTAGGCGGTGGGTGTGAATGATCGAACTTGACATCTGGTTTGCCATCGGGAAACATCTTTACTCGCGATTTACAGCCAGATTTCACACTTGAGCAGTAGTAGAACACGGAATTATTTTTCTGCCAGTACGTATAACCGTTCATCATCAGCAAATCTTTGCCACGCGAGCTTGGAATGAACTTATAACCGTAATATTCTGAAATAAAATAGCGGTATCAAGTATACAGTTTGAACGAAAAGTACCTATAAATTTTGTTTTCACACGTATGAAATCATTTTTGATGAATTTATATTTTCTGAACTGCTTTGGTTTCTAATTAATGCTACGAGAAATTTATGCGACCGAATAATGCAGTCCAAATACAAACATTACTTATATTTGGGATTTCATAGAATTTGGTACTTCCTCAATCATCTCAAGGCGACTTCAATACGATTCTGTCTGAATCCTGGATTTAGTTTGGCCTAATCCAAACAATTTTGAATTTTATTCGCTATCTTTTGATTAATAAAAATCAATTTAAAAACAACTCCATTTATATTCCGGAAATGCATCTTCTGTACATTAATATTGCAAACATTTAAAACGATATTAAGTACCAAAAAATTATACACCGTTAATTTATTCACTTTCTTCACACCTTTATAAAATCATTGCAGTACAGTTTAAAAAATAATACAGCTCAGAATAAAATTTATTATTATAAATATATTGCAATTAAATACGTTGAACATTATTAAGTACCTGCTAATTTAAATACTAATTTAATTAGAAAACAATAAATAATAACAGATATATTACTATACAACGAGTGTAACATGTTTTTACTACTATAATTATAGAAAGAAAACATCCACCCAAACTCTTCTATGCTATAGATTTACATTACCCTCACGGACAATTGCAATACGCAATCCTAAATCACAGGTCGCTAAGTCCAGCACTCCCGTTACACCTACATACACTTCGCCGAAAACAGTGTTCTTTTAGTCCGACCAACCACGGCTGCCCACAAAACGTTACCAACGCCATCAATAATCTGAAATTACAAGCTGTCTTGATAACCCCAAAATATTCCACGATAATTCACGTAAAACATCTCACAATGCAGTCAATGTATTTATCCCTCGGATCAGAAGCCAACATGCAATACTGTTTGGCTGGAAACGTTGCGGACCTCGATCGAAGCTATTCATCCTGAGTCTCGCATACAAGAGACCTTAGTACCCTACAGTAGCGGAGAGTCTATATAACCCGATTTCTGTCGGCTTCACCTTCCGTAGAATTTATGTAGAATCTAATTATCATTAGAACGATTTGCAAACCATATTCATGCATATTAGTACCTAAATTTTTCTCAGGTTCTCTTTCAGAAAATGTCACCTTTCGCCACTAGTACCCTACTGTCATGGGCGTAGGTAGTCGTTTTCCATAGAAGACCTGTGTCCTAGATAAAATGACTCCTGTGTACTTGCAGATTTAAATTTTAGTCGTTTTACAAATTTATAGTAGTAGTAGTTTGCCTCAACATTTGTGAGTGGACAGACCATTAAGGAGCGTACTACCCAAGCCCCCTCTAGAAACATCTATTAAATTACACTTTCATGTAACCCCCGCAGTCCCAAACAACCTGTTTGGGTTCATGGGTGTGTATTTTAAAGGCGAACAATAAACCCTGTTTGATCTTCACATTGGCCTTACAGCCCAGCCTCTTCCGTTTCGAACAATAGTATATTCCGGAGGTACCATGCTGCCAGTAAGTATAGCCGTTGTATAACAGCAACCGACTGCCTTGTCGATTGAATATAAATGAATATTTTCTACGTCCTGAAATTGTAATTTTAGTTATTTTTTATCGAATTAGTCTAGTACTTAGTGTGAGAAATTATGGGACTCTCATAATATTACTAATATAACGATCGATGCGAATAATGAGGTGACAATAATTAATTTTATCTAGAAATGAAAAAAAAACGAAAAATGATCTTACCTTCTAACCAAAAATTAAAGAGATTAGATACAGATTGCAGACATTGTCAACCTCCGTGGCGGTGTTTGTGATTAAAACGTAGAGTTACCCGCTATATAGATAGTTTAACTAAAGCTGGCACGTTCATAATACATATTATACTAATACTATACACAGTGTGTTAAAAGATGTTCCATATAATTAAAGGGACAGATATGTAGATGCAACAAAACAACACCCTATAGTTTTTAACTTTATTGATGTGTGATTAAAGCGTTGTCATGACAACTCCCGTATGTGTGGACACTACACAGGCATATTTCATAAATGTGTTGTACGCGCCAGCTTTGATAATCTATGCCAGTTCTCAGCACATTTTATCGTTATAAAGGCATACAAAAAACAATAAAACGATCAACATACTATATTTCTCAAGCTTTTAATGAAAATGCTATTGGAGTATTTACAATTAATGTATAGGTATGGTATCCTATATCTTAAACATAAAATCTAACTGTGTACTTTAAAATATTGTCCTGATGCGAAAACATATTTAGGTGGCGCGTGAGTATGAGCATCAGCTATGTTTACTATACGGCCAGCTTTATCCAACTTTACACGAGCTTTGCAACCAGAATCCTTCTTCGAACAGTAGTAATGTACCGTATTATGCTGCTGGGAGAACGTGAAGCCGTTAACCATCAACAACGGCTTCCCTTTCTTCGTAGGTATGAAGCGGTAATCATAAACCTCTCTATCTAAAATTAATAAAATTGTACGTTATATTGTACGGAGTACGGTAACAATTTGTTTAGCTACTTAAACAGACCAGGGGCCTTATTCTCTATCTCGCACGTTATTTTAACAGTACGTAACAAGCACGTAACACAACGCATCATGTTTAGGACTATAGAAATTTGGCTTACAGAATACCATTCCACGCACATTTCTCGAAGATAACATGACACGGCCGCGTTACGCATTTACACTATCATACAGAATAAGGGCCCAGTAAGTAAGTTCGTCCCTAGTGGTACATCAACGGCTACCATAAATACTCAAGAAGCTGAATTATCATGAGTAACCTTGTCGATCATTTGTAAAGAAATAGCGTTTTGGGTTAACCAAACAGCAATTTCATAGTTGTGCGAAAAATATTTTTTAGTTCTTCAGTCGTATAAAATATGACCATAGTTACTGAGCCAGTTAATCCGTGTTGTAAAATTAAATGAGTGCAAAATGGCCATCAGTTTCTCAAATTGTTTTGATATTAAAAAAAACTATTCCTGTAATTAACAAGTCCAACATAATAACCATTAGAGTAAAACACAAAAATATATTTTTATATGAAAAATATTTATGAGTATAATTTCATAACAAACACTACAGCCGATCTAATAATGACTAAAACAAAGAATCAACTAAAAACAACGATAAAAAAATTACACACTTTATACTGTAGATCCTTTATTTCCAGGTAAATACTAACACATAAAAAATACAATAATTATTAAATTAATTGGATAGGATATAAAAGTAGAAGAAACAATTACTATACCACTATCATTTTACAAATACTATCATAAATAACCTTAATACAACGCCGACTAGCAATATAAATGTATTAGAAAAAATATCTCCTGAACATTATTTAAAATTATTATGACTACGCCATGTAGTATTATTGTGGAATTAACACGGATGCTTTAGAAATAAATTATAATTGAAATAGTAATGTAATAATAATTTATCCAATCGATCATCAAATAATAAAGATGTGGAAAGTTGATTAAAAATAGTTAGTACACATATTACCCCTACTTTAATCTTAGCTGCCTAAGATGAATGCCTCATTTTAGCACAACACAGGCTGATATGATATAATATAAAGCTATCCTAAAAATATTTAAACCTTCACATAAACATAGGAGGACCTTACTTATACAATTAAAATACACATAATAAAAACATTCAACTCTTTACTTTAATGTACCGTCCTGATATTAAAGCATATTTTGGTGGGTCGTGCGTATGTTTAATATCAGAAACTATTATCTTGCCCCATTGGTCGAGTTTCACGCGCGCTTTGCATCCATTGTCCTTCTTCGAACAGTAGAAATTCCTAGCTTTGTGCTGGGAATACGTAAATCCATGCAACATTAGTAAATCTCTGCCTCGCGGATTTGGTATGAACCGGTATGGTAAATCTGAAAATTTTAAAAAGGTTAGGAACTATAAATCCCTAAATGTACTTCCGTGAAGGTTGCTGGCACGCAGTTATTTAAAAACAAACATACTGTATATCGGTGTTGCGTATATGGAAACGTTTCATTATTATGTTATAGGTTGACGAGGCTGTATGGGCTAAAACTCTTTGCTTTCCCAATATAAAGAAAAATATATATATCTTATAGGTTATATGCAATCTTCTTGCAATATGGACTGCAAATTGCGGCGTCATTTTTGAGCGATCAACACACTTGCATGAACGGAATTTATGTATTTTAGTGTCCATTACTTTGTCGTGGTTTAATGAGACAAATAAAATGATTAACCTTTAGGTAAATGTTTCTTTGTTTATGAGTACCTCCTTACCTATTAGTTTTATGATTTAAACGGACAAAAAAAAACATCAACCAGCCAATAAAGATATATCTTCTTTTTTCTACTGATTTATTGATATACAATTATTATGAGATAGATAAACAAATTTATTGAGCAATATATTTCATTTCAAAATTAACATAGTCACACATATTGACTAGGTAATATTTTACACATAACATTAAGAAAATTAATATGAATAATTATTCGCTGTATGTAGCTCCGCACCTTAGCTTAAATATGAATTATTATAGAATATAAAAAACAAATATGTAATTAATTTCGTAATATTTTTTGCAGCGACGAGTTTTCGTGACTTTCATTTGAGGCTTCGCAATTTTAAACGTGTAGTTGGAAAACGTACGCATTTATTTACTATCAATAAAATTACCAAATAAAAACAATTTAAAAAAGCTTAAATACATCCCAGGTATTTTATATCTTGTGCCCATTGTGAACTCCGGTATTATGAATCTCATGCTCTGCACACAACGAAATATGTGATAATACTGTTACAAAGGTATATTATAATATTATTACTTACAAATTATGCATTATCAAAATACATATCATGAGCATTACATTGGTATTACATTCTGAATTTACAAATCTTTGATACATGATACAACTTAAGTACAATCCAAAAACGAATATTAACTGTCGATACTTAAACATTTCATTGATTTCGAGAATGGCTTGCATTACTAGTAGTCTATTAAAATGATTTATGATATTTCGTTTTAGTTTAATTGATTTCTTCCGATTTGAAAAAATAATACTATATTTACAGACAGTTCCACAACTGAAATGAAAAAATGTATAGTCTTCAATTATTTGAAGATCGCAACCAGTCCTATCCCAACTGAGTGCGCCTGTTCCCTCACAACTTGACATACTGCCCCTCTACCAGAGCGTACCTCGGTGGTTCGTGAGAATGGTTATCACCATAACTCACCAGCGTACCATCTGCGCACAGCCTCACGCGCGCCTTGCACCCATAGTCTTTCTTCGAGCAGTAGTAATACTTCAGCTTATGTTGGGAATACGTATAACCGTTCAGCATGAGCAGGTCCCTGCCTTTCCGTGGGTTCGGAATGAATCGGTAGTGCATCGCTGAAAATCGGGGAATTATAAGATTATGCCACATCACAAGTTTTAATACCTTGTTTAGGAGTACTCGCTTTCTATAAGGTAAAGCGCATAAGCCAATTATGTATTAACATTTGTGTGTATATAGATAACTTAGGCCCAAAAAAAGTAGAATGCTTTAATAAAAATAAATCCATGTGTAATAAATTGGCTTAACATTTCGATTTCCTTTAACATAGCATGCACACTGCGACGCAATGCATGCATGCATGATGCAATTTGCATCGTTTGAAGATATGTTACGACAAATGACGATATATTTCATTATTAAATAGTACAGTACGGCTATAAAAGCAGTGATGGAAATCTTGACAGTCTCACCATATCTTAATAAAAAACGCCGTTTGGTGAAACAAACCTTACATGTAAATCATAAATTATTTTTTTGTATTATTGTAGTATTTACTCCATAAATCATACTTATTCAACGAAGCACTATCTTCCACCATCCCTTTAGTTTAAATTTAATTGCAGTAGAAGCCCGATTAAAATTAAATAAAAACCTAGTTTTAATTTTGTATCTAAATATATTTTCAATATTACGCAAAATTACGGTTTTTACACAGCTATACGAATCAACACACGCGAAATAAAAAATATTCAATACAATACAAATCTATAAGTACAACTTTATTATAAAAAAATGTAAAACACAATAACTTATAAAATATAGGCAATAAAATAGATAAAAAAACATTGGAGCGTTTTAAAAAAAAAACCTTGCAGTAGAAGTGGAGTCAAACTAATATTAAATAGACAAGATGGGCAGTTCTATTAACTAACGTGACTTTCATAATTATAAATACTACTAACTAAGATATTATTACGATATGAGTCTTAAAGCAACGGTTCGTCATATTACAATTAGTATTCTACCCTTATTTCATACAATCATAGAAGCCACACTATACGATGGACAACGTATACAAAACCTGTACAACCGATATGAAAACGTCGCTATGACCGAGTTTTAACGTTTAACATCTCAATTGAATGGTAGTCGCAATAAATATTCGGATGAAAAATATATGACACAGTATCAGTAAATATGATGCATAAAAGTTCGAAAGCTCAAAATTGCTATCAACATCGAGTATCTCACACATATTTCCCCATAACTGAAATATGCGTTACAACCGAGGTATAAAGTGCAAAACGCCGTAATACAAACCGAACCTCAAAACGTAACATTGGTAATGATAAATGGTCAAAAATATTTACAAATTCATTTCACTACAGTGCATTATAATGTATAAAACAAAAATCTGGTTCAAGCGAGTAACGACTGTTTTAAACTGATTTAATATTTCCACCCTAAACGGTCTCCATCATTTAGCCAAAGGCATATTATAACTTAATATACTTCCCAGATACAAAAGCATACTTGGGCGGCTCGTGTTTATGATCGTTCCACGGCATGAGTGAGCCGTCGTCTAAAATTTTCACTCTAGCCTTACAACCGGAGTCCTTTTTGGAACAGTAATAGTTTGTCGTATTACGCAATTGGGAATACGTGAAACCCTTATACATTAGTAACTGCTTGCCCCTCGCTGTTGGTATGAAAGTGTACGTGAGATCATCTGAAAAAAAAATATAATTATAAACTGTACCTTACTAAATAATCAAAACTACACATTGATTTCACAACCTTCGAAACGCACATCAGATGACTCGGATCTATGCAAAACAAAAATGAAGATAAGTTTAGTTTAGCTCGCATAGCTGGGAAAATAACACATAGTACATAGCTGAGCTTACGTAATTTGCGCCTGCACACAAGTATAAACAAATATCTCGGCTGTTCGAGCTATGTTACACTAACTTAGCTCAGTTTCAACTTTGGAGTCTGCAACCCGCGTAAAACGAATTAACGCCATTACAGACAGATTATATCTTCGCAACGACAAACATTTAAATCACCCACAATTATTTGTATCTTTAAATATAATGCGAATGTCCTTCACAATTCCAGATATCTAAGATACAAATCCACCTTCATTCACAATCATACTTAAAAACTTTTAAGCCGTTTTCATTTGTTAATTTATTTAAATCGCTAATATCACGAAATTAAATATGCTAAATATAGGTAGCATTACGTACTGAAATCTGCACCATTCTATCATAATTCGAAGGTACAAGTACCGAAAGAAAAAGGTGCAAATAAATACCACAGCCTTAAATTAAATACATCTTCCACTTAGGACTTCACGGGTAACGTAGAAAACCACTCTATTCTAATTTCTATTCTAAGTGGGGTGAAGATATTTGTGCATCATTGTCCGCGGTGGGTGCGTGTGGTAGTAGTCAGCACTCTCGACCGCACCAACATCGTCAAGTCTCACCCGCACACGACAATTCCTCGTCTGTTTCATCGAACAATTGTTGGTCATTTTCATTTGATTGTATGTGTAACCGTTTATCACCAACAGATGTTTGCCACGCGGCGTTGGTACAAAATGAAAGTCACGGAATTCTGAAATATGTTATTTATGTAAAAATGAAACTACAGTCTATGAATCTTGTGTAAAGGATGCTTTTACAAACTATGATAGAACATAAAATTGGTGACTTATAATGTTACTGTTACAACCTCTTATTTTGGTAAATGTTAGGTTAAACTAGTAAATCTTAGGATTTATCAACATGAGATGCTAAATATCAATAATGCCATTTTAACTTAATTTCATTAGCGTATAAATATTTTATCCTTTGTTTGAATTACCGATCAGTCAACCTCTTAGAGGGTGCCGATTTTTTTTTGATAGAACTGAAACAAAAATTGGTGACCTATACGCAAAGGAGTTTTATGTTTATGTTATTGATTTTACAGCCTCTGTAACACAACTTATGATAACGGCTCTAAAACGAAAGACCAAAAGTTTATTTTCTCCACATGAACACAAACGTCGATTATTTTTATCATATTTGATCGTAGTACAAATGTCATACGCAGTACATTATTTTTAGGTCAATCATCATCATCATCAGCCGCAGGATGTCCACTGCTGAACATGGGCCTCCCCCAAAGATTTCCAGATCGACCTATTGGACCCGGCCCGCATCCAACGTCCTCCTGCGACTATTATGAGGTCATCTGTCCGCCTCGTGGGTGGACGTCCGACGCAGCGCTTTTAGGTCGATACAAGACTTAATTTTATTTCGAGTCATAATTATGAATTTGAATCAATCCGCTTTAGTTTGTAAATTATCTATTTATGATGGCTAGTTAAATAAAACTATTAATCCGTCTTCATTTATAATTAATTATTATTCGTCTTGGTTACAGTTTGACTAAATGCTAAAAGTGAAATATGCTAGTAAATATTACAATCTCCAATGCTTTAAAAGCATTCCACCAGGCACGTAACTTCAAATTAACTAACCATTTCAATGAAAAACTGTATACGTACAAAACCATTCTATTCCAAATTAGAGTGTAGATATTTATGCAATGTCCGCGGCGGATGCGTGTGATTGTAGTCAGCACTCACCACCGTGCCGGTGTCGTCGAGTTTCACCCGCGCGCGACATCTCCCCGACTGCTTCTTCGAACAATAGTAATTGTTGCTCAACTTCATTTGAGAGTATGTGTAGCCGTTTATCACCAACAGATGTTTGCCATGCGGCGTCGGTACAAAATGAAAGTCACCGAATTCTGAAATTATTTTTTAAATATCTTTACAATTTAAAAATGAGACCTTTGTTTACAAATGATGTATTAAAAAGCTGCTTTTATAAACAACGTATTCATCAACTAGAGTTCTACATAACATCACGCATTTATCCCCGAAGGGGTATGCAGAGGCGCAACTAGGGCACCCACTTTTCGCCAAGTATGTTCCGTCCCATGATGTGATAGGGGGCGAGCCTATCGCCATATCGGGCACAAATTCCAGACTCCGGGCTGATACTGAGCAGAAAAACCCAAATATCACTTTGCCCGACCCGGGATTCGAACCCAGGACCTCAGAGCGCTATTGTACCGGACATGCAATACAACTACGCCACCGAGGCAGTCTTCTAACTTCTTCTTCTAACTAGAGTTCTAGAGAACATAAAATCAGGTATATACACATACATTGTATATAGGGTGCTAAAATCATTACCCCCCTCGCTTTGCCGCAGTTGGGTAAAAAAATATAAAACTTGTTCATTTATTAAATTAAATATTTTCAAATTCCTACAGATGTATATATATCTATAAAATCGTTTCAAATAAATATTGACTTGAAATCCATAACACATTTTTAAAACAAAATTTAAGTCAAAACTTTGGTAGGAACAAGGAACATGTTTTTGACTATGACTAATCCAATACTTTATATCGCTCTGTCATACCAACATTATTTAATGGACTCATACTATTAAACATATTCATAATTTGATTAACGTCCCATCATCTGATGGCACAACATACTGTTTCTTCGGATGTTGATGTTCAAAAATATATTGTTCAACATATCTTGCTCTTGGCGTGAGCTTCAGCCTGGCCCGACAGTCGCCGGAAACTCGACGGAAACAATACCAATTGAGACTGTTCAACATACTAAATGTGTAACCACCCAATTGTAGAACAACTCTTCTCGTATTGTGCATATGTTGGTTAGAATGAAATGTAAGATCTAGTATAAAAATACTTCAATATACATTTTTAAATTATTTAATGATTTAATATTTTTATATAAAAAAATATTAAATGACTATATATTCATCTTATGAATATATAAAAAAATATTAAATGATCAAACATGCCTTTTGTTTGGACATATTAAAAATTCTCACCTTTTCCAACTGGGACATATACAGAACCTGTAATTTCATGAATATCTTTATTACCAAAAGTAGATTGTAATTATTTCAACAAACATTTTCATTATTTTTGGGTTAAAACAAATAAAAAATCATTAAGTGCAGTATATTTTAATTTACTAATAATATGGCTAATAGAGATAACTTTTACGTAATAAGATCTCCACCTTTTACCGTAATATCTACTCAGTTTAGAAGACAATTAAACATTTTAATGTATGGTCCAAATATTTAAGATCATTGTAGGCGGTCCGTTTTAAAAATTTGAGCTAGTTGTAAGTAGAGTATTCTTCAAATGTAACATACATACTGACAAAAGATATTATGTTCTTCAAGCGTTGTCATAATTATACTCATCTGCTTGTAATAAATTTAATAAAAAGACAATAAATATTGAAATCATTTATTAAAATATAATATATGTTTTATTAGCAATCATAAATGTAATAAAATACTACATGTGTGATGTTAATAAGACAAACACTCAGCTTATCTGATGGTATGAGACACAACTGGATATTTAGTTAATTAATTCATGCACAAAAGCAATACCATAAGTTTTAAAAATTGTAAGACATTGTGTAATATAGCACTGGGCTCTTAGTCATGAGTAATTTTAAGTTACATATATTTTTTATGTTTATTAGAGATACCATTAAATAACACATACAGTTCATTTTTTAATACAAATCCAACAAATTTTCATGGGTTGCGAGTGCCTAAAGCCCTCACCTAAAAATCTGGTGTGTTTGTATAAACTGGGCCTTACCAGGCTAACAAACAAAGGGTCATGTTAAAAACAAAAAACAGTGTATGTTTACACTGTAGGTATAGTGCACTGGCTATGACTTTTCTTATATCCTTTGAAAGCAGACAAGCTAACAGCCCACCTAGTGATATATGATTGCCGACAGAGAATGTCGGCAATTGTAGGGCCATAGCCAAACTGCTCACTGTAAAAACTTTTTGATCTGAAAATATCTTGAAGAACCTTCCAATTTATTGCAAAACACATATTAAACATGTTGTATGTAATATAGTTTGTAATAAAAACAATAAATAATATGTGGAAAAATTATAATTGACTACATAATTTGAACTTGTGTACCGAGCATAAATATTTTAAAATACTTACCTTTCTTAATTACATGTATATTAATGATATGAGGATTGACACAAACCTCATCTTAAGTACCATTAAACGCGTAATGCAATCTATATTGAATTTTCCCTCCAAAACTTTTAAGCAACTGAAAATTGCTTCATCATATGAAGAAATACACTTAAATTAAATTCCTATATGAATAGATACAAGAACATACATACATCAATGTTTTTGACATATTTTTTTTTATATAACCGACAATAAAAAAATATTATAGTTAATATGATAAAAGATTATATTTATTACTAGACCCATGTTAGATGTATTCGTATAAATTTCAAATACAATTATTCACCACAATGGTCACAACTAAGTACCAATACTAATAATATTGATACAAAAACAATAAATAATACTGCAGAAGGAACTTCAATAAATGATATTGCTGAAAAAAATTACAGATCTCCAAAATATCAACTGTACTATAAACATACACCCAAGTTCGTATTTTCTTCCTAAATAACAATAAATGTTATGTAGACAGAATGAAAATAAACAACATGCATTAGTTCTATGTACTCACCGATACCGCAGCAACTGGATACATCATAGTGGTCAGCACGCTCACAAAACACTATCACTCACTCTGTATAATTAAAATACACGAAAAAAGCACTAAAACACTTAGAAAAACACAAAATATCACAAAATATTTTTAGGTTATAATAACTAATATTCACAACACAGGTAAACATAGTACCCCACGTCCACAACTGTACAGTTTTTTTAACAGCGCTCCCTCATACATTGTTTCGAGACTCCACGGATAAATAATTTCGCGCGAAATGTTGATAATTTTATAAAATATAAATAAAATATTAATGACATATTTGACACAAGCAAATGTTTACAATGGACTAAAGCATAGCGTACATAGGTACACAGCTTTGCGTGGCGTTGATCGCATTTGGTGTTAATTAAAGTGTTTTTATGTAATCAAATCTGATCTTAATTTATGTAATAAATTCCAATCTTTTAAAATCTTTTTTTTTATAGTATTAATAATAATTACATTTTACAAAAAGTCTGGAAAACATATTTGATAGGTGTATTATTTTTAAATTCATTGTTTCGTTTTTCTTTCATTAAACAAGTATAATTTAAGTAGTTAGTCAGTATATTGTTTGACTTTTCCAATTAAAATAATTATATAAATATTATAATACGTATCATGTGTACTAAGCTTAAAAGTTTCATTTTTATTTTAGAGGCCATGCACGTTGCATCTAAAAAAGTAGCACGCAATAACTATTTCAACTCTTTACGAATTATATCATAACAAACTTGTTAACGACTGCTTTATGTATTTAAGATAAACCACTCACAATTAAATTATTCGTGCTTCAATCGTCGTATTCAATGGAACAATCCAGTCCATGACAATATTATATCATCGTGTATGGGCCCTTTAAAACTTTATTGTGATAAATTCACATATAAATAACGTTAAATGTAATGTACATCTTTCCGACAATACTATTTTATGAAATTTAAAGCGTACGAACTGCTAAATAGATTTGAATGCAATTTGGCACACGGATCGACCGTGAGGCTTCTTTTCATCCCGGAGATCTTAGACCACCTAGAAAAGGATGCGTCATGTGCGAATCAGCAGTGGCACGCATTTTATGACACCGAGCAGTGAAGCTCGGCAAATCTCAGGGAAAACTAATTAGTCATTATCCCGTAACGACATTATCAAATAGAAAGGTAGGGAAGAGTTGGAACAATTAATTGTCCACTTCCATCCAAAAGCATTATAGTTCGCCTTATGTATAGAAATAATAGCCCTTAGCTTACTATTGTAATTGGCTTTCCAACTTAAAGCCCTTTGTATAACTAATTGACGTCAAAGTGGGTAGTTTTTTAAAAATAAGTAAAATATTTATTGTTATTTTATCAAAATCCAATAAAAAGTTACCCGGAAAGCTGGTTTTATTTTTATGCGTTCAAAAAAATGAAAAAGCTTTCTATTTCGTAGTGGTTTGAAACAGTAATTTATTGTGCGTACAGTAAAAAGACTTGGCAACACTGGTAACGAGTGTGACGTTTTTGACGTTTCCTCGACGCTTGGGATAACCTAGAAATTTACTTGTTTATTTTGTTTAATTGTTTGTTTCATATCGAAATAGTGCGTTTTTTTATGTCATTCGTTTCGTTTCTAATTGAAAAGACTTCCTTGTTATTGTAGTGTACTGTTTTAAAAAGTTCGTTTCAGTGATATACCGTTATATAAATAACTTGGTTCGTTCTCAATCCATTATGATTATTACTCGGTTTTCTTGATATTGTCGATAAAATTATCATATTGGCCCATTAATAAGAATATTTGTAAGTGAGAAGTGTGTTTGTTTGTGTTGTGGTTGTGGTTTGGTGAATTTAGTTTTGACACAAGAAAGTTTTAAGTTGTGATCTCAGTGACAACAAATATTGAAAGGATGAAGCAGACTTCGCGCTCAGGTATGTACTTATGTAGGTTTTATATCCATAGTTTCTATTAATGTATGGTAATGTAATCCATTTTTAAATACATTACTTATCTAGAAAAACATGCTATCTTGATGTATACATTACATTGGGGCTAGTTAGAGATCATCAATAACTCAGCATATCAATAGCCATTTATAAAATAATTACACTTATAATTCAAAATAGTCTCCAATTTGATTCCAGGATATAAAAAGGCAAGCTGTCTTTTACACCCTTTATAGTAAACATAAAGGTGTTTTTTTAAACATGTTAATATTAAGTGAGATACTAAAACATTCAATAACCAATCATATGGTCCTGTATAGTTATATAATAATTATTTTTTTATTTTCAGGTAAGTCAAGCCACAGTTGCAGACTACAGCAACATAATTGGTAAGTGATTTGATTTTGTATAAATATAAAAATATGATTTTTCTTAAATAATGGCTGCACCGTTTTAATGGTTTTGCCAATGTTGAGTAAACAGATTGATAATACAATAAATATAAAAAGATATTATTCATGGTAATCAAAACCAAGGTTATCATTTTGAGTATAATGCATTATATGTAGTTTTTTTATACTTAAAATAATTTTATGAATGACCCTTTATTTTATATTTTTGATATATTACGAATTTAATTATAGTATTTTTTTAATTAATAATGTTTTTCTAGTAATGTAATTAAAACAGATTTTTTCTATTACCTTTTTTTTTCAATATGTTGTTTTGAAGTGATTATTATTTGAACATAGTCCATATTTTAAAATAGATGATAGTATTTAATTATATTTTTAAGTTCTATTTTTAAGTATAAGGTATCAAAAACGGTTAAACTATTAATTTTTATATGGGGAAAATGTTTGTATGCCAGATTATAAGGTAAGTAAAGAGAAATCTGGTATTTCAATTTTTTTTTGTTCTGGTGCAACCAAAATAGGATTTTATATCACTAATAAAATATAGAATAAAGTGAACACATAATATTTTTACAGGTGATAATATTTATTTATGTGATATAATCTAATTATTTCATTTGTGATTTTCTGTGTTTGCAGCAAATGTCTCACAATTTGTGTGTATACAATATACTTGTATGTTACATAGAGCATTAAAAATTTTATTGTCAAGTGGTTTTACTTTAATAACCCATTCTAAAGCAGGTCTCAAACTAGGAAGATGATATTGGATGCAAAATTGAGACTTGAGCACATAAGAATAAGAGCTTTCACTGTTATGTCGTCGATATCCCACAAGGGCTTATCCATGAGCATTTTAATGTTAATGGAATTCTGCAGATAATTTATTATGATCACCCAGACTTGGCACACTTTGGAGTACTTTACCGTTTCACAGTATTCAGTTTCACTGTCTTATTTTATGTTTTAAATAGTTAATAATGTATTAGGTTTACATTAAAATAAATTTATTACTGATACAACAGAGTGAAATTATTTCCATCTAAATTGGGCAATAAAGATGTAAGCAAATATATAACCCCTGATTTTGTCTGTATCTATACATATACTTGTTTAATAAAATAAATGAAATCTTTGTAATGTAATGTCATTATTTTATATTAAGTAATATATTATCCAAAATATTGAATTGTTGCTAATGTAAATTAAAACTACTCAAAACATATACAAATAAGCTAACATTTTTCAGCGAAATATGTTAACACGATACGTGGAGCTCAGCGCATTCTCTTCAACAATTATATATTTAGGCAGCAATGCAAGGCGTCAAAAGAAGGCATCAAGACATGGTATTGTATTGCATATGGAAGGTTTCAATGTCCATCCGTACTGAGCACAAATAACTTGCACCATATCATACAGATCAGGGGTAACCATAACCACCAGCCTCCAGAGATAATAACAGTTGCTGGTGGAACGGTACTTCAAACAGTGATACAAGGTAAAAGAAAAAAACCAGGTCCCACTCCAAGTCCTAAGACTAAAAGGGTAAGTATACAATTTCTAAAAAGGAATGCAAGTACATAATCTAGGGCAAGAGTTAATTTAATGAAATGATCATATGTAGGCATTCATTGCCGGATCTGTACTTGGGATCCGAGATAAAAAAGCGAGCTCCTCACACTTCCTGACGTCTATTGTGTTGTGCTCTTTAATTATCGACATTTTGTTTTATCAGGCTAATGTTTTAGAAAGTGTTTCTGTGAGCTCTTGTGATGGCTGTAAACTGCAATATGCAACTTCTAGAGTTTGTGGGTCAAAAAATAACATAAAAATGGGTCAATATTATACTTAATATAAGAAACATTCTGCTTAGTTGAAAGTCTAGCACTTAATATGTTGTTTGTTAATTGTGATATAATTTTGTTTAAGCTAAATTACTACCTATAGCTGCTTTTCATTTTAAGTTGTGATACAAGTTTTTAAATGAAGTATTAAACTTTTAACTCAATGCATGTTTTTAATGAGTGTATGTGATTTAACAAATCTCATAATTTTAATGTGTTTTTAAAAAAATGTTGATGTGCAATTCATCAGAAGCTTGATGAAGCTAGTATTAAAATAAACTGAAAAGTAAAATAGTGTATGATTTTAACTATGTCTAGAAGAATTGTGCCATATTAATTGTTGTGATTTTTTAATTTTAAACATTTTGTTACTATTTTTTATATTTATTTCTATTGTTTTTAGCATCTTAAGTCTGAGTTATGTGTAAGTTAAGAAATGTATAATTTTTATTGCATCATTGTCTAGAGTTTTACTAATAATGACTTTAAACCATTTACCTCCATTATCAGTGTTTTGAGATACATGATTTAAGTATGTGACAAAATATAATATTTTAATATTTAAACACCAATCTTCAATAGATTATATATTTTTGTATACATCCAGCAATAGAAGTGGATATAATAAGGCTTAAATATTGAAATTTGAATGCTGTTCTACAATGGAGTTAATGAAGTTAGCATTAACTGTGATTATTTACTATAAAATAGCATATAATAATGATGTTTGCAAACTCATTTTTTATCAAAAACCAATTTTTATCAATAACTCATTTTTTTTAACAAAAACTATTTTTTTTATCAGTAACTCATTTTATATTAATAGTTTCTGTTATACTTACTAATGTTAAAAATCGGACAAAAACGATCTGCAGTGCCAGGTCATAAAATAAACGGTATTTTTAATTTTATACTATTGATGTGACACACATAGTAATTATTATTATGTTTAAGTAATAGTTTTACTGTTCTTTATGGAATATTTAAAGGCATCTCATTTGCCAAATATGGAAGTAATATTGTAGTATCTGTACCTATTAGATAACTAAACTATATGTTGTTTGAATAGAGTAAATGTGAAATACATTTTGAAATATGTATTTAAAATATTGTTTTATTTCTCCCAATGTAAATATACTATAAATGTTTCATCTGCCTATTATGTTTGATATATCAACAATTGATTTTGGGTTAGATTCCCAATCGAGTAAGTAAAAGTTAGTATGGTTTCTCGGGAAAGTTGCTTGGAAATGGTATATCTACTCAATACCGATAGACCAACACCGCATCATGGTCAATATGATTTTTTCGACTTGTAAATTCATGAGTTTTCTTGTCTTTAACAAGGTGTGATCTTCTTATAACGAATATTTGATGGTACGTAATAATATAAATTATTTATATATTTTCAGAGGCTCTCATTATACCTTCAAGAAATAAACGCGGTCACGGTATGGTGTTGTTCAGAGGTTACACATACTCTTGGAGAAATTACAAAAAATACGGCAATTACTGGACATGTTCTAGTCACCATAAGAAAGGTTGTAAAGCAAACATCACCACAAACGAATCTGAGAAACCCTTTGAAGTTACGAAGTTCAATGCTGTACATAATCATCCGCCTCCGAAAATTAAATTATGCCCCGATGTAGAATATGTTGACACTTAATTTGTATATATTTTGTTATATTATATTTAATTTATGATGAATTAATTTTCACTTAAAGTAAATGATATTGATTATACTTAAGTGTACATTTAAAATTTATTGTATATTTGTTAATAAATTTGATGGTGGTTAATTTTAAACAATATACGTTAGAAACGAATTTTTACGTCTACATATGTGCAAATTTAATATATTGTTGGATTCACAAATTTTCAAGAACTCACCGTTTTTTCTACTGAATCTCGATATATGAAGAAAATTGATTGTTTTTAGATTAAGTGAAGGCAACAGTATATTTTTGTTTTGTAAATTCTGAATAACAATACGGATTTGTTGTGGGCCGTATGTTTTATAAAAGTAGTTCATAAGTCCTAATTTAATGTACAAACATGTTAATTAATTTACATTTTTATACAAGGTGTTGGTTTATAAATATAATTTAACATGACTGATGAAGTTTGTTCAATTAATAAAGATTTATATGAGTCGTTTATAAAACTAATTCTCTTTCTTCCCTAATATATGTACTGGTGTTTACTGTTCATCATAATTTTCAATTCAACAATTTTTGGTTTATGACTAAGTATCTGCCGAATACAATAAAAAAGATAAATCGCCATAATGGGTAACAGTTTTTGCTCGTTCTATTACTGGCTTCCGACTTTGAAAATTCCAGCGTCAATCACGTTATGTTGTTACAGGTATAGACTTTATAAAATCGAAAAAAGGTAACAATTTATTAGTGCACAAACAGTACACGTATGCCTTAAATAGCAAGAGTAAGAACAGAATGACTTGGACCTGCTCCTCTAGGTGTTCTAAAAAGTGTAACGCTCTGGTCGATTTGAATAAAAATGGGGTATTCTCGGTGATTAACGGTGAACACACCCACGAACCACCGGTTTTCTACCAAAACGAACGTGGAGAGTACATCAGGTTAACAAAAAGGAGACTCAGTCAGCTCAATCAAGAGGAAATGGAAGAGGAAAGTATAATCGAAAGATTAGAAGATGAAGTATAAATCATTCCTGACATGGACGTGCTGAAGGTTGTGTCTTCAGTGGTTATATTTAAAATAATAGTTTTAGGTCCAATTTACCATTATATATAAGAATATATGTTATTTTAAAGGGGTCATAAGATGTATGTTTTAAATATACTTAAACACAATTTATTTTTTGTTACTTAATAGTGTTTTATTTCATTTTCGTTTTTCATCTCAAAGAAGTTTAAGAAATCATTTATAAATACATACATAATTGGATAAATTAAATAATAAACAACGCTCTGTTTTCAAACAGCGTTCTTTATTTATTAGAGAAGGTGAATTTTATAAAAGACTCGAATTCTGAAGTACTTACCTTTCGATTTTTTTTTATTGTTATATTTATAAACAACAAACTATTGGTGCATGTAGCATACAATCTTGATCAACCTAGCGTGAGGTTTTACACTTAAAATACATCTAATTGGGCTTAGCATTAGCTATCTTTCTACAATTACCAATTAAAACTAAGTCTCCATTATTGTACGAGTTAGTTGCCAAGGTCATCATAAATTCTTAGACTATTTCCAGGCCTAGCATTACAGTCGAGCCGTGGGATGCCAATGCTTTATTACCGCAATCACGTGTTCAACATGAGTCATTGCACCAAGAGAGATAGGCACGTCAAATGGTACTGCTCATTGAGGACGGCAAAGGTGTGCAAGACTAACATTGTGACTGATTCTGATGGTTCAGTGGTCAGGCTAAGCGGCTGTCACAACCATAAGGCCAAGACAGAAAATGAAAGATTATTCTAGAAACGAGTGTTTTAATGTTTACAATCAGCAGATGTCGCGAGTTCAATGGGTTAATTTTTTAGCAGTATCTACTGATTGTGTTTCTTTTCTGCCATTTCTTTCCAGCGATGGTTGGTGCCTATAAATTACTTTTATGTGTTTCTGTATGTATTATGCCTGGTGTTTTGTTTTGTATTATACTTTCTGTGAAATAATGTAAGACAGCAGCTAATTTAAAAGGAATATTAGGTATCACGGAAAAATAAATATTTGATCAATTTATTTTAAGTACTTATTTAATATAAGACACCATTTCTTTGTCAAGTAGAATAGTTTTGTAAAAATACCAAAATACCTTCCTAATTACAGTTATTTCACAGGTCCGGTGCTTATAAAGGCGAAGAAGAAAGGAAAATACATCCTCCTATACAACAGCTTCACTTACTCGCGTATCACGAAGTCGAAGAAAGGAACGGTTTGGAAATGTACTAGCAGTAAAACAGACGAATGTAAAGCTACCGTTACCATAGATGATAATTTGAATGTTGTTGGCACCAAGGGTAGTCACACGCATCGAAAACAGACGCTAGAAGCTAAACCTAAACACGTATATTTTACTACTCAATGACAGTAAATTCATTTTTTTCATATAACCGTGTCCATCTTATACCATTTTATAAAAATGAAATAGTTTAGTTACTGAATTAATTTTACGAGTGGCCTATAAGTGACCTTTGACGACGATTATTTTCTTGTACGCCAGAATCCACGTTCTGTAGATTTTTTCGTTTGACAAGTAATATGTGTGTGATGAGTGATCTGCCTTCGCAAATTACTCGGGCCGGTGTAAAATAGATTTAAATTTGTCGCGAAATGTCATTTCCGGAATATACATTGTGCGTAATACATTTATATTTTCAAAGCATCAAAATATATTTTTATGTTTTTAATTTCTTTCTTCTTTTTATGTTTAATGGTCATTGAGATTACACTGTTATTGAAATGCCCTATAGATTAATTATATCTTGATTCTTGTAAGTGAATGCTTCGCTTTATTTGATTCGCTGATGCTTCGTTATCATGATCTTTGTGGATTGTTTGTGCATTGATCAATTTTGTTTTAATCAACACTGATTCATTGTTAACAGCATTTTATTTTTAATTACTTAACAATGTTGGTGTGACTAACAAATAATATTAACCTGTTTCTCTGTGTAAATCCATTTTTATATATTACCATCAGGTATGTAAGGATAAATATGTATATAATATCGTAACTATTATTGATAGAAAATCCATAAATATTTTATAAAAAATGTCTTAGACTTATTATTTACTCAAAGTAATATATATTATTTCATATTGATCGTATAATGTGCTAGTAGTGTACTTAAGAAACTTAATATTAGTATGATAATTACGTAAGCGGTATAAATTAATAGACATATCCATAATAAGCGAATATATATAAGGTCTAAAACCTTTTTATTATTTTTAAATAATTTAAATACTAACAAATCACTGACTAAGTAAGAATCTTTAATAAATCACGTTGTTCCGAGCTTATGGACGAAAATACTTCTTTACAATTGATGGTACATATATTAAACACAGATAATGTTTAATACCATGATTATTCTGGCACAATATACTGTTCCGTAACTCATTTTTTTGTGATAAAGTTGAGTGAAAATTTGCTTTTCAATCAAATGAAACTGTGAAGGTTGGGCCATTGACTTTTGGTATAAGTTGTCTGTTGGTTAAAGTAGTTTATACTATTATAATAGTTAAATATGCTTAGATTATGTTTATTTGCGAAACACATTTTTATTTTCTACCTCAGGTAAAGAAATGTATATTAGAAGCATTACATTTTTTAAAGTGTTTCAAATGCTCGTAAGAAGTGCCAATTTTCTATTATATATGTCTTATTTATAATTAAATGGTCTATTATGGCCTTTAGAATATCTTTAAAAGTTTGTTCGCTAGTTCTCTTTAAATTTAAATTTGATTTAATAGAAAAAAAAACAATCGAATTAACTTCTTATCTACCGTATACGTAAACTTTTAGATATTTTACATATTATTGTGTATAAATAATACTGCGTTTTCCAATCTCTACTAAGAAATGGGTGCTAGACCAATTTTACGTTATTGATTCCTTATCATTGTCAATATTTTTCATTCATCACCATTCCCACATTGCATTACAAATTTAAATTAGGAAGATAACATATTTCTTTGTATAACAATATTATATTTAAAAAAAAATTGCTCTATGTTTGTGGTTAGTTTTTTTTTTGGAATGTGCAGTCAAAGTATTTTTTAATGTTCAAAGATTCATTTGTGAGTTAACACTTGAAGGGATTTTATGAGGCTTATTAGATACTTTTAGACGTATTTCAGATATTTCAATTATTGTTCAAAAATTAGTATATTGAGTAGTTGCAAAATAATAAATATAATTATCAAAATTTCATTATATTGCGCGCAATAGGAACTATCTCGGCTGCATTTACGTATTAGAATAAGTATAGAATATTATGTCTGTTAGTTAATCAATGATATATTTTGAAAGCTTTTTTTTTCATATTAAATGTGTGTGAAACTATATTGCCTTTAATTCTAGTACATCAGCATCTATTAATTCTAAAATGTTTTTCTTAAAACATAAATGTTTCTGTGGGTCTTCAAATTAGATGCCATCTAAAAAGATATGAATCGTAAAGAAATTCTAGCAAGAAAAAGAAATAAGGATAAATAAAGATTATGAACGTACTAAATGTCATGCAACGTAAATATAAATATTTGAAATAATTAAGGTAAAATAAAAAGTATTAACGATTTGGTTCCTAGAGATCAGCGATCCATAAAAAGGAATGGATTTGAAACGGTAGCAAATATAGAAAGCTAAAGTCGATGCGAAATACTTTTTCGTTAATTTTAGTTTAAGGTTTAACCCAAATAGACAAATAAACGCGAAATATTTTTTCGTTAATTTTAATTTAAGGTTTAACCCAGTTTACGCATACCTATTGGCACAAAGTAGGATGCCGGTATTAAATGCACAAGAGAAAATATCTACGCAATGTTATGCACGAAGAGCGTTGTGAGATGAGTTGTAGCAAATAACGGTCACGGAGCTACTTGTTTTGCTTCAATTTGCTAATAGATGGCGTTTCGTACGATAATTTCTGCAGTGATTCTGTGCTGGTACATGAATAATGAAGTCGCGTATTGATATTTATAATAGTGTATACATTGACTTGTCTGTAAACTATCGCATCACGTTTTCAAAAACCTTATAATTTATCGTATTAGATCGACACTCAACAGTTTAATTCTGCCCTTGCTACATTTTGCAGTACTAGTGGTGACGGCGGTGGACGGCGCGCCACTACTGATCGTCCGAGGCTACTCCTTCAACCACCCCACACCAGTAGCTGGTGGCGAGCGTTGGATCTGCTCTGGGCGCGTCCGTTTCAACTGTGGTGTTTACGTCCTCGTCAACGATGATTATGAGCTTGTCAAGATCACCAAAGAGCATACCCATAAGCCGCCAGTATACGATAAAAATGCTGATGGCCTTTATAAATTGGTAGGCTAGACTGTTTAGATCTAAGTGGTTAGAATCGTTCATTACATTGCTGTGAAAGCGTCATTTAAGCTAAGGGTAATTTGGAAATGATTTTATTTAATTTGAATGTTTCAGAAATTTAATAAGCATAATAAATTATTTATTGTATAATGTATTTTCCGCCTCAAGAAGTTTTGGAAAAGTTTATTTTTTGGTCGACATTATTTGAAAATCAGTACAAATCCTTTTATATCATTTTTTAAAAATAAAATCAGAAAATAAAAGGAAAAACACGTCATTACCTGTTGACTTTAGGCTATACTTATAATTATTTGAGATAAATTGAATTAAGTCGCAAAAATTAAGTGATAAAGTGGTTTAAGTAAATGCTGTCCTTTAAAAGTATGTATTTTCGTATAGATCATAAATTTTGGCCGAACAGGGTATTGGTAAACGACATTATCAGTATTACTTCTATAAAGTGTTGTGAATTTGAAATTTTCGTGATTTACTGTTTACCGTAATTTATGTAGACTTCATTTAGTAATTATTTTAACTAAGCTATAATAGTGACAAAATCAACATTCAAAATAGATTTAAAAACACGCTATGTTCCCCATAATATATGTTCTTAGTGTCATAATGTTAGAGGCTTAATAATTTTACCGAAATTATTATTGTTATAGGTAGGGCTATTATAAAATAAAGTAACTACTGAATGTGAACCGAAAAATCGCTCGTAAGCTGTATTTAAAATGTAAAGTTGTATTATAAATGGTAAAATTGTTATCGAATTAAATGGTATTAAATCAATGATTACTGAAATACTTTAGACTTACATTTTATAATAACTAACGTTTAAAGGTGATTATAGGACTAAGGTTTTGTTTTAACAGACCTAAATCTAACTGTACCTTTTTGTCCACAGATAAATTTAAAAATTTTAATCCCATTCGGCACCGGCTTGATAAAAGAGATGGCCCTAGAGCGAAAATAAGGAGACGGTGCGTGGGGTGCTACAAAATGTACTCCACCCTCCACGGCAGCGTCAAAGCTAAGAACATGACCACGAAAGTGAACACCTACTGCTCCCAGTGTCCTGGCGAACCTTATTACTGTTCCCATTGCTTCCTCAAGAGCCATGGCTATCTCCTCCCCCGTCCTACTCCCTCGGTTGCTCTGAACGTGCTCAAAATCGAAGCACCGACCGGCGACGCATGAGTTTAGTCAACACGTATTGCACATTAGTGCGCTACGAAATTTTTTCTTATTACACCGGGAACACACATGTACCTTCAATTCTATATGTTTTTATAAGGCATTACTATCACTCGTCCATGTTACTTAGTGTTTATGCAATAGAGCGTGATTTATTAAAGGTTACGTTTGACTTGTAGTTAATTTTATCAGGTCTATCGTTGTGCTTCCTACAATGCTAGTTTGTTTTGTAGTGACGGCAAACTTTATTATTGGAATTTGTTCAAGGGGTTTTACATATTGATCTGTATTTTGTTAAATGAATTAAAATTAACAATGAATTTTGTTATGATTTAATGAAGAGTATACTATTTTGCATTTTTATTTAGGTGTGGAACACGAATTGTTTGCACAAAAGTGGATATTGTCTTTGTAGCTTAGTGTAAGAATATTGGTAGCTGCATCTGTATAAGCGTCTGGGTTTTAGTGTACTTAAGAGTCTGTATAAAATAATGATAATTTTCTTGATGTTTTTAATGTAATTTGTATGTTTTAATATTGAACCGACTGCGATCAGCTTCTGTATGTCATGAGATTAAGAGATGAATGTTATAAAGAGTTAAATATTTAGATAGGATATGTGGTGGGTATAAGAATTATTATTCGTAGTTACGATTTATTATTGTAATTAATATTATTTATTAGTTTAAATAAAATAACTATACTATCTAAAATGGCTTCTTTTTTCATTACCTACCTTTCATGACGAAATTTGTAAAATATTTTTTTTATTAGAAAATGAACTTGCAAATTTTATGTTAATGTATTGTAATAGAATTATGTAACATTATACTATTAAAATTCTTTTTTTTTGTTAGTGTAATGTTAATTAAAATATATTAAGTATGAAATCATGTTTTACGGCTGTAGTATAGCTATTGCGAATTTTATTTGTATTTATAGAATTATTGGTAAATTTTAAATTAATTTTATTCCCATGAATTATGTTTATTGAGATAAACTGATAGATACTTATCTCGATAAATTAACGTAGCTGCAGTTGCGAAGTATTGTAGAGTAGATATGTAATATTTAGACAAATCTGTATTTCGTTAGCAGCGGTAGTCCTAATCAGAATAAAGTGGGGTTGCCTTTCAGATTTTTTTCTTTCAGATAATTTTCCAGTGACTATTAGTTAAAGCAATTGGGTTAGGATATTTGGCCACTTGATGTCGTAACACTTAGCACCCATTTTGCTTTACTCTAGGACTACCGCTGAAACCTTAATATGCACAATCTGCTTTTCTAGAATATACTAGGGTTTTATTCTCTGCAGTTACAGTAATCTCTCTCTCAACGGGCAAAACATTTCTTATTGTAAACGGGTACACGTTCAAGAAAGAGTTTGGTTTGAAGAACGGAACACGATGGAGTTGCAACGAGCCAAGCCACACCAAGTGCAGCGTTTATATTCATGTTAACGAGAAATTTGAACTCGTCTTCATGGCCAATGCCCATACCCACGAACCGATATTGTGCCGCATGTTCCAAGACAGAATTATGTAGTACTTTTTCAATTACCTTTGATTATAAATAATGAGAATCATTAAGAATAGATAAGGTTTTTTTATGTTAAATTTGAAGTTCAAAACTTCATTCGAACGTCTGTTTTTAATCACAGAAAATCATTGAATGATTAAATTTATCAGCGCTTTATGCTCTAGCATAAATTTGTGTCTTAACAATTTTGTATTTATTTTGTGTCTTCTATTCATAAAAATAAAATTTTATGGTTTAATATATAACCATTGTATTCATTTGCTTTGTGTTTCACGATCCAGATTACTGCTTTATTTTATTATAGCAGATGTGACCCATGTAAGGGCTGTCTCAATAGGGGAGTATTACACCATGGATTTGCGAGCACATTTTATGCCATTGAATTTGTTAAAATCGAGCATATTTATCTTTAAAACACCAAACTTTGTTTAATATAATTTGTTATTATACAATTTTAAATGTGATGATATCTTGTTGACAGCTCAAAAGGCCTTGAAGAATAATGAAATTTTCACCACAATCATATACGAGGAAGGAATATCTGGCATAGACCCTCACAGCGATAACACGGCATTATTCGTAGACTCGCGGAAAGGGAAGACAATTCTCCAATACAATGGCCATAGATACAGAAAGGCGTATAAATCCAGGAACGGCACTCGATGGACTTGCTCAAAAAGCAAAAACTGCACAG
Organism: Manduca sexta; assembly: GCF_014839805.1. NCBI lineage: Eukaryota > Metazoa > Arthropoda > Insecta > Lepidoptera > Sphingidae > Manduca > Manduca sexta. The sequence goes on from NC_051135.1 coordinate 12,464,439, forward strand.
CATTTCTGTATCTGAACGATGAAGATGAAATCATAATGGCTCATCAGAAGCACTTGCATCCTCGTCCTGTGATATTTGAAAACGTAGACTCAGAGCAGCATGGTGAGTTTATTGTTACTATTAAGTTTTTTTACCACTTCTATTTCGCTTTCTCTTTTCATTCTTTCTTTCTTCTTTTAGTTTAGTTTTAATATGGTTACCGAATTCTTGAATTATGAGATGTATTTTGTTATGTTGTAACAGATACAGCAGTCGTCATCACCTCTCGCAAAGGCAAGGAGATGTTACTGTTCCGTCAATATACCTATCGGAAGCAATATGACAAAGGCAACAGGGCTCGCTGGGTCTGCTCTACCCTGAAGAACTGTCACGCCTGTGTGTTTACAGACAGCTCTAATTACATCACGTCGGCATGCGAAGATCATTGCCACGACCCACCAAAATATTACATGAAACCAGATCATATACTCGATGCTATCAGAGAACCTATCATACTTGAAACTGATTAGTTGACGGTAGTTAGGAAGATTTCGGTGTTTATTTGTGTTAAGAAAATAGTACATAAATAGTAGTCCTTGATTAATGTGTTGATAAATCACATTTAATTACATTTGTATTTTCTGGTAACTTTTGTTATGTGGTTCCTTACTATTTTCTTAACATGAACTATTTGACTCAAACCAAGAAATAGTACGAGAAAATTAACATTTTAATTTGTTTCTTTTCAAAAACCAGAGTACTACTTATTGTATTTTATTGTAAACTAAGTAATATTGTCATACACCACTCAATATGCAATTTTCTGTACTTTATACTTCAAAGTTGTTATTACCATATAACAGTGAATTTTCTGTTGGCATATAGTACCCCTATAATAATTATATACTATAATTTTTTTTTTGCAATGAGTTTTGAAATTTTTTGTTTTACATTCATAGTAAAATCAATTTAAAATGTAAAAAATTCGTAATTGTTGATAGAGGAAGATAAAATAAGCTCATCGATATATTCATTTTAAAATCATTATCAAGTGTATTGGAGGTGTTTCCATTTTGTCGTTTATAACTAACAGTAAAAGGAATAAAATGTATTGTATGGGAATTTTTTAACCGACTTCAAGAAAGGAAAGTTCTCAATTCGGCCGTATTTTTTATGTATGTTGCCTTAGAACATTTTTTTTATATATTTAATGAAATCACCAGTTTGTATATTATGTTTATACAAAAGGTTAGTAAATAATTTTTTTAATATAAAATGCTAAGGAATATTTTTTGTACTTTAAGAAGCATGGAATTAACAATTTTCGGTGCATTTTCATCATGAAATTAACGAAACAATATTCAAATGATAAAAAAATTTAAACGATTACACTAAAGATGACATATTCCAGAAATATTATCTTTACTGTTCTGTGTTGTGTTTATTTTTTTCTGTTTATACTTATATTTTAAAGAGGAAAAGTTTGTGAGTTTGTTTGAAGATTTATAGGGGCTAAACTCTGGAAGTACTCAACTGATTTCAAATTGCTCACTAATACGAAGCTAAATTACTTCTGAGTGCTATAGGCTTTGTATCCCGGGAAAATATTTCACCCGGGCGGAGCTGCGGGCAAAAGCTAGTGTATTATAAATTACTAAAAGGTTGGCGAGCCATTTTTATGTAAAAAGCGATTTAAGTATTCGTCTTAGTTATTTTGTTTCAGAAACTACCATGATTTTGTAGTGGTCATGTCTACGTATTTTACAAATTATAACATGTCCTTATGAAATTTTCCAAATTAAATATCAGTGTGCAATAATAATGTTATTTTTTATTACATTTTCAAAATAAAGTCCTACATACTTTCACTGGCCTAATTAAATAAACGTACACTGATTTAACTTTTGAATCTGTTGCTTTACTATAACAAATCCTAATAAAATTAATCAATTCTTTAAAAAAAAATGTAACCAATAGTTACTTGGAATCTTAATACAAAAAAAATAAAATAATCTTAAGCTGGTCTTTTCCCTATATGATGATTTTACAACAGGATAAAGTCAAGAGAATCGCAACGGAATAAAATCGTCTAATTCATACGTCTAAACACCCAAAACAATGTTCGCAGATTCCAGTGAAGATGATTTTGCTGACCCGAAAACAGCATACTTCGTAGAAACCTCCAGAGGTGGTTTGATACTCATTTACAAAGGGTTCCGATACAGGAGAGAGCATAAAGTAAAAAGCGGTAGACGGTGGGTTTGCTCTGTTAACAAATACTGCAACGCCTTCCTCACCTTGACGGAGGACAACGAGATCACCAAAGTCCGTGCCAATCATAACCATCCGAAAACACCAATAAAGATACGTTTGTGATACATAGTATTTCTTGTAAGTACCTTTATGTACTAAGTACTTTCGAAACGTGGTCAAAGATCAAGTTAGAATTACTGGCATGGCTTGAAGAAATGAAGTTCTTGTATATTAAATATACTTATCAAAGTAATAAAAAATATTACAATAAACTCGTATTCACTGAAACTGACCTGTCCTCTTGTATACCTTAAGATTTTCTCTCTATTTAGCAAAAAAATATTTACGATTTTTATGTTTACGCAAATGTTCGACATTGACATAAAATTATTTTTACAAGGCGGACAGTTAGTGCTGTAAAATTTTTGAAACGTCGGAAGAAAATGATAATAAGTATAAAAATCGTAAAAATTCGTAATAATAGTTTTATTTTACGATACTTATGGAATAACTTATGTTCTATGTTTTGAAGTCAGGTCGTTGGTCCCTCACACCGTTAGAGTGCAACTCAGTGACATGTTAGTCGTGGAGACGGCGAGAACCGGTTTTCAGAAACGGCGGGCTAGATTCAACGCCCACACGCTTCCATTATGAAAGGCGATAATGTGAAAATTACGTTATAGATATCCAATATGGAGACGCATATAATTTATACATACATAAGTACAAGTATATGAATACCTATCTTAACCGGTCAATGTTACAGAAAATCGAGAATATTATTGTAAACCCAAAAATTTACAGTACACATTCAAGTAATAAATCGCAGTAAAAAAATAATAATTTTAAAATTGGGCCTAAATATAAAAAAAAATATTTTCAGACGACAGTGACGAGGATTACGATGAAAATTCAAAGGACGTGGCTATATTCTTGAAAACGCATAGAGGAAGCATGTTATTAAAGTTAAATGGATATAAATATCGTAAAACATATAAAACAAAACACGGGACACGCTGGGTTTGCTCGTCGAACAAGTATTGCTCAGCCCACCTGGTCGTGTCGGACATGGATGAGATCGTGGCGGCGTGCGAGGTCCACAATCATAATAAAACTAAATCTGCGAAGACTTTGGCAAAACCGCTTGCAAAAAAAGGTAATTTAACAACATTCACTTACACAATAAACTATATTTTATGATGAAGTAAATAAGATCTAAATTTATTGAGCATTTGAACCCCATTTAAATAATATTGCTGATTCTACCATCTATTTCTGTTATGAAACAGAAAAGGCAGTGCTGGTGATATCTCGCAACGGTAACATCAACTTAATACATAGAAAATTCGCCTATCGCAAGAAGTACTCCGGGACTGACAGAAGTCGATGGGTATGCGCCACGGAGAAGGCTTGCCGCGCCTGCATATTTGTAGACAATGATTACCACGTGGTCTCAGGCATTATGGACCACATGCACTCACCCCCGAAGATTCATAAAAGCCTCTCGGACCTCCCGCTATTAGATGAGAAAGGGAACAAAATCAACAAAGAAGACATATACAAACGTGATGAATCAAATTGAAAATTTATGTTTTTCTTTTACATTTTATGTTTTACGAAATTAAATGAAATTTTAATGTTTTTAATGTGTTAAGTCTATAAAAGGTTATATACAGATCTTGTTTTATTACAATTGACACTCTTAGTAAGTATGTAGATAATAAACAAACACAGGAACTCCAGTAATGTCAAAAAAAAGAATCAAAATTGATCAGAACTTAATCATAGATCTACTACAGTTATGGAACATTATGTAACTTGGCTATTTTGCTTGCTGTCTCTTTGTACTGTTTTGTGGTAAGTACATTAGCTTCTACCATACCAACTGTGCATTTTTCCAAGATGTAAAAAAGTACATGTCGGCCTCAGTCGTAAGAACCGCAAAAAATCATGTCAATTTCATTCTAGTAAAAAAAAAAAAGAACTCACCAACGGACACACTTTTGATATTAGTAGTAGTACAAAATATGTTTTATGTTATAATAATTAATGTGAATAGTATTCAGAGACTGATTGTCGAAATTGCTTAAAATATATTATATGACGGTTCTAAGTGCATACCTAATCCTTAAAGACAGAATGCGGTGCGTTTTATTTATTGCGATAAGTATCGACTCACTCATGGCGCTGAATAGTGATATCATCGTTTAGCAAATATTTTTATATGCCATATCTTCTGTTGGAGCTCTGTTTGGATTTGGTAAGGAATTATTTCGAGTACAACCTTACAACGATCAAAGAAATGTCTGGTAAACGGCCAATGAAAGAGAATTTCTGGTTGAGAAATATTCATAAACTAAAAATGTTAACGGCAAAGAATATATTATTAAGACTAGGAAAAATTGTTGCGACAAAAAATTTCAGCCCCATGAAATGCCACCAAAAATAAACATATAGCATCAAAGAAATTGTTTGATATTATGAAATCGCAATAAACATATTTTTTTCTTTGATAAAAGTACCTAGTGTAAGTATGTTTGTTAGAAGTAAACGCAGAATAACAGATTCAGTTAAAATTTGGCACACGGGTAAACTATGTTTTGGATTAAAAAGCAATTTATGTAAGGTTGCCTGTGTCCTGTTTTAGGGGCTTTAGTAATAGGAAAGGTTTTTTACACGGGAGAAGCCGCGGGCAACTCTTAGTCAATAATAAAAACAGTTAAAAAATATAGAAGCCTACTTACTACACGAGTTGCTAAAATGCTTGCCAATAAAAACGATACAACCTTCCGAAAACCTAGATCTAAAACCTACCAATATAGTTGAAGTAAGTCTAGATAAGTCAGCTTACATAATTTGAAGAGCATCAAAGTCTTTGTAAGGTAACGTCATAATTATTATTGCAGTAATTCAAATGATGTCAAAACGAGGCCGCCCGCTCATAATGTACAAAAAGTATACTTATTCCAAATATCCATATCCTCTCAAGAATGGTTGGAGGTGGTACTGTTCCAAGGTGAAGAATTGCAGAGCATACATCCTGACGACAGACGCCAACCACTTAGTAGCTGTGTCTGGAAAGCACAACCACGCCCCGCCCGCAGAAGACTTCCAGTTGAGAATACCGATTCGTCTTCCAGTGGGATCTTACTTTAATTTGTAATAGGCACAGAAAAATATCACTTTAAATGTCTTCCGCAGAATAGAATTCTATCAAGTGCAATGTCACTTCTCAGAGGCTTTAGCATAACTGAAGCAGCCCATACAAGACACGCGCTGTTCAGAATGAGAACGCAATCTGCACATTTTTTATGTCTACCTATGTAAATTATAGTGTGTTAGTGGTCAATTACCACAAAATAAGATATTTGTATTTGTTACTTAATGAGATCTTTCTTTTGAATGAATAATCTACATAGTTCCTTATATCCTAACAAACTATGTTTATTTTAAGAATTAAAAATAAATTATGTTAAAAGCTATATAAAATATTGATTCGTTTATTTGCAGCATTATGTTGTAGTGGCAATGTTCAGTTTTAATTTATGTAATAAAGCACTTGTATATTTTAGTAAATTATTAAACTAAAAATATATTTTTAACATGTTTTATTTTTCAAAATAGCTTTTTAATTCCTTCTGACATGGTTGCGAGACGGGATTAACCAGAAAAAAAAATGGTTTGAGGTAAATGCATTAAATATATTTAAAAAAAATTACATTAATTTATTAATTAAAACTATAAAGTAAATGATGCAAAAAAAATTGAGGTAGAAGAGTATTACACTTCAGTCTTAATATTTTATACCAGTTTTCACAAGGTAATTGAACATACTACATTAAAATAGTATACACTTTTTAAACATAAAGATCTTGATTCCGTCAAAAATTATGTATAAAAGGATACAAATTTCCAAATATGTAAGTGATATTTATTTTTTTACATTTTTAATAGCTAATTCACATTTTAAACAAGTAATTCTCTTACACCTGATGCTAAAAAGCCTTAACACTAGAAGACTGTAAATAAAAAACACTCAAATATGAACCAGATAATTGAAATTATAAAAGCTGTTACAATCAAGCATTCTGTAACTATTTGCTTTTCTTATCCAAATGTTGATGTAAATTACTTAATGGGTGTCTACATCTTTGATCAGAGTAAATAAACATACTTCTGTAATGAGGTATTTCTGCATATTCCCATAAGATATGGATATACAACTTATAATATGTATTAATTATAAATTAATTATCTTAGAATATTTACCACCCCTGTAATTCTTAAAAAAAAATTTACCACAAATATATTACCTTACCCGCTAAATGTAAAATAAACATTTTTAATTTTAGGTCTTGAGGTAGAAATGATAAATCAGTCTTATAATTTTATCATGAGCAGAAAAAGCTGAATTGAATTACAATATTTATAGCTAAAATAAATTAAGTACAAATACAAAAAAAATTCAGTCCCAAATGTGTTATTTGATTTCTCTACTAGTCTTTTATCAGTCTTCATTTTGAACATCAAAGGTTTTACATCATTTCAGAGTACCAAAACTTACAATCTAAACTCTTAATATATAACTATATGCAATTCATTTAATCTTAATTTTGTTATCCTACCAAAATGAAAAAAAAAGTATGAATTTGTAACAAATAATAAAAATTCTTTATGGTATGATTACTTTTAAATTAGCCTCTACATTTAAACAACTTTGAAGGAGCCATCCTTGCGCCGGTAGAATCCTGGAGGAGGATGATTGTGGTTGTTACGTACCCTTTTGATGAGGTTTCCAAGTCTGTGCACAACTGTTGTGACATCAACATGGCAGCCAGTTTTAGTACGAGATGTACAGTACCATTGTTTCTTTCCATAAGCCAGTTTGTTTTTTAGACGGAATGCAAATCCTTCGTAGACTAACAGCAAGCTTCCTTTTCTCGTTGGAATGAAGTTTGCAACTGAAAATATTATTTTTGTTAATAAAAGGGATCGAAACGACTTGCCTTATGACTATGATAGGTGCAATAGGTCAATAAACTATGCTAATTCTTACAAATATTCTCAAAACTTTTGGCCCCTTCACTCTTCTGAGGTAACTCATATCCCATGGAGATAAATAAAACGAAAGGAAAAATACATAATTATATTTATTTACAGTAACAAACTTTTATATCAGTGACTTAGTGCTAATACATTTTAGGGCCTCTACAGTCATTTATCGGCCGTGGTATTTTCGTAACAATTACCGATTCCTAATAGTGTTATTAAAATTATAATAAAATACTTTCTAAAAACAAACGCGCGCTTTCTTAACCTAAACAATTTCACAAAACAACACTTATATTTAATAACGCATACACAACTGTGTAATAACTTGCATAATTGACCGCAAAACTGTTTTATAAAGGTATTATTTATCAATACCTTACTAGCTAATTAAATAAATATGATCTAAAAGTCTAAAGAACTAACAAAATAAAGCCACTAGGTATATACGTCATATTACAATGTTGCATGTTGCAATGGTAAATTCCATGCTATAGATGGAAATAGCTATGACAAGTTCATTATGAACAAACGAGATGGCAATATAGAGTATGTTACAAATATGAGTTCTCTCATGGACATGAATCTGAACTAAAATTTACATTTCTAAACATAATATAAAAAAGCGTCACGTGAAGTGTTGCCAGGGTATTTGTCAAAAGTAGATTTTTGTTACCCTGACGTCTAGATACATTGTAAATCTGTGTAAATAGACACTTGTGGATTCGGGTTTGAAATAATTTTACTATATTTAATTATAAGGAATTTATTTACAGAGCTTATAAGATCGACAGATATTCATCATAAGAATTTCCTTAAGTTTATACACGTATGTCCTATTGATGCTGAAGTTGTTGTATGTACCTATTTCCTTTTAAAATTTAATATCGGCTAATAGAATAAAATTAAAGCTCTGAATCTGTACTATTATTATGTTTCTAATAAAATTTAAAGTTGTAAACGAAGAATTATATTTTTGTATTGTAATATTGGTCAAACTAGTGATTAAACGTCACATTTGATGTGCCGTAGGCATGAAATGTCATTGTCAGATATTTGTAAAATGTTTTGTGAATTGTGAGGAAGGATGAAAAACAGGGATTTGTTTCTTCGATATGCTTTATCTGGTCATATCTAATTACATTTATCACGATTTAATTATTTGTGCTAAGTAACATATTTTATGTGATAACTGAAACTGAGTGTTATAGCATACAAAAGATTTAAATTAAAAGTTTGGTTGTGGTGTGAGTTAAATAGTGTGTAGAGTTTGTGGCCCAAATTGAAGGTTTTCAATTAATTAAGGATTGTTGGTATTGTATCAGTCTGTAGAAGTGACTTTACTGCAAATCTATATTTGTGTAAACAATTCTTATATACAACATTGTTTATAATTTGTAAATTGTATAATTATTTTAAACTCATGTGTATTGAAAAACATAGATGAAAATAATTTTTTTTTATAAGGAAATAGTCTGTTTCCTGCTATAATCTTTTAAAATTATTTAATAATGAAACAACACCATGTAGTATTCTTCTGTGGTTCTACTAAGTAGGTACTGGTGTTAAATAAAACATAATAATGTGTAAATTTATGTATTATTGTAATTCCGTTAATTATCAACACATATTTTTCGTTATCTAAGGTAAATTTTAACATAACTTTACATAATGAACAACATACTTCTAAAATTAATACTACAAATACTCAAACTGTAGATATAAAATACTTACAAAAGTGTAAGTTTCATACAAAACAATACAAATAATTTTTAATTTTACCCACCTTGATACCGCTACTACTCTAAGAGAATTTGTTGCAGCAGCAACATCATATTTTCAGTTAGAAATATACTTACCATATGCACACACAATATTCATACTAAACTACAAAATTATCAAAAAATCAGGGGAGTAAAATTGAGGTTTTTGGTGATAATATTCCTTATCCATGGATGATTTTTGGCACAATTTTAGCAGTGGTAATAATTTATTAATGCAATGTCAACAACCCTGTATATAACCTTATAGAAATTCCATGAAATCAAAAGTAGGTACTATTAAAATTACACTATGCTAGTATAGTGGATAAAAAATTATGGAGAATACACAATGTTTAGCATTAATAGGCTTTTGATATAAAATATGTATTAATTGTTAAATATTATAAAATAAAATTAAAATGTAAAAAAAGTGAATTTCAGAAACATTATTTCTCACAACCTAATTAGAACATGATATTTAACTTTTCAGGAAACCAATGTATGGCTCACAGAAACGTTTACAATTAAATATTTAAAATTAATAGTGTGTTTATTTTCCTTCCTTCTATAAATATTTTGTTATAACATTGTTTTAACGCATTATAAAAGTGGCTTTATTTTCAGGTATATTCATAAACACAAGAGGGAATTCAAAACTGTTCATTTACCAGAACCACACATTCCGATTTATGTACAAAAAGGCATATGGAAGTCAGCTGTGGTACTGCTGGTATTTCTTCAGCCGTTGCTGTCCGGCAAAGCTGAGGATTAACAATGCAGGGAAAGTTACAGAGAGCATCGGAAGGCACAACCACGACCCTCCTACATGTTGGATGACTCCGGATGGTAAATCGTACAGCCTTCCCCCCCTTCCTGATAAGGGTACATCGTAATGTACTAATAAATAAAAAGTATTGCAAATTTGTGTTTCACTGCCTATTTTAGTTGTGAAATGAACGATTGCCTCTTTTGAGATTTAATTTGTGAGCGTGTTCATTGTTTTATGTAAATTAATTTAAGTTTGTTAGTGATAATATGTCTCTACAATGAAATTGGAAGTCTTTTTTCTGGCAAATTTTTTTGCTGATTTCTTATTTTCGTATATAATAGATCAATTTTTTATTGCCAACAAACTTTTTGATTTTAGTCAACAAACCTAATTCTATTATGGGCATAATTTATTATATATTTGCACCCTAGTGTTAAAATTATAATATATAACATAAAACTTGTTTTAATATAGTTATAAAATATATTCTACTTATGTTAACATCTTATTGACATTTATTGTGCATTTTTAAATGTTATTTTTACATGTATTTAAGTGGCTCCAAGACACTTTGCTTAAGTTATGTACTATGCCATGCCTGTAGTGGATTAATAAAATATGTTCCTCAGTATAGATGTGTAGTTATAAGATGATAGAAATATTGTTTGAAAATGTATCGGGAGAATTGTTGAATGTAACAAGAATTACGTCTCAAATTCTGCTTACTGTTGTATTACACTGCATTTCGGATGACATATAATATACTCACACACAAGTATAACACGTAACATAGGTAAATACATAGATATAACTTTTCATGTCTAATCTCATAAAATACTGAATGTATACTGCTGTGCAGGCAACGAAGCATAGTGCTATGCAAAGTTTGTAACATGGTAACAATGTGGGATGGATTTTCTTTAGAAAAATATATTTCAATTTAGTGCTATGCTGCGCTGCTTCGCGAACGCCAGACTTCTTAAGGAAATTTGGGTTTTACAACCCTCTATATTGAGCATGGATTTAAAAGTTTTTACACAGTAGTTTATATGGATGTTTGTCTTCACATTTTATTGTACTGATCCAGTTAAAAATATAAGTGGTATTGTCGCTTCTGAAACGGTACGTGAAATAATATTTAATACAATTCCATTAACTAAATACATGCTACAGGTTTTCTTGGTAACCAATCAACACTTGTTACTTAATATATTTAAATTTCTGTACCATATCCCGTCGACTAAGTGTGAATGGTCATTTTAATTCTGTATGTATTGAGTTAATGAAGCGAGTGGAGAGGATAACCAAAGAAAAGTGGGTTGTGTGGTGATATTGGTAGAAGTTTATATAACGACTGATAGAATTTAAAAACGAAATCAGATACCGACCCCACCTAAAGAAATGGAGGTAAAAATTAATACTGACTGTTTATCTTAACTAAGAAATATTGTTTCCGGAGCGATAGTATATTGTATTCAATCTAGCTGTAATGTAAAAAACCCATTGTAACAGCTCACCCGACGTATTTGATAACTTATCGTGTATCGTGGAATTACTACGATAATAGTGATCTAATCTCGCGCCTTGACTGTCCTATATTCTTATCCAGGGTTGCCTTACATTATATATGGTAGACAAACCCTGTAGTAATTAAGGTTTTTGAAAGCATATAACTACATATTTCAACAATTATTCGTGCAAGAGGAAAAATTTTCTGAATCTAGGTACTTAGGTACTATTGCGTTGTTTATAAACGTTTGTACGACGTATTTTAAATTAAACGGTTTTTTAAGTGTTGTCGGTTATCGCGGGCGTGTTCCATAAATCGAGTATAATAAAGCGATTCACATAATTCACATAACATGCACGACCTTCGCAGTTGAGTCCCCGCTTTGTTATTCTTCCCTTATCGTTTCATACAGTATATTTTTGTTACGCTCTTTGATTAAATATAACTATCGATGTTACAATGAGGGTACCCTATTATTTAGGCATACTTTTTGAAAGTGGAAATTCGTTTTTATTTGTACTGCTTTAATTTTTTCGCGCGAGTCTGTAATTTTTAAATGTGATTTGCACTTTACCTATACGTTTCCGTATAAGTTTTGTGAAATTGAGAACTTATGTGACTACTATGTGATATAATTAAGCATACCGAAGGCGTGAGAAAGATCAACGGGTGTTATTTTATTTTATGTGAAAAATGATGAATATTTGATATGAATTGTGCCCCACCTCCCTCCTAATATTTAATACTATTGTAAAACTTATGCGTTCCGTATTGTATTACAACCAAATAATATAAATTATAAGGTTTTAAATGCATCACCATTTTTTTATTTCAAAATTGCGTAGTATAAGTAACATGGACCTTATTTTGATTAATGGAAAGTCTTTTTTTAAACATAACTCTACGTTTGTTAACCTGGCAAGGGTCGGCTTATACAAACACACTTTACTAACCATCAGATGCTGCAGGGAGCACTGCAGTGTCCATACACAAAAACTACCAATATAATATTTTGTTTTACTAGTTTTGCTGTTTTGGTCGCCTTTTGAACGAACTTCTGTGATAAAATAAATCACAAAAGACCACTTGATTTATACGAACAATAACTAAATCACTGGACAAGTTTTGTAGTTATGCTGACTTAAGTAAGCGCTTTAGGCGTTCGCAACCCTTGAAAATTAAGCGACCATGCTGAGGGCAACCTCCTAAAGAGTTAAGAACCTCGGCTCGGGACGGTCACTGGGAGAGTATGAGACATCAAGAATAATGGTTGCGCGTAGTTGCAGCGAATTAACAATAAAGAAAAGAGATGTAATTTCGTTGTAGTACGAGGTGTGACACTCAGTGTGATAAACGTTGATTCAATTTATTAACAAAGAGCAAGACTGGTAATCTGAGAAGTTACTATAAGTTTTGTATTTGCAAACATATTACTATATTTCTTTGAGTATTTTTCACAATTTTGAAGTGTGCCATGATGGTGCTTTATTGTTGATAACAACTTTATAGGGTATAAGTGTCCCTTAATAGTAAAATACCACATAAAACCTTTCGAGGGAAACATCAGTTGTACCGTTCATGATAAGTTCTTGTCAATTAGCCTCTTGAGTTGTAGAAATATCTTAATCGGGGTTTCGTCGAATAGACATTAACTACAAAGATAGAAAACACATCGATGGTGATGCTTGAAGAATGGATAATATCTTCTGAGACTAATGCTGCTGTGGTAAACGAGAAGGCAGTATGTTATCTACACCTGGAGTTCTAGTAGCTCTGTTTACTTCTTCAGTGTTATCTCCTTTTCCGGATTCGTTATGGTGAAATCTGTAGTAAGTGTAAAAGTATTGGTCGAATTAAGTAGTTCGATAAAATTCCTAGTTTTGTAATTTCCGTTCTGCTATTTTGATATTTCATGCTGAAGATCCAATCTCTTTTCTGTCAGTATTTTCTTGTCTTTTCTTAATGCCATTGGCCGTCTAAATACATTTTCTCCTAGTCTCCGCAATCTGGAAGCATGGCAATCTTTCGCACGTTAACTTTAAATATTTTGTATATTTAGTTATGCCTCTTCTAACACTTCTTGTCTTTATGATCGTTGCTATTACTTTGGCTAAGTTTATCAACATTTTTTATTGTGCTGCCCATTAATAATATTGATTTATATTGCGTATTCTTTCTTCTATTTATGATTCTTGTACTGATAAGTTCTTGTTGAGTGTTTATCTTGTATGTTGACATCTTTTGCTTCTTCCATAGAGTCCTTTAATTATGCTTCTAATTCCTTTCCTTGGTGGCTTTGCCTTGAAAGATCTAATCTTTGTAGATGTTTTTAAGTTGAGTTTTATTCTCAAAATTCTATTATTGCTATTTATATTCAGCATTTACTGTATGTAAACTTTTTATAAATAAAATATTTATATATGACTACTAAGTGTAATGAAGATACAAAGGAAGCAAGGATTTTGGTACCATCGAAAATACATATGTACACATACTGAGGTAGGAGTTAACTCCAAAATAGTATGGTTGTAAAATTTTGTAGACTCGCAAGATTTGATTGATTTATTAAAAAGTTAATTAGTGATTTACAAGTATAATTATTTGAAAGGTAGGTATTAGGTACCCGATTCAGTCCTATATTCGCTTATTTATTTTTGTGAATACTTTAAGGTATTCACTTTGCAGGATGGCCGATTTTACGCGCCGCTCTCCTAGCCGATGACATTGGCCGTTTCTGGAAATATTAGGCTGCGCAGGCAGACTGGCAGAAGAGAAGCTTTGTCACGCCACGACTATTAAATTATTTTCTCTGGTGGCACGCAGTAAAAAATTTACTAAAATTATATTCTGTATTTATTGCGAATATAATGTTTTACACTAAAAAGGGCGTTTCACAATTAATTGGTATACATATATGTTAAATAAAGCTGATTACATTCAAAAAGTCATCGACACTAATATTACCGCATCCTCGTCGAAACCAGGCAACACGATCAAATCATGGTATATAATGATGATCTATTGATCTTTAAGATGCAAAGATATGTTGCCATTCCGCACTACGCGACTATGATTAAAGCTAAAATGGTAGGATTTTAGTCAGTAAGATGGTTTATACCGGTGCGTCCTGCAGAAATCCGTAAACGGATTTCTCCGTTTTTAAAAAAGTAATAAAGGAGGTCTGTGCCCAGTAGTGGGGACTTTAAAGAGAGTAGAGAGACTTTAAAGGTATTCAAGGCTGGATAAAGGCATTATCACGCCAATATAGACATTAAAGTTAAGGCCCACGTAATAGGGGTGAATTTAATGCCATTTATAGGGCTCAATACGCCGAGTTGCTACTGAACAGGAAACCCAAGATCACTAACTGACCCGGGGTTCAAACCAAAGACCTGAGATTGTCAGTCGTACCGCAATACGACTACTAACGATGCAGTCGACTTTAAATGTCGGGGTAAAATAACTCATTTCAAAAGCGAAACACCCTTTGAGCGTGTGGCGACGCAATGCGAAGCATTCACGACGGATCGATAAGAGCAGACGGCGTTGTTGGCTCAATTGATATTATTCAATCGATGGTTCTTCGTAATAGGACCGCATTCTGTCAAATAAGCACAGCTGAGTATAACTAAAGTGGTCGTTGAAAATTTTTGTCAACTGTTTCACGTTATGTGTATCTAATATGCTTTCCTCGTCACTTATCAATCTACTTTTTGTCTGATTTACTCGTAGGACTTCTTACTGCCCCTAATTATCAGAGCCGCATTTCCGTCTACATTTATTAACTGTCTCAGAAGACAATGAATTTAACTTTAATAATATTAGGAGCGAAATTTGTGAATAAGTAAATGCAGAAAGCGCTTAACAGTTTTGGAAGAAATGACACATAATAGAGTATATCCTAGATTAATATATAAACCACTTTTTATACTGACAAAATAAACAGTAACATTTTTATTCTGTAAAAGAACTGCGCGGGCGAAGGCGCGAGAAACACCTAGTGTTTAATAATACGATCGCATTACTACATTACTATCATAAAAAATATTCTTTGCATGCTGTTTTAATTGGTAATACAAACAAAATAAATTGTGCTAATATGACCCCAATATGTGATAATTAAAAGGGCCTTTAATATTACAGAATACATTGTGTTAGTAAAAGACCAAAGTTATATCCCACATCCGCGGCCGCCGCGCGAAGACCCACCGGAAAGGTTGGAGGGTGGACTAAAAAAGCACGTGATAATGCGACTATACCTCGGAGGCAAGAAGAAAATGCCTCAGCGATTGTGTAGAGTGTGTAGCGCGCACCAAAGGAAAAGCCTGACAAGTTTCATATGTGCCTCCTGTGGGGTATCATTGCATAGAGGAGACTGTTTCAACAGATATCACAGTTTAGAGAAATATTGAAATAAATATTTTGATTAATATTTCTGCTATTATTGTTACGCTCACGAAAAGAATTAAATTTTATTTAAGAATAAGAATTGCCAACTATAAATAGGGGCAAAGCGATAGTGCGGCCGATATCTTGTTCTTTTCTGTAGCTCTGTAGTGATGAACTTATCCGTCACAGAGCTTGCAATAAAGACCAATCAAAATTCTATAGTTTCTGGCCGTACTATCTGTGTATCTCTCTCAAACTTTATACCTACATTCAATCTCAGCTCAAAAGCTACAGTACATTGTCTTCTGTCTAAATAACAATGATGGATAGTTTCGGCACAACGTGGTCCAATTAAGGGCGGTGTGCGCTACACTGGGTAATTTTTATTCAATTGAAAATTAAGTTGGATATTGATTAAAAAACCATTACTGTGGAATTGGTCATGATTGCTGTCATGTCTCGAACTCACCGAAGAACTGATTGATCTCCAATATTACAATGATCTGTACAACTGAATGATGATTGAATACTGTTGCTAAGTAATTCCAGTCTTCTATGCGTCATCGCAACTTTTGCCAAATACATGTTAATAAGAGACTTTGTTTGTTACAAATTTTTTATTTCGAGTATGTAAAATATTTGTAATGATGGATGACGACATCGACTTCTGTATGGATCAATTTTGTTACTTTACAATACCCTTTTTGAAGAAGGTTTATTAAGTCGTCGTCTTCGTAAGCTAGGAACACTTCAGTAATATCAAACATTTCAATTAGGGATAGAAAAAAGAAAAAATATAAACTGAGAAGCAAATTTAAAAAAAAGATATTCAGTCCTGCGGCATCTGAGATCCCGGAGAGGCAAGAGAGGCGTACAAGATGGCTTGTGAAAATAGACCGCCCTGGGAATAAATCAAGCATGAAATGTTATATATGTTTGAGAACGGTTTGTGCTCAATGTATACGAACAAAATTGTATTTATGTAAAATATGCAACTAAAATATTTAAACAGAATTTATACAACATAAATATTTTTGTGCTTTTATTTAATTTACTTAATTGGACCTTAAAACGTTGTTTAGTTACGGCAATTCCTTCACAAAGTAATTTAGGAAATATGTGCAAAGATATAAAACAATATGTAAGAGACAGGAAAAAGTTCATAACAAATAAAAACGACGCATTAACCCCTTTTTGAGTTCTTAGACACAATTCTAATAAATTCATATATTATTTGCCTTTCAGAGCTTGTACGAGAGTATACGAAAAGTGGTAGACCAGTGTTAAGAGTAGGAGCATACAGATACATAGTGCACATTATGTCCGGGCGAAAGATCAGTTGGCAATGCTGCAAGCAGAAGCAAATGGGCTGCAAGGCCAGGCTCATAACCTTTGACTACGTCATCATCAGGAGTGGTGGTAAACATAACCATTAAAGTTGAATTTCGTTAGTAACCGATAATTTTTTTTTAATGTTCTATAGTCTAGGAATAATTGAGTTTTTTTATATGTTCATGTCAAAGTAACTTCTCCACCTGGTGGTAAGTGGAGTGGCGTCCAAAAGGTAATGAGTGATGACAATCTCTTGCCTGCCGACATAATTATGCAGTTCATAACTGGCTGCATAGTTGTATAAGGTGTAGAATAATTAGATAGATAATCGAATTCTTATTCTAATGTTCTTAAAATTAACTGTTAGTGACTCGCTCGGAGTGTAATCCTCCGAGTTACAACTATTCATTAGATTTAATTATTTACTGACTACCTGAAAACTGTACTTGATCTATGATTTAATTCAGAGTCCAATTTAGCTATTAGATATTAGTCAGCTACCAATAGCAATGTAAACTTGTTTCTATAGTCTAAACAGTTTTATTTCAAAGTGTAACGTCGAATAGAATTGTTATCAGTGTAGCTCGTTTGCGTGGGTCGTTATTTACGTTAGTTCCTACACTTGTTATCGCGGTGGTAGACCTGCGTCATTCTGTATCGGCGCGGTCTAAAGTCCGTGTGTACAAATAATACCGAAGGTTTTCCTCGGTGGAGTTTATCCCGTTCTCACGACATTCAACTGACATCATACTGACCCAGTACTGTGGAATACTAGCAAATGGAATGGTTTGAGGATAGGAACAAGTTTCGACGTCTTCTAGTATGTAGAATAACTGGAATGTTAAAGATTTTCGATTTAATTCTGTTTAAGTAATAAAAAAATATCTTTTAAGTTTGGTTACATTTTCGTTTTTATGTATGTTTAATTAAGTTTTTTTTTATTGTCCTTTGTATGATTCTGTGCATAAAAATATAAATTAATAGTGTCTTTTATTTACTTCCTTGCAACTCATAAATAATCAATTTTTATTAATGATGTTTGAATATGTACTGAGAGTATGGAAGCCTACTTAAAACATAATAAAAAGATATCCCCGAGATCAAATATAATTAAAAAAAAAGACTTTTGTTATAAATTATGTTGGTTCTGTTTCTTTAGTAATACATATCGATAATTATCTATCTATAGTCATCTTCTTAACTTGGTAAATGTATTTATACTATACAGCACTTTATATAAAAACCTCTCCTAGAACACTGCTTATAAAACAATTTATGAAATGTTTGGCGTGGCGTGGATTTACATTAAAAACTATTATTTTCTGGCGTAACGTATAATACATAATTAATTTATCAAAAGTTGCACGTCACGTCATGTAGCATGGGTGCCTCCTAAGCTAATCACCAGCTGTACTAAATTAGTTGGTTATCTACACAGATTTTGTGATGATTAGCTAATTACCACGATTACTGGTATATAAATGGATCATAGAAGTCTCGATTGTCGATTATCTACGAATCACTACAATTTTTTCGTTTTTTTATAGCCAAGCTTTGCCAGTCAAGACCGAAATAGGTAATGGGTATCTTAGCACCGAGAACCTGGCGGTATGTGAGAGAGATGTGTTTTCCAAGTTCCAACTTGTATAGTGGAACTTGGAAAGAATTGAACAGATCATTTCGATTAAAACTATAGATTTTTATCGAAATTATCTGTTTTATGTTAATAAATATTTCTCGCTGGATAACCTGACTAAGAGACTTATCATTACACTTCGTATTAAATTGTTTTTCAGAACTTGTACAAGAGTACACGAAGAATGGTAGACCAGTTTTAGTATTGAAAGGATATCGATACATCGTTCACGTCATGGCAGGACGGAAGATCAGATGGCAATGCAGTAAGCAGAAGCAGATGGGATGCAAGGCCAGGCTAATGACCTACGACAACGTCATTATCAAGAATATTGGTAAACATAACCATTGACGGTGTTAATTTTTTAGTAAATAATCTTCAGATGTCGAAATGAGGTGTTTTTTGTTTTATTTTTATCCAAGCACGTCAAAGTAACTCCACTGCACCTTTTGGTAAGTAGACTGGTGTATGGATAGGACATCAAGATATAAGAGATGATGCCTTGACATTTTATGCTATTGTGTTTGAAACTGGTACAACACATATTCTTAAATCGATTACAATTCATAGAAAATCGACTATTGCTGCTGTTGTTGTATCGATAATGTTAGTCATCGCTCCCTAGAACTTGGTAAGTATTTCAACACTATTACATTTCGCTGCGGAAGCTAGAAATCTACTGGAATAAACATAGGACTACATTAAAGATCCTCGTGACACTGATCTGGGTGCTCGTTAAGATTAGCGTGGTTGCGTCGATATTTTTTAAATTCGCAAACACGCTAGACGATCATTATACATGATACGGCTATCTTATCTACTTCTCTTATCTGACATTTGATTAACTTGATGATGAACCTTTACTTGGAATGATAAATCGTATCTTCTTTTCTTATCTTTATGAAAAATAGGAAAAAGCCCCGTGAGTAAACGTTGCTAAAATTTTAATCATCGATTGATCATTTTTAATCTAAGAATCTGTAATGGCTTTCAATTTGTAATTTTTTTATCTCTATTCGAAATTCTTGAGATTTAATTAGCCGACTGATAAAAAAATTAACTAACAATGCTAATTCTCAATACCTACTAAACATATCAATAACCGATTTCTTGTAACACAAACTTTGTTTGATGCGAGGTGAATTGTAATTTAATACTATTATTTTATGGTGAAACATGTAAATATTTGATACTGATAGACACAAAAATTATGTAGATAGGTAATTTTTTTTGGCATCACGTTTATATACTTAGGTATAAAAAGGATTGACTGAGTAGGGACAATATTGACAGATTTATTTTGGAAATATTTACATATAATAATTTACTGTTAAGCGACAAACTCAATGTTCTGTTACAATGCTAAATTCAATAATAGGTGCAACCGAAGACATTTTAAAAATTTTGTAGAAATTATCAAATATTGATATACCTTAGGTAGGTAGGTGTATTCAATATTTGATATAGGTAGGTATATCAAAATTATCAAATATTGATGTACCTACCTATCAAGGTAGGTAGGTATATTTAATATTTAATAATTATTACATCATAAGTTATACATCACGTCATGTATCATGGGTGACTCATAATCTGAATACCGATTGAATTATGTTAATTGGTTATTAAAGCTATTTTGTGATGATTGGCTTGTAACCATGATTTGGGAAAATAATTGATAAACGATATACTTTATCGTATCAAAATCAGATATTTTGCTTCGAGGTTTTGGCTTCCTAACTATAAAATTATCTGCAAGGTTTTATTACACAACGCTAAAAATATGAAAGTAATTAAAAACATTACATAGTTACTCCAGCAAGACAATATGTCGCCTGCTGGGGATATTGAAGATATGAAAAGAGAAGTTTCTGTCCAAGAACGCCTACATTAAAAATTCGCCGTCATTGCCAATAATTTTGAAAATCTAAAATTTATCTATTGTTTTAATGGCCTAATTTTGGTACTCAATACTAAAATAAACACTTGACAAAAATGACAAATTGTATTAAATAAATAGCATTACGGACCCAGTGGTGAGTGAAGGAAGCCGTGGGTGCTCATCGAAATGATCTAAACATTGTTATTGCATGCTTTCACGGTAAAGAAACCATGAAAAACCTCAATTTTAAAAGTTATGTGCGCATCGACTTGGCAATGCCTATGAAATTGCCAAGTCCATGACCAGCGGGAGTTTACCACAGAATATCTTTGTTGCTGTATTCTGAACCGCTTAGCATCAGGCGAACCCCTTATCCAACGCTTGCTAAGACAATACAAAAATATTTTGCTGTTGTGTGGAGTTACTGTTCCAGGTTGATTCAATCCGCTTTAGGCAAAAGTGGTAAACCATAGTCTTATTCCTCTTTATGGCGTTATTTATTATTAAAGAAGCGGGCTGCAGGTCACCCTCAGCATCAGGAGAGTATTATATTATAAACAAAGTTGTACGTACATTCATTTAGATTTTAGCTAAATTTCAATTGGAGGAAATGCTTATAGATCCGTTAATAAGAATCTAAAATAATTAATACAGGTTTTATTGGTGGTAAGTCAAGTAATTATACAGCAGATTAAAATAAAAAAATGAATAAAAGAAACTACCATACCATATTTTCAAAGTTAGTACAAGATAATTGAAATAATCATTTTAAGTCCCAACAGCGTTTTAATTCATCACAAAGAAACTTATTATAATATGTATACTAATGAGCCGTAATTAAAACAGCTGCATTACGTAGTTAGAGTCTCGGTCAGAGGACTGAGCAGTCCTCCTTATCAAGCAATATGGTCTGATGTGACGTCATTCGAATTAGGGCGTGAGAGCGCGCCAAAACACTTTTCGATTGAGTGGAATATATCTTTTAAACACTACTAACGCCATCTGTTGTAGTGAGAACACAATAGGGCACTTTTTACCTAAATTATTTTAGAGACATTTTTAAGTACCTATCTATTAATACTCGATCAATACTAATAATTTAATTTGTTTTAGTTGACGCCGAATTCATACAATTGAGCAATGGGAGATACCTTCTTTTACATGACGGATACACCTTCTGGAAAACGAATCATTATAAAGCAGTAAACAATAGTATTCGATGGTACTGTTCCTCGAGAAGCCGAGATAAATGCGCAGTTTCTCTTTTGTGTGACGGAAAGCACATTCTTGAAATAAAACATGTTCACAATCATCCTGCACCTAAGTTATGGTTGGATTCCAAAGGACGATACATAAAATATGCACACCCGTGTCCAAGGAGTCGCAAACCTGAGTTGCGACCGTTTCAAACTACATCAAACATGGGAATGAACCCATTGTTATTTAAAAATGTTCGATTTCTTAGGAGTCAGTAGTCTCTAGGGAATATTGAGTAGTTTTGTTTTATGTCTTATAGCTTTATAATGTATTAAATGGCAGAATTAGAAATTTAATAAAATTCATAATTAATATTTATTCTTAGATTTCTATATTGTATAAATTCTTGATTAACTTAGTTGGTGTAAGTTAATATGGTGTGCGATGTTTTAGTAATTTTAAGACTAGTAGCGTCATCTATTGAGTGGCATTGTTTCTCTAAGTAAAAGTGGCGTCATCTATCTTATGTGCTGCAAAACTCTGATTGCAATATACATAATGGAAATATTGTGGTATTTTTTTATTGTAATCAAAATAGTAAATTATGATGAGTTCTACCTACATCGATAGTATAAATATTTCTATTTATTATTGAGAATATAACCTCATGGCTGAACTGTAAACGCACTTCCATAAACGTCAAAATGACATCTGTTGCGTCACTGGGCTAAATTGTGTTTTCCCACGTTTATTTTTATTTTTGTTGTATTAAATATCCTTATTTCTTATCAACTACTGTGCTATTTATGGATTTAGTATAATTGTGAAATATGTCTGACAACAATAAGTATTTTAGTCGAACTGAACAAAGAACGTGGAGGGCAATATTTCTGTTGTTTTGATTGCAAATAGAGGTTCAATGTCATTTAAGACGTGTTATAGGTATTAACAGGGGTTTTAAATGTTTCAGATGACGATATAGTGCAGTGTGTACCGACCAGGAAAGGGCATCAGATATTGTACAAAGGTTATACTTATGTGTTCAAAAGTAGGTTGCAGTGTGGAGCTGAACAGTGGATTTGCTCTTTCAGACAAAAAACTGGATGCATATCGGTGATAAACATGCAAACGTACGGTGTGGAGGTGGTCAGAGACTTCCACAATCACAAAAAACCAATGTTTTGCGATTAGATATTACAATCAAATTTGTATAGTAAAATTAAATCATCACATTCTCTTATTGGTGTTGTACTGCATGATATGATATTAAAAATATAATTATGGTTTTAGTAAATTATGTTTTTATATCTAATGTTTGCTATAAAATAACTAAAAAAAAATAAAAACAATGTTCATTGTATGCCACTGGCGCCATGAGTCACTTGGCTTGTAACTACATCTCGAGACCCAAATATTAACTAAGGCATAGATCTTTTGAATTATAAATATCCCATTTAATTGATATTAAGTTTAAATTTTCCAGATTGCTTTTGATTAGAGTTGTTTTCTGTCTTTTGGTGTAAAATCTTATTCTAAATGTGACTGTAGCCTAACTTTAGAGAGAAATTAAATTTGAGCAGCTTGGCTCTAATTTTATGGTATTATATAGCTATGAGACAGAATTTATTAGAAATTTGATTGAACTTTTATTCATAAAATTATGAAATATTATGTATCTCTTAATTTAAAATTTTCATAGTGGTCTGACAACAGCAATATTTAAATATATTTAAAAAATGACAGTATTAAATAGATATTATAAGAGCAGCCAGTCTTGTACAAAATAGAATATTTTTTAATAAATCTAAAAACAAATTTTGTTTTTTATTGAATTTTTTAGGAACTACAAATAAACAGTTTAAATACATGTCTTTGATTCAATGACTAGAATCTTGATTTCTATAAAATTCCCTTAGACTTTACTTCACTTACTTTTAAAGGTATGACAAATTTTGTAAGTATATTATAAGGATTTCCTTAATGATTTCTTATGTTAACTAACACCGCGATAGAATCCGAAAATTAGTTTAATTTCAAGGATTTCCTTATTTATTAAGAAATGAAAATCAAATGCATTACTTAAGTATATCTAAAATTAGTAATATAACATTAATAATGCATTAAATTAAGATATCAAATATTATTTACAGAAGAACAGTTGCCAGAGTGGGCTTCCATTTACTACCTTAAGGACTTGACGAAAGAGAACATAATGAAATGCAACCTCTGTGACATCATCATCAATGCTGATGAGAAGTCTCTCCTCCTCTTAGACCACATCAAAGATAAGCATAAAGAAGTGTTTGATGTCCACAAAGATAACCCAGAAGCAAATATTGGGTTTCGCATAGAGTTCCTGCATTTGAATGTTATGAAAGACGAGGAAGATCCTAAATCAGAACCAATTTTACTGGGGGAAGTGTGTGAGACTACCAGTGAGCCACTGGTGAAGGTTCCAGAACCTGCTACCGACAAGGATGATGAGGTCAACACGCAGTATGTGATGAATAAGAAAAAAAAGAAGAAGGATTCATCAGGTTAGTTGTTGTTCAATATCTTCATAGGCATACATTTATTTCATAGCACTGTCTTTACTAATGCTTACCGACATTCATGGTGTAATGTTTGTTGATGAACTTTACCTACCTTCAAAACCCTGTACAATTGTTAGAGTGAGTAATAGTAATCTATAATTTTATTAATCTCATTGTTTTTATCACACTTATTCTAATCCTAGTGGATTTGAACCAAAATCCCAAAGGTCTTTTTTCCTATTATTATACCAGGACAGTAATACCACACATTATAAATAGTTTCATCAAAATCATAAAAAAGTAAATGAAAGAGGAACTTGTTTATCAATTTTACCATAAAATAACTGGAAATGATATATATTTTTCTTCTGTATTGTTTAAGTTGTCAATGCACTGGTTGCATTGCGTATCCATATAAATGCATAGACTTATGTGTATATCCTTTCATTCCAGAAGCACGCAAGCGCAGTTGGGTGTGGAAATACTTCGACAAGTTGAGCAACATCATCTACCGTTGCAACTTGTGCCACGTGGTGCTGTCCATCAAGGGCTGCAACACCAACAACATGAACCGTCATGTGCGCACGCGCCACCCCCATGTCTTCAAGAAGGAGATCACGCAACGCGACACTTCAGAGAGCTTTGACCTGAGTAGCGAAGTCGAGACTCCATATGCAATTAAGACCGAAGAAATTTATGCGAGCGACAGGGATTTGGAAGATATGATTGGTGAGTTTTACTTTCATAGAACCGGGGCAGAGATTGTATACTTGATGAGGTATTTAACTATCTCCGCCATGAACAGCTAGTGTAACTGAGGAACACAATATGGTCTAAAGCCCTTCGACATGGCCCATTCTGTTGAATCATATAATTAAGGCTGGATGGACGTAACATGCAAACATAGTCACATTATTATATAGATGGTATTTTTGGAACGTATTTCTAATAATTTGGATTTGAAAGAAGTTGACTAAACCCTACGACACCTTGAATTCTTTCAAGGTTATTTATTGTGTAATAAAATATTTTATTCCATCGTAAATTATAAAATGCTTGAGTTTTACCCAAACGTTCCGCATCATAAACAATTTAATATTCGTCATTGATTTGCTAATGTGACATTTCGAATAATTTCCAGAGAGCACGAACCAGAAGCTGCGCAGGAGTTGGATCTGGTCGTACTTCGAGCGCGTGTCGGCCGCGCAGGCGCAGTGCAAGCTCTGCCGGCGGCACATCACGCACGGCGGCAACGCTACAGGCAATATGAATCGACATCTCAAGATGATACATAATAAGACAGGATATCCCGGTATGTATATTATTCTGATTCGACAACTGATAAGAGACACGAGCAGCTTGTGGCCAAGCACTATACTGCCTCGCTAAGCGTTATGTCAGGGAAACCTTATTTCGAGATAATCGAATTTTTGTAAATGTAGTTTTATAGTTTTGTATGTAAAACTGAGATAGAGAAACTCTTTTAAGGTTTTTTTTTAACAAGATCTAAACAAGATACCTTTATTTAGGTAAGTTCATTGGATGGGTATTTCTTTAAGCTATCTGACCGCATAAAAATAAAGTTTTTTGAGATACCGCTTTTGAACTTAGCACGACAGTATAACTATCCATAAACAACAAGCAAGACTTTAAACATTTTCTATTGATACAATTTTACTTGTCTAATGGTTATTATAAACTATTAACTGACGGCATTAGTGGCGTAGTCTCAATGAGTACATCTTACGAATAAGACTACGACCGCGCCGAGGTTCCGGGTTTGAATCCCGGGTCGGGCTAAAAAATAAGAGCGACTGGGTCTTTCCATCTTAAAAAGTACCCAGTCGCAGCTCGGAGTCCGTAAGTTGGTATGATACCCCCGTGCCACGGAAAGCACGTAAAGCCATTGGTCCTGCGCCTGATCTCTCTCCGGTCATGTCGGATTGACGTCTCACCGGACTATGAGGGTGAAGGAATAAAGAGTGTACCTGTGTATTGCGCACCCACTTGTGCAGTATATCTCCTGCGTACTTATCTGATCTTAGTTGAATTTGGCCGCCGTGGTAGATTAACATAAACAGAACACAATCGTAAAATTGAGAAAGAGATGGTGCTTGGAAAAAGTTTTGTACTTAATGATTAATGGCCATGTGCTTGTATTCTGGTGACCGTAATACTGTTTATTTATCAGGATTCCGTCTACAACATGCTTTATATCTATAGTAATATTTTGTAAAAATTCGTACTTACTGTACGCACAATTCACAAAATTCTAATGCAGTCATCATCAATCATTTCTTACATCCGATCTATAAGCAAATAATTCAGGTTCTTCGTTCCAATATGGCCAAATTTTAATAACATTCAAACCAGTGGAACCCAATCTGAAATTTTTATGTATTTTTGGAAAAAATCACAATTTCAGCATCAATAATGCGTGCCTCTATTTATGTAACCAACCAATATAAAATAATAACTACATACATACCTAGTATCACGCCTCTATTCCATAGGGGTAGGCAGAGATTATAGATTGCCGCTTTGCACGATTCTGGCATACTTTACTCGCTTCCTCCTCGTTCACCAATCTTTTCATGCAATGCCGCCGATCCAGGGTATTTTGACCTGGCCTATACTAATAATGTCAGATAACATTTGTAGGTTCGGTGATGTCCACCCTTACCGGCTCTTCCACATTAGCTTTATATATCTTCTTTGTCAATCTCCTATCATCCTCTCCAAACACCCAAACCACCTCAGAAAAAAATAACTACATTCCAAATAATTCCAGTAGACGATAAAAACGACACGTCGTGGGTATGGAAGGTGTTCGAAGCCAGCGATGATGAAGCATACACGTGCAAGATCTGTCAATTCCGCTGCATCAAGTACACCAGCGAGGAGCGCAGCGTGTCCTGCATGCTGCACCATCTCAAGCTCGAGCATGGAGTGGTCTCCGGAGACCAGATCATCACCGGGACCGAATGTGATGATGAGCACTGATGATACCTGCTGGTCTCCGTCACCGAGCCAGGTTACTGAGGCCGGAGGTGTGGGGATGGAAACTTCTCGAAATCCACGTAGAATGAAAAGGTATTTTTTGGTTGCAATCGAGATAACGACTTGCTAGCGTCATTTCGTTTGATGATTTATATCTGAGTAAATAAAGAGCAGTATATCTGGTCATTAATGCCTCAGATGGTCATAAGCAGTTCTTCACGTCTTGAAGGTCAATTACTACATAAGACTACTGTAGGAAACATTACAGAATATCTATAGTAATTAAACTATCTTCAATGTTCAAACTGGAGTAACATGGCATATTGATTACTGCTTAAATTAGGAGTCTGGATGTCGCTGGTCTGCTCCTGCAACTTGAACCTTCAGTGTCATGACTCATGAGTCATAATCGTGTGACTAGTGTATTTACCTTGAGGTAACAAAACTTAAAGTGTATAGTGTATAATGCTGTATATACCCAAACATGTTTAAATGCTATACATAATATTTTAGTTAATTAACAATGGAAATGTAGGTGAATAGTCTAGAATAAGTTTTGCGTATTTTGTTAGTTATCAATAAATTGCTTTTCGAATTATTTGTTTTATTTACTATACGTTAAAATATGCAAGAGTAAAATGAGATAGAAATAACGTGGAATATAAATAGACGAAGCAACTAATATTGTTATAGATAGACGCATTTAGATTTGATTGATTTCTAAATGGAATTGATGGGAAGAGGTATTTGTTCCTTGAAATATGAAATTCGCTGAACGAAATGAAAACAACCTAACTATGAATAGGTCCAATACTTGGTGTACTATGGCTTCATTTTGATTGATAATTGCAGAAAATATAAACAAATGAATTAAAAGGCCAGGTTGCAGTGGCGAAAAGTCCATACAACTCTATTACTGCCGACTTCCGTAAATGATGTAAATCTAAATGAAATTAGAACGTCTTGCAGATCGCATTTATGCATATTATTAGTGTATAATGTATCGGATTCATTTTCAGAAAATTTCACCACTCGCTATTGGTAGGTTGCAAATAAAACACAATTACAACAGGACTAGTTATATTATAAACATCCATTACATTCAGTTATATTAGTCTATAAATAACCTTCACAGTAACCTTAATGGTTTAAAGTAATCCTCAAATTATACTGGTTGTTTTGTCACTTTACCAACAATATTCGTTTAATTAATTGTTATAAGTCTAACACATGTATTAAGTTAATCATTGGTTAATGAGGATGGTAAAGTTACATTTAAACATAACAAATGATCGACCGTTTTGAATAAATGATTCCAATTTTAATTTTCGAATTCCGAGAATGAACCAATCAAAATAAGCCATTTGTAACCATGTCAAATAAAACTGTTCTGATTAGTCCATTTTCGAGATGAATCGAATTGGGTTCGTTTGTTGAAAAGGCCGTTGGAGTGAAAGAGAGAAAGAAGTTTTTAAGTTGAGTTTAAAGTACATTGCCTTGCTTAAATTTATTTTTGGCACACCAAACAACTATAAACTTGGTACAAAATTATTTCTGTTGAAAATTGTATTCACGTAATTCAAGTTATGTTTAGGCCCAATTCAATAAAATATAACCTATTACTTATCTAGGTTTTTATAAGTATAGGATCACAAAAGGTAAGGTGTTCTGATATTTTTGCAGTAACATTAAGTGACGCAAAATAAAACAAATTAAGGTGGTAGCTCAAGGTCCATTTTCATACATTTTGTTTCGGCTTTAATCTGGGTAACTAAACAAGTATTGGCAAGTAAAGAATTTAAATTCACGTCTAGTTAGTGATTAGTTCTCGCAGTTGAAAGAAAAATGTCAAAATAATTAATAATCATGGATATTTCGGCCTTTAAAATTTAATATGACGAAATTTTAAAGGCAGAAATATCCATGATTATTAATTATTTTTACATTTTTCTTTCAACTGCGAGAACTAATCACTAACTAGACGTGAATTTAAATTCTTTTGAAATGGACCTTGAGCTACCACCTTAAGTATATTTTTATACCACCGCTTTTCACATGTAGTACGTTTACATTCAATTCAAAATATCTTACAATAAATAAATACTTCTGACTTGTAATTTTCGAAGCTCTAAAATTCTTGATCCTTTGAATCTTTATCACATAATCTAATTTTATAAGAAGTTATTCAAACCCGATACAGCAATATTTTATTCAGTGTAAAATATTTTAATAGTTCACCATTATTGGATTTCGTGATAAGTATTTATGAAGATAGATGATTGATTCAAATTATTTGCGTTCAATATTCATATGTACAACGTACATGGTATTTGATATGTCATTATCTATAGTTTAATATTTTTGCTTTTAAAATATTTTACACTATGTACTAGACAAGACAGTAAGTGGTGTAGGTTAGTACTTATTTATTTAATTAAATATTTTAGTCCTGTATGTCTCAGGCAATGCTGGCCATTTTGTAATATATAACAATGTATAAAGCTGCGTACAAATGAGTCTGATTTTATAATGATTTCTTATGTTTTCTCGAATGTTAGGCATTGAATTTTTTTTATTTGCGGATTTTATCTCGGTTTTATATTATAATTTTCAGTTCGCGCCGTGACTACGAAGGCTGCAGTCTTCGAAATATCGCGAGAAATTATAATATAAACTCCGCGAAATAGTTACATTTCAGAGTCTGTGTGTATCAGTCTGTGGAGTTATAAAATGAAATCCATCAATAGTTGTACATTATCATGACATTCTCAAAGGTCATGGCAATATACACTCTATTAATGTCGATACAAAGCATTTTCTCAAATGTTAAGCTCGTAGGGTAATGTGATATATAGCTAAGACGTACTGCGATTCGCAAATGCTATATTTGTCAATCATACTTCGTCTAAACGAAATAATATTTATAATCTTACACAGATTTAGCAAACTCCATACAGATACCAGTCTTACTTATAAACTTGTTTTAGCGTTAAGAGGTGATTAAGAATTGCTAAAATAGCTGTCAAAAACATCACCGGTTCCTAGTTTAAGCCTTATTAAGAGGCAAGATGGCGGGTTTTGACTTCAGCTGATCGAATAAACTGTGTTTTAACTAAGCATAGCTTTGGAAATTTTTATAAGTAATACTGTATGTGTATATTCTCCTATCCTGCAGGAAATATCTACACAGTGTTCACGACTGGCCTCGTTACTGCAAAGAGAAGATTGAAACATCATTGTAATGTTGAATATTTTTACTAGTTCTACAATACATTTGGCAATAGTTACTAACATTAAATTTACACAACCACTTAAACGCTTACGTTACACAGAGGTAGGTATCCAGCTGTACAGGCGACATCAATGATTCAATATGTAATCCCAATGGGTTAGGTTAGGTTAGGTTAGGTTAAGGCTGGGCGGTAGTCATAAGACACTTTCACACTTTCACACCGCGAAAAAAAAACAAAAAAAAAAGTTAATGATTTAATATGTAATCCCAATGAGTTAGTCAGGGTGCGCAGTGGCGGTCTTAGTGGACTCGAGGCCCAGGCGAAATCAAAAATACAACGCGTTACCCTGGACGGCGCAAGAAAATTCCCCTGTTTTAACAGTTTGCTTTGTAAGATCGTAAAACGTCCTCCAAAGAACCGCGCGCGAGGTCCCGGGCGGTTGCCCGGCTCGCCTCCCCTGAGGTTGCGTATCAACTTTGTTAAACAAATGCAGTTGGTTAATATCTGATGGTTTTAAGATCCTCATTATTTTTTAAAAGTCGGTAACAATAAAAAGATCATATTTTATACATAATTTGTCATATATAGGTTGGAATTTAATTCAGTGTTTTCCCGAAACGTATGCACTCAGTCAATGATATACAATAAATCTACAATACAAAATACGAAAAAAGAAAATGGCGACAAAATAATTTTACACTACAAAAAATTCTGACTTTGCTGCTAGTATTTTTTAAATTTTGCTATAATTTAATAAATGCTATAATCTTAATGCTATAGATTTATATATTTTCCTACGTACATGAAAACAGTAAACTAAATTCCACCGTATATACCATTATGCTTCACTTATACATGCACTATATGGTATATAGTATCTATATACCCTTATTCTTTCATCATTGATGCAACCTGTACTTAACAATAAATTCGAATATATACACTAATAATTTTACGAATATCATATTCTATACAAAGTTATTAAAACAGATAATATGTTTACAATTAAAATTGTCATGTTTGATTGCTTAACAAGTAAAAACCCTGTATTGATCCTGTTAGAGCAAATTTGATACGTTATAATATTTTTGACAGCTTATAATTTGTTTATTTCAAATCGTAAAAAAAAACAGACAATGGACCGTTGAGGAACCAATTTGGCTATAGTGTTATTCCTATAATGTTATTTTTCTTGCTTTGAATGACGAGACGAGCTTGCTGTTTGCCAGGTGGTAAGCAATATGACCGTTCATAAAAAGCAGAAATACCATCCAACACCTTGAATTATAAAGTATTGTTTGGTATTCCACTGCGCTCGCTATTCAGATACATGAGATGTTAAGTCTTATGTCCATTAGTTACACTGGCTACAATCCCTTCAAACCTGAACACAGCAGTGACTACACACTGCTACTTGCAAATAGAACATGCGGTGGTACCTAGTACTTACCCAGGCGGACCCTCACATATGAGAGACCTACCACCAAAAATATGTCCAGCATCTACGGTAACATCAGGCCCAGCCCGTTGGAAATATCCTCAGTTCCTATTTTGACTCAATACCCTAACAATTTGCCAAATCTATACAGACTACAAGCTGTCAAAAACGTCACTTTAGTCAAAACATGCGACGTTTAAGCGAATAAGATTTCATGCTTAACATTATGAGGTAATATCAAAGATACGTACATTATTGCTTGATTATTATTAGTTTTATTCCTTTTCGCGAGGACGGTAACTATTTTTGATATCAGTAACATGATTCCTTAATTCATTTATTGCAATTCGATTACGATTTTGTTTATATTTACATAATACTTTCTACTTACAATATTGTTCATGCCACTATTTTTGTACTATTTTTTGCTGCCTTAAATGTTTTTTTCATTCTAAAACGTCGATGCATGAATATCATAAGTAATATCTTAAGTAAAAACCTCTGCCCAAAGGAAAGCTTAAACATAAAACATATTTTTCCGACAGAGACTTAATCTAAGTAACCATTTCATCTTAAGAATTTTTGGTAACATTGATCTATATTATTCATTATAATATTATGTCTGTATTCTTCACTACGGCAACATTTAAAAACAAACATTAAAAATAATTTAATAACATAATAA
The DNA here is from genome assembly GCF_014839805.1 of Manduca sexta. Lineage (NCBI taxonomy): Eukaryota > Metazoa > Arthropoda > Insecta > Lepidoptera > Sphingidae > Manduca > Manduca sexta. The sequence continues at coordinate 12,497,088 of NC_051135.1, forward strand.
GTCCCAGCTTTAATTTTTTTCAAATTCCATTTTAAAATTATAAATCAGGGCCGGATTAAGTGTTTACACGGGGGGCTTGGGTCCGCAATTGTGTGTGCTTTGGATGTAAACTATCCTGCCTCTGTAAGTATGTAGCGCCGCCTTGCACCATGGCCCCCGGGAGCATCGCCAGCGGATCTTGCCGTTTCTGGCACACCCGTTGAATCGGAATCTGTAGCCGCCTACATTGATGCCCATCTTTCCCTGCTTGCTGAGGCAGTAGGACGCAAAACAGTCTATCCCCGTCCCGATGAGACCAACTGCAACAAATATTTTGTTTAAAATCTGTTGAATGTTTCTTTTAAACTAGAAAAGGCAAAGGCTATTTAAAATATTCGGCTTAATATTAACACTTATGTATTAGTTTTGGAATGCGTCTGCACTGAACAAAATATTATTGACATACAATTTAGTTTGTCAGTTTCTGAAGAAAATTTACACGCTGTTTTATTGGAATAGGTACTGGACGCGATTGAAGGAAAGGAAAATAAGAAGGGATGTCATTGTGTGATAATAAAACGGCAAGATCGTATATTACTTTATCCAATATTAAAGAGGCAATATAAAACAAATTTTCTATAAGTGTAAAAATATTTATTTTCCAACTAAAATTGCCTCACCTATTAGAACAAAAAATATAATAAATCAAAATATTTAATTATAATTATCCACATATTTTTTTGTCATTCTTCATCGTTACCCTTGCCTCAATTTATTTTATTGACAATTAATGGAGAAAACATACAATCATATTAACCTAAACATTAAACTGAGATCGCATGGCCTCATAAGGGTTTCATTATATTAAGGAGCGTGTAGTAATCTTTAATTTTGCAAACTATTTCATACGTAACACTATATAATACCAAAAGAAACTTATTTGAGAAAACATTAATATAATAGGGCAGATGCCTTTCACATTGCAATATACGTACAGCCCTCGAGGCCTTTTATCCTGGATACTACTACCTTTTAGGGTAAAAGGTCTTGAGGGCGAAATCCGATGCGCTGGTGGGACCAAATCCGCTCCGCTCTTAACAGCAATATGTACGAAGCAATACGTTGCAGAGAACCGGCACCATTGGCGCAGTATAGTCCGGAATAAAATGATCCGTGTAGGAGGTCCCGACCCTCAGCATTGAGGATATCGCAAGAAGAAGAACATACGTACAGCAGTGGTCAAGGTTTCATATAACTCGATGCCTGCCTTCTCTTTATGTTGAATTTATGTCGAATTATCATTAGAACGATTAGCAGACCACGTTCATTAATATCAGCACATATATGTTATGTGCCCTTTCGGATAATGTCACTTCGTCACTGACAGCATTTTTAATGCCGTGGTTGCAAATGATAGTATTTAAAGCATGGGTTGACGCATAGGGTCGGCTTCTCCGGACAGACGGCGCAGAAGAACCTGCTCTCTCTCCGTCGGGTTTGCTTGCTGCAGACTCGACATCGGCGTGTCGGCGCCAGCTTCTTATCGGATGGCGGCAGATAGTCCAGATAGTGGAAACCTGAGCAGAAAGGAGTTTATTATACGTTTTAGAAAAGAAAGAAACAAAAACCATTTGGCCATTCTTTGGACCAGATGGCTAAAAATAATAGGTATACACGCAGTAGACAAATATCTAACACCTGATAATAGGCGTATTGAAAGGGTTGGCTGGGTGGTCCGTGCCCACGCCAGAATTTCTTAGTGCTCTCCCATAAGATGTTGAGCCAGTCTACTACTATAAACTTTTAAAACGATCAAAATTATCAATTCCAATTATACGGTTTTATTTTAAGTTTTTTTTTTTTTGTATAGTACACAAGCCCTTCGGACAATGACTAGATATGCCTATGCACCTGACTTCAATAAACCATACCAAACGTTGCCTTCAAATCTATCGTAAGATTGCACCAATCAAAATAAAATTAACATGACAAGTTTACAAATTATGCATCTTCATTGTTTGATTTTGGAATCCGACATTATAGTTTGGAGTTGTTTATTGTAATCGGTCTTAAGACATGATGGTTACATTATCTCAAATTGGGTAGCTATGCTGTACACATTGCCTACAGAACGAATATGCCGGTTTGTAATACCAATAGGAAGGTTGTGCACTCGTATGAAAATTTAAAATTAATATATTCCTTACTTTGTGAGAATATGAATGAACTGGTCTAAACAACAATAAAAAAACCAATTGTATTTCATTTTTTGTCTTTATCATATACTGTAGTCTATACCTTAAACTAATTTTGGAAAGAGTAATACCAGTTTCTTGCCCGTTCTTCTCTGGTGAGAACTGCTTTCCAAACTGGTGGTAGAGTTAATATTGACGGAATCTAAATAATGTATAACATTTTACAGGTTCAAATAAATCATTTAATTTCACTGGTCTACAGAAACTTGTCGATACCAATTACCTTTGATAATTGCGATTTCCAAAGACACAAACGATCTCCTTACCTTGTTAAACCTTCACCTTTTAAGACTTACAGGGTATTCATGTTTTTTTTGTTATATATTTTTGAGTAGTGGAGATCTTTTAAAAGGGAAGAAAATAAGGTAAAAGTAATGGGTCAGATATTTTAAAACAAAATATATATCGAATCAATGTATTTCTTCATTTATCAACAACACATATAAACGTCTATTATTTTATTGAAGTGTAATTATTGCTATTTCTTGTCTTTATCATATACTGTAGTCTATACCTTAAACTAATTTTGGAAAGAGTAATACCAGTTTCTTGCCCGTTCTTCTCTGGTGAGAATTGCTTTCCAAACTGGTGGTAGAGTTAATATTGACGGAATCTAAATAATGTATAACATTTTACAGGTTCAAATAAATCATTTAATTTCACTGGTCTACAGAAACTTACCGATACCAATTACCTTTGATAATTGCGATTTACAAAGACACAAACGATCTCCTTACCTTGTTAAACCTTCACCTTTTAAGACTTACAGGGTATTCATGTTTTTTTTGTTATATATTTTTGAGTAGTGGAGATCTTTTAAAAGGGAAGAAAATAAGGTAAAAGTAATGGGTCAGATATTTTAAAACAAAATATATATCGAATCAATGTATTTCTTCATTTATCAACAACACATATAAACGTCTATTATTTTATTGAAGTGTAATTATTGCTACTTACATCTATGAGATGAATTAGATATGACAATCACAATTGGATTAGGAGTTACTGAACATTGCATTCAGATTTCTACTCTTTGACTTTTTTATAAATTTCAATGACCAATTAGTCGTTATAAAATACAATTTAACACACACACATCACTCATTTATCCCCTAAGGAGTATGCAGAGCGCACCCAGGACACCCACTTTACGCTAAGTGTGTTCCGTCCCATGATGTGATAAGGTGCGAGCCTATTACCATATCGGGCACAAATTTCAGACTCCGGGCTGATACTGAGCAGAAAAACCCAAATATCACTTTTGCCGACCCGGGATTCGAACCCAGGACCTCAGAGAGCTGCCGTACCGCGCATACACCGAGGCTGTCTACAATTTATCGACATCAAACTAGTTTCCACAACAATGTACTATTAAACAAATTTTTGAAATTATTTTATCCGTTCATGTCAAAAGTCTAAAGTGGGTCGGATTGTTGATCCCCAAACACAATTTCAGATTTACAAGTGTGAGGACGAAAATACTCGTCGTTGGACAAAACCACGACGCCGTCGAGGGTCTTCACCATGGCCATGCATTTCAGAGATTTCCTATACTTACAATACCACAGCTGCACCTTTTTCCTTCGGTAGGCATTATGGGCATTGTACAGATGGTCTCTATAATGTAGCTTTGGATAGGCATTGCCCGTAATATATACTAGTTGTGCTGAAAAATAAAAACATATTTTTTATATATAAAACCTCTGTTTGATTTAAAAGTTTTTGTGCAATGCGAATTAACTATAAAAATGTAATGTATGATTTTATTTATTAAAATATTTTCCTTTCATATACAATTAAAAATATCAGTTGACAATGTATAAGAAAGTTTCCATAACCTCAAGAAAGTATAATTTTTTATACTGCGTAGACCAATTTCAGAACGTATAGCAATTAGCCGTCGTCGCGTCGCAAGCATCGTGTGTTACTAATTATGTCTATATCTTTTTGCTTTTAAATGAATAAAACAAAATATAGTTAAAATATACACGTTCATATATTGTAAACATTTCAAATTATGCTTAACAAACTTAAAAATATCAAAGTTATTTTTGTTCTGAAAGGAACTGGCACAAGGACCATACAAAATCAAATAAACACTCAATAAAATTAATAGAAAACTAATACGTATTCTTATTTCTTGTACAAAATGTTAGTCACGGAAGACTTAAAAATATTTTATTTATTTAATCTATAAAATTAAGTATTTACTAAGCATACTTACATATTTGCAAATACAAAATAACCCCTCCTTTCACTTAAAACTAATTTACTAAATATTCTCGAAAATGTTTTAAAATTATATTTAATATTCAGTTAGGAATCACATTGCTTGAAATTATTATTACCAACACAGGATATGAATATTGAAAATGTCTAGTATTGTAAGTATATTATGATATTCTTAGGGCTGTCGAATATATAGCGCAGCGCAGTGCTGGAGATTTTTTACTGTCAAACTATTATCGACATTTTCTTCATTGAAATAGTATTCAAAATCAATTAACACAGCATTGTAATGCAATTTATTGGTAATGGATTTTGAATATTATTTCAATGAAGACAATGTTGATAATAGTTTGACTGTAAAAGACATATCCGCGTTTCGTTACGCCATATATGCGATGGCTCTTATTGTTTTAAGGTACTCTTCCATTGTCACAATTAGGGCGAGTACAATCGATATAAAAAGCATGTTCTAGTATTTTCTCACTGGATAATTTATATTCTCAAAAAAAAGGCGGCAAACAGGCAATTGAATTCTTAAACATCAACAATACTCAACTATGGTACAAAAAAAAAATGTATTTGTAATAGAAAATTTTTATAAACAAGACAAAATGATTTATGGACGAACAAAGGGGTTAAAAGTTAAAATTAAAAAATAATAACATCAAATTTCGAGCTGTCGGTGCATTTTGATTGGTGCAGTTTAACAATTCTACAATACGTGGGAAATTTGGACGGCATTAAGTCAAAACAAAATTATTTTTAGAGTCAAACGGTCCCAAAAATATAAGAAATAAATAAAATTTCCTAATGCACCATACAATTCACAAAAAAACTTTATAACATTAAAAAAAAAAAATTAGCGAACCGATTTTTTTTTATATCGATTATTATTTTAAAAGTGTGTATATTTAGTATTAAAATGAAATTTTATTTAAATAATAACACGTTCTAATATAATGATTGCACTTACAAATGATAGGATCAAACTTTATTTAAAAAAAAAATGTTTAAAAAAGCGTTATATTATTTCATTTCATAATTCTATTTCGTGAATGAATTTATGACTAGTAATTTTACAACAACAAAGAAATAACATTTATAAAAAGTTTATAAGTTTTTGTTAAGTCAAGAAAAATAGGCATTAACTGTACAAATAAATATTCCAACTTTTACTTATATTATATCTTTTTTGTCTTAGGACCTTTTTTATTAATTGTTCACAGCAAAGTGAGCATACTGCGCATTGTAAGTCCGATGTTCTTATTTATTAATATAAAAAATGTACTTGTAATCAAGTACAATATGGAATATCTATTTTTTTTTTTTCAATAGTCGCTATGATTATGCCGGCCGGCCTCATAACGATACCATTATTATAAATTGCAAAGGCCGTGTATTGCTGTGTAAGATGGTATAGATGACGCGCATAAATATATACACTTTTGATATATAAAATTGTATGTAAACAATAGTTTCAATAGAAAATCAGAAAAAACTCCAAGAAAAAAGACATTAAGGCCCCACCCCGAGCAAAACGGTGCGCTAACCATATATTTAGAAGCTAAATATTTGAAATTTATAATAAATATAGAAAAAAAAAAATAACTTTTATACAATATGTCATCTTTGCTTTAAAAAAATATCTTTTTTTATAATATCGACATTGTTTCACTCATTTCGTAATATAAATGCAACTAAAATTGTTGACGCGGATCTTGTCTTAAAGTACGGATTATTTTTAATTTGAAAGACACCACTCTAGAAGACGTGAACATAGATAATTTAATAAGGAATATTTTGGTAGTTTAAATTTTAAAGCGACCCGAAATAGATTTTTTTTAACAAATAATTCGCAAATCTTTGCATATTACCTTTAACTCAGGCGCCGTAAAAATATGGAAGGAAACTTCAAGGCCGTTTGCTCGAGAGAGAGCCTTAAAACCCAGTATCAGGCAAATAAACATAGTACCCTATGTCGCAGTAATATACAGACGTACAAATACCGTATGACCGACACAAATAATATACAATGTAGTATTAAACATCAATTGTCTTGAGACAACAGGGTTCTCTGATCATTATTAAATTATCCTCGAGAGTCCCAGTCGCTCCAGGTTCGACCCGCGATCTTACATTTTAATAGAATCCTGCTACCCCAAGGCAATGGTCTCGTATGATTGGTAAGAACAATCTTAAACAACTTTTCATACCAACTCAATGATTGTGCATGTCAGTAAGCTTGACGATAACGTTCCCTTCAGTGATGGCGATGGCGCGGCACTTGTTGAAGCACTTGGAGCATCGCCAGCGCGTTCTGCCTTGTCTGCTGACGTAGTGCCTCATGAACCGGTTCTTGCCGATCATAAGTACGACTCGCCCGTTGCGCTCCGTGAAGATGGTTGCTTGCGTACCTAAAAATGTTGCGTGTTGTAGCTAAAATTATATTGAATAAACCAATATATGTTATAATGGGACCATTTCGTGGTCCTATTTTAATAAATAGAAAAGAAATTATGGAAATCGGAATACAAATCTCGGAGTAATTGACGTAAATACATAAAAAATACATGAATTAAGAAAATATTTTTGGACGTTGCTTAAAGAGGATAGAGGTTAGATGTAGTTTTTGTATATAAATATTATTGATTTGGAACTCTTCATTTCTTGTATGAAATCTCCCAGTAACAATATCCTAGTCATTAAATGATTTAAAGTTATCTTAGTGACAAACAAAGCCGGTGGAGGAGTTTACATAACAACAAATATCGATATATTCCCTTCTACTTTAGATATCTGTAAAATATGTTTGTGGTAACTGATTACTTACCATTGAAACTCCCCAATTTCCTTATAGCAAAGTTTTTATAATTACAATTGTATAGTTGACTTTGAAGTATATTCAGTAAATCAATCATACCGAATTTTCTTTAAAGAGAAGACTGGTAAATATAATAATGAAATGAGTACCAGAGAAACATCCATTAAGACACATTTAATCATCGAATTACAACAAAAGCATTTCGCTTAATTAATATAAAATAATGATTATACTATGGAACATAAAAATACTGTCAACGTCATCTACTTTCAATTTAATGCACTGAGTTTTTTTATCTATTCCTGAGAACGTTCAATCTAAAATACTAGTAATTGCTTTAAAAGGGAAATAAACTTATGCCTTATGTGTAAATGCCTAACTAGAATTAAGTCTCTTTTAGTAGTGATGAAAAAAATAAATAAAAAAAACATTCAACTTCATAATATGATTGGATGAAGTAGATGTTGTAGTCAATGAAGTTCAGATCTAACGAAATGAAGGTTATCAACTTTGCCTAAATAAATTAGACAAAATAAGTCTTTCGAAATCAATATTAAAATTATTTGTAATTGCAGCTATGTCTGTGGAGTCCACGTTAGTCAAACTTACACTATCTTCACTATTGGTGTTGTAAGAATAAATATAATGTCGAATATATATAAAACATTTCTGCTTTTGGTATTTTCTTCAACGTTTAAGTACTTTGTCATTCACTTTCAGAAGGACTATGAATTACATACACGTAGTTGGGTAAATGACATTTTCTTTAAAGGTGGACGATATAAGATGAATAATTTCAAAAGCCCTGGTATCATTAATTCATTTATATATGCCTTTACAAACTGTTAGTTTTCCTGTTTTTACAAATCCTGGCTTATTTGTAAAATGTCAATAGCTTTGGCGTTCTCTGGTCGGAACTACATCTATGGCACTATATTTGAATGTGTAAACTCACGCATATTTTTGATCTTCCTACATATTTTGATTTCTTTTAAATAAACTACGCCATTTTTATATTATTAAATGTCGAGAAAGGTACTTATTTAAATAAAAAAAGGGATGGAAATTTTACTAATTGGCGATCATTTGTAAAAGGATTCAGTTTGTAAAGGCATGAATTATACAAAAACAAATTACTACGAAAGCTGTTAGAATTAAAACTTTAAATTCATTATAATAGAGACACATATAATAAAGCAATGGACATATTAGTGATAATTGTATATGATTTATAGATGAAACAGTAAATTTATAAAATAAATACGGCCCTCTGGCTATTTGTAATCTAAAATAACAAGTCTCTTTAATAAGAGCACCCGATTCTAATCTATTGTGATTATCATCTAACGCAGGGTTTCTCAAACTTTTGGCTTCACGAACCCTTTTAAAAGTTTCCAGATAGCAGATAGCAAACCCTTTAATTATAATAATAAAATAAGAAATCATTTACTGTCGTTTTATTGAAATTTCAATGCGTACTATTTTTATTCCAAAATTCTTGTTAAAATATGACTTTTTCTAGTGTATGATATGATCCTCTAAAAAAAAAATGGCAACACTGGTGCCAGAGTGAGCGACGAATTTACTATATAGTCGCGCGTGCGCCGTCGTCTGTGCCGCACGTGCCTGCTAGTCATCAAGCCAACATCCCGTAAATCTTGTCGCTAACCTCGTACCATCGAATGACAAACCCCTAGGAGTTCGCAGATGCCACTTTGAGAAACCCTGATCTAACGCATTACGCTAAACTTGTCTTATAAATGACCTAAAGCGGTCAAATATCACTAAATATTAAATATTTGTAGCTACGTCATCACTATTATTATTCTGAGGGGCATTCAAATTAACAAGTTCTTCTTGACCTACATCAATATTAGGTTCTAACTTGTCCAAACCCAGGTCATTCGTAAAATCGTCAGTTACATTTATAAATATATTATCTGTATTGAAATCGCTCGTATCCAAATTCTTATTGTTAGTTTGTGAATGTGTTATCACAGGAGCTGCTATCGATGACACAGATGGCAGAGAGTTGCCATTATTAATATCATTCTGAATATTATTCAGAGGATCGTCTAAATGTGAATTGTAATCTTTATCGTCATTAGTCTCTAAAGGTAACGAAGTGAAGATAAAGTTCTGAACCAAGGAATTCTGTTGTTGTTGGAATTTCTCCAATTCTAATTCTTCTCCGTCTGACAATATTTCTATTGGTGCTTCATCTCTCACTACTTCTATAACGTCGTCGTCTGAAGCATTATCTTGGATGGTATCTATTGCAGAACAGTTTGCGTTCACTTCGTTAATAACATTTGTGGTTACGGTGGTTGTAGTGGAACTGGTAGCCGCTGTTACGGTAGAAGTGACAGCTGTGGTAGCAACAGAAGTGGTCGCAGACGTCGTGGCAGAAGTTGTGGTAGGATTTGCTACGTCCTTGCCTATAACAAAAACAAACTTCCAACATTACAAATGCGTGTGTACTTCATTACGTCTTACAGAATATGCGCATAATATTAAATTAGATACTAACATACAATAAAAAAGTATTGAGCGGAATTAAGATTACTTTATTCGAAAAATATATTATAATTTCATAAAATATCCTTTAGGATAGGTATATAAGAAAAAAATCACATAGAAAAAATATTACATAGAGTATGTACAAAGCATTTACAAATACACGAATAGAGATAATATTTTTGTATATTAGAACAACGACAGTTCAACCGGCAAAATGTTAGCCCTATTAGTACGTGAATCTTTTAATTGGACGAGGTTTGAACCTTTCATAGACAATGCTAATTGCGGGGCTGAATTAGGTTCTGAATTTTCTAAGCATTGCTATAGACTGCTAATAAAATGTGCGCAATTAATCCCATGCCCCTAACCCCTAAAAGAAGTTACGCTACATTAGACAACACAATACCAATTCACTCGGGAATTTACCCGCAAAATTATTAAAAGTAGTTTGGAAAATATTTTGCCATGTCCGTGATAGGATTAATGCTTGAGAATTAATTTTTGCTCTACATTTGATAACTATTATGGAATAGGTTCAAATACGGATCAGAGTTCTACTATATTATGACCTCTACCAGTTTACGGACATTATCGGTTAGAGTAATTATAATTAAATTTTAACTATTATTTAGTTGTGACAAATTATTTGGTTTGTTGACATGTTACACTATTGTGATTATATTTTGCTTTTGAGTACTTGCAATTCCGCTTTAACCATAATAATTAGGGGAATTTTCCTAACAATTTATCGGTTTTAGTCATAGGCAGATATTATCTTATTTTACTCTTATATAAATAATATATCATTCTTATAATCTCTTAAACGTTTAACTTAAAAAATATGATAAATTTCGAACGTGTAGAAGATAAAAAAAAGTATATAGAAAATACTCTAAATGAATAAAATGAAATAACAAAATACTAAATATCTAAATGTAACCTTTTAGCACCTGATACCAAGTGTAGACTATAATAAATTCGTAAAAAGTAACAGTAATCTTAGCCTAAGTATATTGGACAGAGAGAGTCTCAGAATTAATCCGTATATTTTAGTTAACGGTTACAATAATGAAACACAAATAATATGAACTGCCTCAACACTCAACATCTCTAAAGTCTTATAGTTTACGTGCTCCTTGAACAGATTTTGCCTAAACATCTATTTTGAATCTTATTCTATTGTTACGTTATGGTTCAATTTTGTAATCGTCTATTTAACGCTATGGTTATGCTGGTTGCTGACTATAATCTTGCCGTGGACAATGTGGACCTTACATTTGCACGCGTAAGTGCCTCGTTTAGAACACCGCCAGTAACTCCTCAGATGGGTTCCATACTCCCGGTGGAATCGGTGACCATTGAGCAGCAGCACTTGACCACCTTTTACTGTCGTAAAAATCTCACCTGATACGGATACATATAAATAATTAGTTTCAAAATACAGTAGGGGAATGATTGCTAACGTATCTGTTGATATGTTTCATTATATTGGTCTAAAATTAGTAAACCAGGTGATTCGCCAAATTCAAAAGACGACGAAATTATTGTTGTCACGTAAATTTTTGATTGTGTTTTTATCTGTTTCTACACAATAACAATTGAACTTCAAAAATTTGTTGTACTCAATTTTTTTTTTGTGTTTTCTGAATAAGCTGAATGAGACATATTTTTTGGGATTTTGCATTCGAGGATTCACTTAGGAAGTAATAAAGAGGTGTTAGTTTTATTTTGATACTGAATCTCATAGCAATAACGCTATATTTTTTGGCATCAACAGGAGATTTTATTGAACTTATTTGGGAATAGTATGGATTTTTCTAAAATATCTGTTTGTTTAGATCTATATGTACATGTACACAAAGGCATGAAAATGAATAACTCATGGGAACAATTAACTAACAAAAATATGGATATTGGAAAAAACGTTCATAATAATAAGTAATTTATTTTATATACTAATTCAATATAGGCACAATCGACATTACTTCTTTTACACATAATAAAACTCTTGGTTAAAATCAAACAACAAAATAAAAATACAAAAACATTACTAACTACTGCATTTTTCACACAAAAATATTTTTTTTGACATACATTTATTACAAACTAACCTCTTGCATACAAAACATTTGACACTCGACTTGCTGTCGATGCACTGTATCTTCACTTGGCAACGTCTTCGCACTGGTTGTCGTTCTGGTATTTCATCTGATATTATTACTGCATAACTGGTTTCATCATCTTCTTCCTTGATGCTTTTCATTTTGTTTTTCATCTTTTTATCTGAAAATTGACGTGCATATTATAAAATTCATAAAACATTTTCAATTACTCATGTTTGATAAACATTAGTCTTGAATCATTATGAAATATGACAATTAACCCAAAAAGTTTGTAGTTGACAATTGAGAATAAGATCGAAGATATAACCTTAAATAAAATAAGGATAAAACACAAACAAATATTAAAATATATACAATTGAACACGTTTATTAGTGATTATGGTTGCCTAACTCAGAGATGAATCCACCAATCTTGTAGATTTTCGCTTTGCATTGGGGCGTGCTATAATAGTGAGTGCAATACCATATACTCCTATCGTTCGCAGAGTTGGTTCGCTTGTTGTACCTGTAATTACCGACGTGCATTATAAGTCCTCCACGCTGCGAAGTAGAGTAGAAGAGATTACCTGGAATTATTACAACAGCGTTAACATCGAACATTCACTCTACGTTTTATTATCCAGTAATTGATTGTGTTTCCATAATTAATATTGTATTTCACTTGGGTTTGACTCCTAAATTGATAATATTGAAACATCAGTATTCATTTTGCATTGAGTATTTTCAAAAAATACATTAACATGAACACATTAACAAACTTCAACATTGAGCAATTTAGACTATGAAATAGCAATGATCAATTGACTAGATCGAACGGTGATTCCCATTGGACTATTTTGTACTTAAGACTACCGATTGGATGGTTGTGGTCGTTTTTTAAACTGACGATCTCGTCGTCTATAGTGTGGACCTTGGCGGTGCAGTCGGCATGGGTGGCACACTTCCAAGTCTTTTTTACGTGTTGGAGACAGTAGGTCCTGCAGATGAAGGCATATCCGTCTACTATGAGGTGTCGCGTTCCACGAGCCGATGTTTTGTAGTATACTGTAAAAGAAATATGCAAGATGATTTTTATCAGTCATATAATTTTCAATTTATAGTTGGCAAGAAGATGATATTTTGGACTTTTCTATAATTTATAGTTGGCCAGAAGATATTTTAGACATTTCAATAGATTTATGAAGCGTTATGGCTCAAATAAAATAAATAACATAATATAAACGGTTTAATGAACAGTTTGGTAACAACCTTTTAACTAGGTGATGGCAGCTTGGACCCTTTTCCGCTTGATTTATCCTAAGAAAAATTAATAAAAAAAGTTACTTTAAAGTTTTGTTATTGCGAACCTTATGCCAAATCATCGATGGTTGTGTTTTGTTTGCAAACTGTCAACGCCGTCACTTAGATTGTCAGATAGAGTTATGATTCGTGCTTTGCATCCCTTGCGCGCATAACTACACGACCATTGGACCTTTCCACTCGTGTAAATCCAAGTTTTGCTAAACTTGTGCCCTTTGTAGATAAGCTGAATGGTTTGTCTTCTTCTTGCCCAAAATTTAATAACTATAACAAAGAAATTACCAATTTAACACCACATATAGTTTTCTTTGGAATTAATTGTCTTTTTTTGGAGACGTTTTTTGTTTTCATATTTATTATATTTTTTTGGGAGGGCATAGACCTCATTATTGCTGTAATATTTTAAAATGTACAACCCATCGGAAATATTCTAAGTCTTTTGGCATTACAACTTTTTTTCTATAGCTCAAAAACGAAACAAATAGTCTGATATTTAACTACGATAGCTACAATGTTCTTCGGACCGAAATACTGAGCGTTTCTTGCTTGGCATTAGAAATAGGTACTAGATGCTAGCCAAATCAATTCTTACGTCATTTAATAGCAGTAGATCTCCTAGTAACTATAACTTGTAATACATATGTCGCAGTCTGCCTCGTGATTTTGAAAGCTGCATTGCTTTGGAAACATCAGAAGAAAATAAAATCTAAAAACCACGTTTAATCATAGGCATACTGATGCAACTGCACCCGATGGTAAGTGGAGTGGGGTCCAATAGAATGTCGACTGACGAGAGATGATTACTCCTCGGCGGTCGACTCAATTACGCCGGCCTGTTGAAACCGGATATACACAGGCTGATCCCGGAACGCGACACACTTACGTGAGCCACTATAGCGAGTTTTACCACCTTGTGCACGGTAGCATCTGGACGGATATAAAATATATCCTACCACCAGCAAACCAGCAAGTAACCTAGTCTTATTTCGATGTCTCATATTCGCGTAAACATAAGCAGCCTTACTTATAAAAAATTGGCAAAGCTATGCTTAGTTAAAATACAAATTTACTCGATCAGCTGTAAGTCAAAGACCGCTGTCTTGCCTCTTAATAAGGTTTAAACTAAGAACTGGTGATGTTTTTAGCTATTTAAGCAATTCTTAACCACCTCTTAACGCTAAAACAAGTTTATAAGTAAGACTGAAAGAATTAAAATGCGTTGAGATACAAGTGCAACTCACCTGCATAGTCAACTGCCGTCTGCTTACTTTAACGTGTTTAATAAAGTATGTAGGGGATTTGATTAAAATAGACAGTAAAATGAAAATAATATTATTTGACCATACGTTGACAGTCTATGAAAAATTGTTACTTTAATTACTGTAACTTAACGTAATTAAGATCTATGGAGTTAATTGTATTACTTAATATTAATTGAATTTTTATACATTACTTATGAGCAATTAAAAGTAGGAGAGCGCTTAAATACAGACTTTCCGATATGAAAAACTGATAGGTATCGTGTTACGAATATTCAAAGAGCACCCTTTATAATGGTTTTGTGACTGAGAATACATTTTCGTTTTTTTTTAATATTTAAAAATCAATATTTATCTTTTATTTTGGCGGAAATTTAAAAATAGAAGAAACTGAATCTAAATAATAAATATGATTAATTTAACATTTTATATCTACTTACATAAAAAGTTTATTACAATATGATATTTATAACACTTATTTAATATTGTGAGCCCTTACAACTTAAGTCAAAGTAATATTTTATCATTATATTATTTTATCATATCTAAAAAAAAATTAGTAACTTATTTCCAATCATGATATTATAATTAGATTCATAAAGATGTTATTTCCTTTTTTTGTTTTAAATTATAATTAGATAATTGTACTTTGTCCCTACACTTAGATATTTTAAAATTTATTTTTACTGTGACATAAATAACTAGTTCCTTCCTTATTCTCCTTTTCAATTCAAGTGCAAATTCATTCCCTCAAAATAAAGTAACTGAGATTCATAAATCATAAAAAAAAAGAAATGATACTTAAAACGACAAAAAACATCATATATACAAATGAATTACACTATCTACTTTTGTAAATAAATCTATATCATTTACCTATTTCGAGGTAAATTAAAATATACAATTTTGTGTTAATTATAAAAATATTTTTACACTTGATCTTTAATTAAGCAACTCGTCTAACCCTACCCTAGCAAAAACAAAAACATTACATATTAACTATTGCTTTTAGAATCAAATATTTTAAAGTTGAATAGTATTAGTATTAGGTGAATAGTATATCCAAAACATTGTCCCAGTGTTAAACCGTATGAAACGGTTGCCGAAGGAATAATAAAAAAAATAATCAAACGCGCTGTGGTTCGTTGAGAATCTATTCCAGATTTCGGGCCGGTTTCAGTGTGAAATCCTTCTGTTTTTTTCTCCACCTCTTTAGCGCTCTCTTCAATGTCTTTTTTACTCATGGTAGGCGATACGAATAGGCAGGTCTCATCACGATAATGGATCAACAGCCTATAAACCATATTGCAAGTAATATTATAAGTGCATGACAGATCTTCAAAGAAGATAACTGGTAAAGACTTGATGTGCTGCAATTCCTTGTAGAGGAAGAATTTGAAAGAACGACGGACTTAATTAAGCGTCCAGGTTACTTTATAAAAGCTTCAAATTCCCCTGGAACCGAAATGGAGAGCAATCTCGGCTCGTTCTACTTCCGCTAGGCTTGACTCGCGTGTATTTGTTTCAAAAACTTGTCCATATGGCAATGTTCGTTGTACATGGCAACTATTTGCTCGATGTTCACCGAGTCTGTCTTGATGAACGCCTTGCACCCAGTCCTGGTCCTCCTGGAACAGTGCCACAGGATCCCGCTCTTCGACAGAACCTTGTACGTGTAAGTCTGGTTTTCGTACTTTAATAGGGGATGCTTCCCTTTCCCCGATGGGATTAGGATGCCTGGAAATAAATTATTCGTTAGTTTGTAAAGATACGATCGGTTTTCAATTTAATGGTGAATATATGTCGTCGGTCAGGTGGTTCCGTGCCTGTCTGAAGAGAAGCAGCGTCAACTAGAACTTGAATCTAAGATGTATTGCATCGCATTGCAACATATTTACGACATAACATGAACTGGGTGATATGAGCTACTATATCCTTCAAACTGGACCTTAGTTTGCATACTGCTGCTTGGAAGCAGAAATACATCTGGTGAAGATGACAGGATCTTTTATGAGTCGACTGGTAAATATTTCTATATCTATCTATCTATATTCGATTGGTTGTTTTTTAGTGATAAATACTGTACATGAAAATTTGGAAAATTTGTTCAGTAGCTTATATTTTATCATCAAACTTCTACTTGAATGATACAAAGAAATTATAGGACCACTGATCATTAGATAAAGAAAAATAATATAACTTAAATTGATATAATGACACACGAGAATATACATCTATTTGTTTATTCAGAATAATATAAACAAAATTTTAAAATAATACATTAATGGACCGAAAAGAAAAAATTAAAACCTTATTGTTAAACCATGATACTGGAGTAGCCACATTTTTGTGTTACTTACAAAATTGTATCATTTCTGTTGTAATGTCGAAGCTGAAGCTATATTAAAGTTGGAGCTTAGATCCAATGTGAAAAGTTAGTTTGATGTTGGATGAACGTTCCAATTTGTTATGTAGTCGCATCAAGAATCGACAAATATTTTCTGATTTTACCAACCCACACCTTATACAATCTAATAAACATTGACAATAACAAGATTGGCTCAATCTGAAGCTATATTAGTAGTGTTATTGTCAAAATTACTCTTACTAATAGATTTTTCTACATGTTCATGGTAAGTAATTATTTACCCTCAAATACTATTTTTCGCTGGTTTCGATCTAATTGTTTTTTATACTTTGTAATATATATAACAAGAAGTATTCCCAACAGGATAACGTCTTTAAGGAACCCATTCTCAGTTTCCATTTTTTAAATGTAATTGTTCCTGAACTACTTTCATAGTATGTTTCGAGTTTTAAGAACTTTATTAAAAAGATAATATTTATGAACCTGTATTAAGTTGGCCTCATGATCAGCCCTTTTCGTCTTCCCTCACTGTTTATTCTCTTACCTACAAATAAAACATTACGCCTCTATCCTATAGGGGTAGACAGAGGCTATGGATTGGTACCTTGCACGATTCTGGCATACTTGTTTCGCTTCCTCCACCTTCATCAATCTTTTGTTGAGGATACTTTAGACCTGGCCTTTATTAAGAATATCAGATATCTGACAGTTGAAGGTTCGGTGCGGTTGACTTCTACCGGCTCTTCCAGTTATTACCTTTAAAGTAATTAATTGTCCATAATACAATAAATAGACTATTATAAACCTGGAATTGTCTTTCCAGGAATCCCAAGGGTATCTTGCAAAAATTGCTTACACACTTTAACGGTTTTGGTGCCATCGCATAAATAATAATTATAAGACCATTTACGACGAGCTGCCACTCGCTTTTTTCGAGTACTGCATTTTCTTACACAACTAAGAAGCCACTCTTTTCGATTCTTTGAACTTCGTAATCCCCAGTAAGTCTTGTGAATGCGCTTGCGTTCGGCTACACTGAACTTATTGCCACAATCGTTATCACATCTCTTTCCTAGACAGAGATTTGTCTCATTAACTTTACGTCTTTTGGGCATTATGCGGGATTTGTTTAACTTTTTTGATGAATTATCTGATCTATAACTTAATCGAACCATCAAATAAGATTCCTCTGAAACAAACAGAATATTATATTTAATGAGATGACATAACAGTTGTACAAAACATTTTAGTGTTTATCTCAGAAAATGAATTGTTTACTTTATAGTTTACAAACTATTTATTCACATTCAATAATTCAATTGCTAATAGATAGCTTGATTAAGTGTTTAATGCAATAATGTTACTTCCCATCTTCCATGAAAATTATAATTAAAAGCCTTTGAAGAGTAAAACAAAATGTGATTGCTTATTCTTATAACTAATTCTTTGTTTATAAGTAATATATTGAACTTAATGTCGTCCCGTCAGGAGACCACTAAGGAAGTGTTTTCATTCCCTCGGCCCGGGATTAACTCCAGACGCAAAAAGAGGATTGTTTGTAGATCTATGTGTCTGTCTACTGGTGTAAATTATTTTTTGTTCCAAAGCTGATGTGATCAAAATAGTTCTCAGCTACAATTTAAAGCTAAGTAACCGAAGTGTTTAAGGTAAATAAAGAAAAGAAATAGTAATAAAATAAAAAGCATAACAATTATATTAATATAATTAATGTAGTAAAATATATGTGCCTTATTTCGGGTGTTGTGTTTGCTAAGGAATTAAGAAATTATAACAGAAAATAAGTACCTATATATGATGAAAAAGATAAAACAAACAAAATGCCGTCCAACTCGGTTAGGCAATTAAATTCCGAGCCGTCAGATATGCGTATTCGTCTAATATCGTCTACAATAAAACTTTGCACGAAGGTTATGTTACATTACTCTTCAAGCAATAATTTACGTTGTATTCTAAGCAGCAGTCTGATGCAGTATTAGCAGTCAGAATTATAGAACCAGACAACAACTTGAATGGAACGACATTAAGGACTATCTTAAAGGAAAATAAAACGTAAAAGGGCATTGTTTTGCATAAAACCACGATTAACATACTTATAATCGTTTATTCACAATAAAATTAACAATATTTTAACACAATAAACAAAATCTTTTTGTTAGACCACAATCCTAAGGCAGTCAGATTAGTCATACCTACGAAATTGCACCGCTTCCATAATAACATCGAAATTAGTTTAAAGTTGATATTTGGAATCATCACAACGACGATTTAAAATTGATTGTTTGTATTTTCTTATGTATAGGAGACCATGTACTGGCATTCAAAGCATTGGACGTCAACATGCGAGGTAGATAGACGAATTATGAAGGTCGGGGGAATATGTTAGATGCGGGCTGCTTTAGATAGGTTCGTCTGGATATCTTTAAGTGAAGGCCTATGTTCAGCAGTCGACTTGCGGCTGATGATGATGACAATTACACTGGCTTCAGTTCAACCGGCAACCTCCGATCTAGGATTAGCAATTATGTCCCGACCTTATCAATTCACACATTTCATAATCCAGCAAACATCAATCATGGCAAGATAGGCTCATACTGATTCCAGATTAGTAGTATAATAGTCAAGTTCCTGGTATCAGGAAACCCTTCCCCTGTGGGTGTTCGTGGTAACTGGTAAGTGAAGTTATAACTGAATATTTGTCCCTAAAATTGTCGATAGCTAGTATATGCTTTGAAAAATCATTTTCTTCTTGTCTATCTTATAACAATAGACTACTAGTTATTTCCCGTCTTTTGATGTTTGCTGTATGTCTCATATATGTATGTTAACGATTTTATTAAGATAATAAGATTTATGCTCCAGTATTAAGTTGAACACTTCATTAGCTCTCATCATCTCTGTCACCCCTTTTCTGATATCAATAGCTCCAATGGCATTAATAATTATTTTTAAACAAATAAATTATATGGACAGCTAATGATATAATTGTACATTAGGATATATCACACGAGTAATTCCTAGCGTACTTTGCAGAAATTGCTTACAAACTTTAACGGTTTTAGTGCCATTGCTTATATAATAATTGTAAGTCCATTTACGACGATCACTTGCAGCACGCTTTCTACGAATACCACATTTTCTTACACAGCTAACAAGCCAATCTGTTTGTTGCTTTAAAGTTCCTAATCCCCAATAAAAATTGTTAATATATTCTCTTTCTGCTTCAGTGAAATTGTTGCCACAATCGTTGCCGCATTTCTTTCCTAGACAGGGATTTGGCCCGATGGCTTTGCGTTTTTTGGATAATTTTGTAGATTTTTTATACTTCCTTGATGTTTTAATATCTGATCCACAACTCACGAACCGACCAATCGAATCGGACTCCTCTGAAATAAACAAAACAATTTATGCAATGAGATTGCGAAACCGTAATGGAGTGTTAGTTTATATTTTCTTGTTTACAAATAATTATATCACTTTACATGTGTTTAAAAATAAGCCAATAGGTTATGAACACCTTGACTGAGGGTCTATCATGATCATATCTTATGTCGCGAATGTTAGGCATTGATATAAACCTATTTTGCACATTTCATTGCGTTTGTTTTATTATAATTTTCTCCCGAGGTTTTGAAACCTTTGCAGCCGTCGTGGTCCACCACGTGACCGCGATAAAAACCGCAAAATAGCTTTATTTCAATAAGGGTCTATCGCTTTCGACCTTCCATAAAATTTATTTTTTGTGATTAATGAGAAATCGTAATAAATTAAAATGTATAACAATTGATTTGTCATTTTTTAATGTAGTGAACTTCATGTTCCATACTTCAATAAAATGTAAGAGCATGGTTGTTTTTATTTTTATCTAAAGTCTTTGATGTAAGGGTAAGGATGCATCGAAAAAGTCGCGAGTTTTTTTATCGCAAATCCCGCACCTTATTCCTTATTTGCAGCTTGCTTCCATCTTATAGTATTATTAACAAATTTAACGCGAATTTTCTCGACACATCGGGCTCTTGTACACTACTGACACGATTATAACACAAATGCATAATGTATTTTTTATCATCTGAATATATAATATCAGCCCTGTATTATATACTGTTCTACTGTTGGGCACGGGAATCCTCTACTACTGAGAGGGATTAGGCCTTAGTCCATCACGCTGGCCTAGTGCGGATTGGTAGACTTCACACACTGTCGAAATTCCTATAGAGAATTTCTCAGGTATACAGGTTTCCTCACGATGTTTTCCTTCACCATCAAAGCAAGCGATAATTCATAAAGAATAGACACATATTTTTTTTGAAAAGTCAGAGGTGTGTGCCCTTGGGATTTGAATCTGCGGACATTCGTCTCGGCAGTCCGTTCCACAATCAACTAGGCTATTGCCGCTTTTTATCTGAATATATAAACAAAATTTGATTTTACTATTCGAAATTTGAATTTACAACAGTAGTATCACTGTGATTATATGTCACAAGTAAATGCTTTAATTTATAACAAGAATATTCATTCTAAAAATTATGGGAGTTATTTTTATGGAATCGCTTTCTACTTGTAGCAAATAACTCAGGGGCCTTATTCTCTATCCCGCACGTTATTTTGACAGTGCGTAACAAACACGTACGCATCATGTTTAGGACAATAGAAATTTGGCTTACAGAATACCATTCCACGCACATTTCTCGAAGATAACATGACACGGCCGCGTTACGCGTTTACACTATCATACAGAATAAGGGCCCAGATCATAGAGTGTTTCCCGCAGAACTGTCAACCTTTATAATAATATGATGAAAAAATGGTATCCAGGGTTGCTTCCGATATTTAGGCAGTGTATAAGTTAGTTTATGGTCAAGTCTAGAAAATCATTTTTGGATTAAAACAAAATTATGATTTCCTCAGTCAAACACTGTCATAAAAATGCTAAACGAAATCACTATTTTATACATATATTGAAAATTAGGTAATATAATAGTATTAAAATCGATGAATAGCTATTAATAACAAACAAGATGTAAATGACATCGCTAGAATCAGAGTGATTATTTATTTTAATAAAAAAGAAATCGTTCTTAGTTAGAACTCCAGAGTATCTTCTAGTCATACATTTTTCTTCCTAAAGCAAGGAATTGATGGATAAGTTGAGGTATAAGACATTAATTAAAACAGAAAGATGGCGCTTGAACATCCATTAAATCCTTAAAACGGATGAGTTTTAAGAAAAAAAAAACACTTCACTCTGGTCCTTGTAGTTGTTTATATTTCTTTTCCATAGTTGATATTAATTTGGACTTACAAGAAGTGCCTTTCGAAATCTCCATTTCAAATCTTTATAAAGGTGCTATTCCATACATCGCAATGCGGTCTGTAAGCGATCGTGTTGCATTGTGTGTCGAGTATGGAACAGCACCTTTAACAATACCGAATTCATTCCTTAGTAATTAATATTTGTGACATACTTCTATATCTTACAGTACATTGCGAGTAACAAGTTAAATGCTATATTACAATTTCATTACTTATAATTAAGACTTTTCTGTATAACACAATAATAACAAGTTTCTATTAAAATTTATAAATAATAGGATTTCAGTTCAGTGTCTTAACAATAAATGTTTTGTTCTTTAACAATTGAAATACATAGTAGAATACCAATCAGATCAACACTCAAATGGCAAGAAAAGCACCGTAATCTATACAAATGTTAATAAATTACACTAATATTATAAGGAAAATCATCCACGAAGACGCGTCTCACCAACTTTTGAGCAGCGTTGTGAAGTAAGGGGACAGATCCAAGTACTTTCTCGAACACTATCTGTCGTAGTGTGCGTGTGTACTTATGCTGCTAACGCACACTGTAAGCGATAAGAGATAGAAGTGGGGCGCGTCTTCGTGTGTGAAATAGTTATATCTACCTATAGAATAAGAGATTACTAAAGAATTGCATTAAAGTATTTGTAATCGTTAAAACATTCCCCAGATGCTTCACGATAAACTAATAGCTGATGGGAAGTAAAAGACCCTACGACATCTTTGAAAACTAATGATTTAACGTTCGCAAACGTTTTAGTGCAACTCCGTTAGTTGTAAACATATTATACAGTACATTAAGTGTATGTCTTAGCATATCTTTAATGTGATGACTAAGAAAATAATCGTTATTGTTCGAAATCATTGTTTTAATTTGAGCCCAATTCGTTTAGATTTAGAGCCTTAGGGCTCATTCAAAGCTACATAGAGCTATGAGAATGCATTGTTCCAAATGCAATAGTTTGTATTCAAGGTGAGCGCACACCTGGCACATGACTTCTCGCGCATACTACACATAATTAAATGTCCACAAGTCATTCCTATATAATAGACAATATAAGACAAGAAAAAAAATCGTGACTTTCTGTGATTCTATTTCAACCTCATCCATTAAGTAAGAGGAAATAAGGTCGAAAATAAATTCATCTGTAGCTTTCAGAAAATTTTATTTGGACCTCACTCTACTTAAAACTGATGCAGTAAGGTCATTTTGCGGCGCTTGTTATAA
This sequence comes from Manduca sexta, assembly GCF_014839805.1. Lineage (NCBI taxonomy): Eukaryota > Metazoa > Arthropoda > Insecta > Lepidoptera > Sphingidae > Manduca > Manduca sexta. Next base: position 12,520,506 of record NC_051135.1, read on the forward strand.
AATATGTTCAGTAGTATTTCGCTGGGTTTGTATTGATGGGGAAGCGATGTGTTTCTCGACATTTGTTTGGACATACGTAGTTGCCTATAACATAATTTTAAATAGTCATAATTAAATGTGAAAAAAATATTTTATACGACTTTTGTATTTAAAAATAAATTTACTGCATAAAATGAGTTGATATTATAACATTTTCGATATTAAATAATTCATTCGAGCACTATGTTGATAAGGTTATGAATTGATGTTAATAACTGTTTCCTGAGCGATCCATATATTTTTGTACCTTATCCAAAAACCTGATAGTATTATTAGGATTTCAGAATAAACATTCCATTGCTCAAGAGAAAAAACAAGATAATTAAGTGATAGCATAATATGCCTCTTACATCACTTCTTCTATAACTTAGTAATAGTTTTTGCTAGACCCCGAAATCATGAAAAAAGAGCTGATATACTATTATACATTTATATAAAATAAAGCGAGGGAACTTTTCAGGCGGATTGAAATGTAACTTATATCGAGAACTGTTTATCGAATATATTGGTAGAGGATAGATGACCTCTTAAACGCATTTGCTTAAACTTATCCAGTAGGGTGAATATTGCGCAAAAAACTCGAGAAAAATCTTTCAACACTTTGACTCAAAATTCATGCGTATAGTCGCTTGGCGTTTGTTTGAAATTCACCCTTAAAGCTTTCGCTAAAAGAACTGTATTGTCATATTTACTGATATTTGTTTGTACTCATGATATAAAATCAATAGTTAAACGAGCTTTGGAGTTCGGTTTTGTTGGAGACCGTCATTAATTGCAGTTTCGGTGGCGTATGATCGTGAGGTTTGTGAGCGTAGGCCTTGTTCCCGAAGCTGATAGCTGATGCTCTGCAGCCCTTGAGCCTCCTGGAGCAATACCAGGACACTCTGCCGTCAGCATTCTGCTTCTGATAGCTGTAGGTGTACCCCGAGAGCAAGAGTAGAGGATGTTTGCCTCCTCTTTTAGTCCAGAGAAAGGTCCCTGTGGACAGGTGCGATGTGAGTAATATACAAGATATAGTACGCTGACATTATAATGCTTACCCTCGAAAACTTACCAGATTTGGGCATTGTTAATTCAATAGTGTTTTGAGTTTTGACTTACAAATTGTATATAGAAACTTGCTTTGAAAAATATATTTAGAGCAGGGTTTCTCAAACTTTTTGCTCCATCAACCCTTGTAAAAGTGTCTAGATGACAGCGAACCCCTTTACTAACTACTTAAGCCCCTCCCCGCCCTCCCTTCTCAAGGAAATACATAGTTGCGCGCGCGCTACAGCGTGTGACAGTGTGCCGCAAGCCATCACGCCACCATTACGCGAATTTTGTCCTGAATCCCCTAGCGTCGCGTACCCCACTTTGAGAAACCCTGATCTAGTGTATAAATAATATACAGATATAATAATCGTGATTTTATTGTGATAACACAAATACAATTAGAAAATATACATCCATTATTCGAATGCGTAATTTCGTGTATAACTTACATTGTCGTCCGAGCTTTGAAAAATAACAAGCCTTCTTAGAAACTAGATTTTAGATTCAATATTATCCTTTAACTATCGTATTTTTTGCCCTGGTTCCACATCTGCCTATCCCTTCGGGGATTAAGGCATGATGTGTGTTAATTTTGATTTTTATTAATCTTTTTTTTTTTAAATCCGGTACAAATGTAAAACGACTTATAAATTCGTATATGATGAACTAATAGGGTAACATGGGGCACGGTGGCTCATAATTTACAAAAATATATTTGGTGGACGATCCTCATCTTATTGCCTTTGTTCGGTCGGTAAGAATAATTATTGAATCGTCTAAAAAATTAAATATTTACGTCACTGTGTCCCCACTTCACCCTTCACAATATTCATTAAAAGTATTCATTAAAGCCTAACAATAAATTGCATCACATACAATTTTCAAGTAGAAGGCACAATTTTACATCAATTATAAGGCACTTATATCTATAACTTCGGGTGGTTTATATTATTTTTTTTTTAAATATTACCTTTTTATTTTCCTTACAACAAGTTTCATTTTTGATTAGCAATGCTGGGGCTACACTAACATTATAACAAGGACCATCATCGCAAAACATATGTCGTAAAATACTGCGTTAAATCAAAAATCGAATGTCAAATTATCTCGATATTTTGCCACTCTTACGCTTCGTTATTGCGATAATTAATGCCATTGGGCATTAGTGTGGCCCCAGCATCAGATCTATCCGTAGACACATCCGACAACTTGATACGTGAAACTAGTATATCGACAGTACTCATCGGTGAAAGTGACAGATAACGCGCTCATTCGTTTTCAATAAGCGATCTCAATATAAATCCTCGGTCCGATCCAAGAATTGGCCAATCAGAATAAGTAAACTTACTAATAAGTAAGCATATAAAAAAAAACTGCTGCCCCCTTAGAATGACCCAATAAACGCGACTAGTAAGTCGATATTTAATTTTGCTGTCTCTGATTGGTCGAGAGACCGAGGCGTGAGTCACGTGTTAGTTTCTCAACCAATCACAATAAAACGATACGAAGTTGCATCGTGTTTTGCCACAGATTGGTCCATTCTCCGATAGATTGATACAACGATTGGGATCTTTTATTGCAAACAGCGTTTGGATAGTTCAATGATCCTATTGTATCATAATTAAAAGTAAAAACTCAAACAGGAATGATAAAATTACTTACATATTACATTAATATTAACATGAACTAAGACATGAGATTAACAATTCAATATCATAATATTAAATCATAACATTAAAAATATCGTTTCGTGTACTGCATTTTTTACTATCGACATACAATTTGATAACACGAATATGATTGAATTTTGATAGAATACTAAGAGATAGAAAGATATTGGGCGACAAAATGGCGGCCACATAATACTTAAATTAAGAATGATTCATACTTTAGTAGATCTAGACACGAATTTTCCTAATAAAATTGAAGCAATCGTGCTAGAAATCGACAAACGTTTTATTAGAGGTTATTTCAAATTTTTGCCTGCACATAGACGTTTAGTATAGACTCGGCATTTACTTACAAAATACATAAAAAACGATTGAATCAAATAATGACAGTCACATAGCTACGAATGATTATGCTCTAAAAAAGATCTGACTATGACGGAGTTGTGCGTGGTGATGCTGGCCCTGCAGCCGAGCTGGATCCTCTTGCAGCAGGTCCACCGAATCTTCTTCCTGTAGCACTCGTGCTTGATGAACTTGTGGTCGCCCACGTGGACCACCAGGTGCCCGCGGTTCGATAGCCCGAAACGCACTGGAAGGGAAAGATAAGGATTAGACATTATCCAGTATAAGGCATAAACCAAGTTGTATTGCCAAGCTATTTTATTCTTTATGGTGTATTGGTTATTTAGGCTGTGAACCATGAAGTTCTGGGTCCAAATCCAAGGTAACATAAGTTTGTGTAATTTTTTACTTTATAAAACTATTTTGAGTTGTCCGCGATTCAAAGTTATGTTCCGTAAAGGCTCGTACTCACATCTTGAGACTAATATAATATGTTTGCATATGAATGTACTGATTCCGCCTTAGCCTATTCCGTACTGAAAGAGGTAAATTTATTTTTGTTTTATCAGGGCGCTATGTCGGTCACACTTGTATTTACCCTGAATTTTCCATTCACATTCCTATACCTGCTTTGGAATAGAATTCTTCAGTACGCGTCAATGTATGAGCGAGTATAAAATTCATAAATTTAATATAGGTATGTCGCCGCAGCACTGGTGAATTTCCGGAGCGATAGTGGCGCCATCTATTATTATATCGAGGAAGTATTAGAAAAGGAGGGAGGTCGACTGCTGTCAATATAAGGACCGGCCGAACGACGAGAGCTCAGTCTTGTACGAGTGTTGGTTGAGTCTGGTTGGAGTCTTGTACCAGCCTTGTAGCGGTATTGTAGTAGTCTTCAGTAGTCTTGTTTCACGCTCGAACCGAGCACATTGTGTATTCCGCTAGTGTTGCTATGCAGTAAATTGTTAGTGAAGTAAAGAAGTGTTTCAATAATTGAATAACTGTCCGGAAAATAAATATAGACCGGTGATACTTTACCGGTCATGTAAAAAAATAACCAAGTAAACAGTTTCACTCCGACAGGTATATTACAGGATAATAAAATTAAAAATCATGTAGATAAGTTGTTTATTTTCAAATAATATTTTTGTACAAATATGATGATATTTAGAGTGCCACTTGAAATAATATTAATAATATTCAAACACCAAACTCAGATATAGGTACTAAAACCTTTAGTTTCTAAACGAAACTGTCAACACGCGGCTGGAGATTGCAGTTGAACATTTTTTTATAATGTTATGCGTATTTATTTTTGCTGGCACATTTTGAAATAGACACATTACACATTACATAAATAAAATTAAACAAAGAAAATTACTATATTATTAATAAATAAATAAAAAAAATTACATAATGTCCAGTAAAGGTACCTCTCATTCAGCTGGATGCTACAGTACGACCTAAGTAGTACTGCAACGATGATTTTCGATGAGAGGCCCAGATGACGTGCAGACGCTCAGTCGGTTCTTATAATAAAAAAGCAATTACATTATGTATATATACGTATGACCTTATTCAAAAACAGTTAGGTTTTGAACTCAACGATGAAGTAAAGCTACCATTGCAAATTACACTTTATATTACTTAAAAGAAAGTTCTTATCTTAATAAAAATAATAATAATATCAGCCCTGTATTATATACTTGCCCACTGCTGAGCACGGGCCTCCTCTACTACTGAGAGGGATTAGGCCTTAGTCCACCACGCTGGCCTAGTGCGGGTTGGTAGACTTCACACACCTTCGAAATTCCTATAGAGAACTTCTCAGATGTGCAGGTTTCCTCACAATGTTTTCCTTCACCGTTAAAGCGAACGATTAATTCACAAAGAATACACACATGATTTTAGAAAAAAGTCAGAGGTGTGTGCCCTTGGAATTTGAACATGCGGACATTCGTCTTGGCAGTCCGTTCCACACCCAACTAGGCTATCGCCGTTATTCTTATCTTAGCTAACGTATAATTATCCAAATAAATACTTCATTCGACACAATATACCAACTTTTCACCATATAAAATTATCAATAAGCCTAGCCTCTAAACTCTAACATAATATCCCTCAGGAGTGACATAATACTGAGGAGGTGAGTGCTCATGATCTCCTCTCGCGCGTATGAGGTTACCATCGAAGCCAACCGAGAGGTACGCACCGCACCCCGAGCTGCAGCGCCATATCTCCGACTTAGATGTCCGTTTTATTAAACGGTACGTAAACATGTTGTACATATAAAAAATCCTGCCGTTGAGGTACTCTATCTTCCTTAGATCTGAAACGGAATGATCATCATCAGCCACATAAAGTCCAATGCTGAACATAAGCCTCTCCTAAACATTTCCAAACAGACCTGAAGAAAGCGGCCTGCATCCAGCGTGTACCTGTGACCTTTATCAAGTCGTCTGTGCACCTTGCAAGTGGACCTCCAACGCTGCGCCTACCGGTACGTGGTCTCAAATATATGAAAATAGTAGTATAAGAATGAGTTGGTGAGACTCTTTTTTCCAAAGAGTTCACAAACATATGAATGTTTTTCAAATTATTAAAAATAATGTCCTTATCTAAAGTTTTACAATTTTAGGGTGATCTAGGGAGGCGAGGTTCCGCTATTTGATACATAACGCGCCGCAGATGAGACTGGTTTGGGTTAATATAGATGGATCGAATTTGTTATAAGAACTGCGATCAGGCGTGCGGCTATGCGCCCGTAGATTCGAGCAGTAAAAGGCCAAGTAGAACATTAGGTTATCCCTAACCTTCGAGCAATAATAATATGCAATGTGCCCTTTGCTACGCACAAAGAAAACTTTATAAAATATTATCTCGTTGGTTCAGAATGATATTTGCCACTATCTACATTCGTTCAAAACTGATGAATCAATCATTCAGAAGTAAGTAATAATACCATTTCAGAATTTGATTACGTATATTTGAGACATAAATTATTTGAAACATATGAGAATATAAATCTTAATTCTTAAAACATTAGGTATAATATACATATTAGATAAAGATCTAAGGGTCTATACAGACATCGCGTTTTGCACGCACGCATTTTATCATGCAAAAGTGGATACACAGTTCATAAGTGCTTCGCATTTACTCCGCGTTTTAGTTGCAGTTGTAGCGCGTGATCGGGTTGTTTAAAAACTTCGTTTGCATAGACAGTAAATGGAGGATGGCTTTTATGACACTAATTTGAGAATATACATGTAATATTCCTACTTATAATATAAAAGGTTAATAAAACATTATTGTACAATGCGGTATGTTTTTACCCAACAAAACACGTTGATATGACCCTTACAATATAATCATTTTGTAACATTCACATACCATAATTAATGCTAATGTTTTTAAAACTTAATAATGCCTGCATTCTTTCACTTGGCGACAGGAAAACACAAAGATGATTAGTTTATAGTTTTTTAAGAAATAATGTGTCCATATTAATTCTTCTACAATGAATTATTCTTTATAGTATTTTCAATACAATTAGGCGGTAAAAAAAGTTTCCTTACCAATATTAATATTAAATAAACTTTAGTCAAAGTAGTTATACAATGGTTTAAATTCTTTGCAGAATAATTTTGCAGATGTATCAAAATTTACAACATAGATGAAAAAAATGAGATCAATTTATTCTAACCTTCAAATTCTATTCATAAATACACCTACGATACATATATTATTCTATTGAAGTACAAATAACGAAATTGAGTATTAAAATATTTAATGAAATATTGAACATTTAGAGTAGGCGCACACGGGCGGTTATATGATCGGCTGTTGACACTAAACCTTTCTGTATACGCACACTTACGGTAATTTTCCCGCATGAATTTCTACACAAAAATATTGGTACGGTTATTGAATCGCTCGTGCGTCCCTACCCCTAATCTTAATAACAGCTACAAAAAGCTACAGTATAATACAATTAAAGCTTGACGTACACGCCTTTCGGTGTGACAAAATACCTCGGTGGGGGGTGTTTATGCATCCCCCTGGCAGTGAGTAGGCGGCCATCATTACTGACGAATATGTAGGCGGCACAGCCTGAACTGCAGCGCCATCGCTCGCTAAACGTCGTCTTACCGGTCAAGTAATAAGTGTAATTTTCGTACATGTACTGAACTTTGCCGGTCTCCAGTTTAATTTTCTTGAGTAAAACTGAAATGTGTCTTATATTAGTTGAAATAGTGTTAGGTTAGTATTACTATTACTACGTTCAACGCTTACATATTTACTAAAATATATAATAAATAATATTGTTGACACTTAATTATTTTTAGTAATTTTTGTGCTCTTGTTTCTACACTATAAATTAAAATATAAAACATTAAATTATTTTTATGGTGAACATATTTTAATATTTTTCATACATTTCTGGAACTTTTAATCATACAATTTGTAATTGATAATTTGTGGCAGTCATCGGAAAACTATTTTTTGTGTGCAATCTTTTTTTTGAAGTTGCTATAAAATTGATAGGTAAAATATGAAACCTATAACATGAAAAAAAGGGAAAAAACTAAAAGGTCGCAAACAGGAATTGATTGTTTGACGATTCCCACAAATTAACAATTTTGGAATGGGTCATTACTTTATTAAGAGTGCGATGTATGTGTAACGTTATATCGAACAATAAATTAGTCGTATCGAATGTGTTAGTTTCCGTATAGAAGAAGCCCTGAAACTCTCTAAAATAATATTTCATTTGGAGCAAGCCTGGTCTCATGTCGAGGCTATAAGTCTGCGTCAACATTTTTCCATCAAATATATGCATTTATCAGTTGATTTTAATATAAACACCGTCTGAACTAATATGGAACGCAGGCGGTGAATGCGTATAATCTCTCGCGTACAGTAGTTTTCCATCAAACGATACCTTTATGTAGGCTCCACATCGAGAACTGCAAGTCCATCTCTCATATCGTCGAGTTTTGTTCGTAAAGGTGTATAGTTTGTACATGTAATAAGTTTTGCCATGGTTTTATTTTCTTGCTTTTATTTTCTTTATCTCTGGAAGAATTGTTTATTGGTATTATGGTTACTTGAATTACGTTTGACGGCCAAACATCGTCACAAACTTTCGCATTTATAATACATTTTTACTGGTAGGTCTTTTGTATGCGGGAGTCCGCCTGGGTAGGTACCACCGCAATGTCTATTTCTGCCGCCAAGCAATGTATAGCCACGGTTGTGTACCGGTTTGAAGGACATTGTAGCCAGTGTAACTGCTGGACATAATAAGACTTAACATCTCATGTATTAGGATGGCGAGCGCAGTATAATACCAAACAATAATTTGTAATTCAAGGTGTTGTATGGTAGGTTTTTACCGTTTATGAGTAATAGTATCGCTTACCATCAGGCGAACGGCAAGCTCGTCTAGTCATTCAAAGCAATAAAAAAGACTAAGTGTAGCTAGCGTCTTCGCACGCGTGATAAGCTTATCCCGCTGCAAAGATCTCTACAACACTGTAGTGGTTCAAAGCAAAACCTGTAGGATGCCAGTGTATCTACATCAAAATTAAATTAAAAAAATACAGTCCTATAAATTGCCAGGTTAACGTAGGCTATGTGTTATTTCGAGATATCTTCTCTCCGTGTGCCAAATTTCATTCAAATCCATCCAGCCCTTTCTGTTCTTACTTTTTTTTTGACAAATGAACATTATGCCAACTGTCTACTTTCAACAAACTGTTATTGTGTTTAATATATGGTAAAAGATGTGTTATCTGTGGTATAAAAATAATTGACAGCAAAAGCCCTCTGTGTAATCGGCTTTTTGATTTAAAAAATAGCGTCAGTCTTTAACCGAAAACACAAGTTTTAATACAAACACACCACTTTTACAAACTTTTGCTTCTATATTAGTTAGATAACTGAGCAATTCTGTGAAAATGTTCCAGTCTTGTAAGTTGAGACAGTTTTACAAATACTAACTTTTGAAGCAACACTGGTCTGATGTCGTAAATGTAAATAGACGCTAATAATCTGTTCATAAAGGTTCGTGAATCAAAAAAAGGATGTAAAAAAAGAAGATAATTATTCTCAAAATCGAATCGTCACATTTATTAATATATATCAAAATAATCATAATAATATATTTTGAGATTTTTTTTACACAAAGTTTAAAAAGGTTATACTGTATTATATTTAAGCACACACATCACGCATTTTTCCCCGTAGTATGCAGAGACGCAACTGAGCCACCCACTTTTCGCCAAGTGTGTCCCGTCCCATGATGTGATAGGACGAACCTATCGCCATATCGGGCACAAATTCCAGACTCCGGGGTGATACTGAGCTGACATCCAAATATCACTGCCCGACTCGGGATTCGAACCTAGGACCTCAGAGAGCTCTGCCGTAACGCACATGCAGTACAACTACGCCACTGAGTCAGAATGTATATAATATTCTGCTTAATTGTAACATTAACAGATTAAAACTATGTCATTTTGTTATATTGACAACTAAATTGTATATTTTTTTTGTTTTTTTTTTTTTTTTTCTTAAAGCAGGGGCTTATTGGTACAAGTGATTATGCCGCCCCGGTTAATGCAAATCTTAGTCACTAAGTTACATAATAATAATAATAATATCAGCCCTATATCATATACTGCCCACTATTGGGGGCACGGGCCTCCTCTACTCCTGAGAGGGATTAGGTCTTAGTCCACCACGCTGGCCTAGTGCGGATTGGTAGACTTCACACACCTTCGAAATTCCTATAGAGAACTTCTCAGATGTGCAGGTTTCCTCACGCTGTTTTCCTTCACCGTTAAAGCGAATGATAAATTCACAAAGAATACACACATGATTTTTAGAAAAGTCAGAGGTGTGTGCCCTTGGGATTTGAACCTGCGGACATTCGTCTCGGCAGTCCGTTCCACAACCAACTAGGCCATCGCCGCTTTAAAGCTAAAAAGGTTATACTGTATTATATTTAAGCACACACATCACGCATTTATCCCCGAAGGGGTATGCAGAGACGCAACTGGGGTACCCACTTTTCGCCAAATGTGCCCCGTCCCATGATGTGATAGGACGAACCTATCGCCATATCGGGCACAAATTTCAGACGATACTGAGCTGACACCCAAATATCACTGCCCGACTCGGGATTCGAACCTAGGACCTCAGAGAGCTCTGCCGTAACGCACATGCAGTACAACTACGCCACTGAATCAGAATGTATATAATATTCTGCTTAATTGTAACGTTAACAGATTAAAACTATATGTCATTTTGTTATATTAACAACTAAATTGTATATTTTTTTTTTGTTTTTTTTTTTTTTCTTAAAGCAGGGGCTTTTTCGTACAAGTGATTATGCCGCCCCGGTTAATGCAAATCTTAGTCACTAAGTTATATAATAATAATATCAGCCCTATATTATATATTGCCCACTTTTGGGAACGGGCCTCCTCTACTACTGGGAGGGATTAGGCCTTAGTCCACCACGCTGGCCTAGTGCGGATTGGTAAACTTCACAGACCCTCGAAATTCCTATAGAGAACTTCTTAGGTATACAGGTTTCCTCACGATGTTTTCCTTCACCGCTAAAGCAAGCGCTGATAATTCGCAAAGAATACACACATATTTTTTTTTAGAAAAGTTAGACGTGTGTGCCCTTGGGATTTGAACCTGCGGACATCCGTCTCGGCAGTCCGTTTCACAATCAATTAGGCTATCGCCGCTTTTTTTGTCACTAAGTTACACCGCTTGAATAAGACAACACTAGTTGCCACTTCTTCCGGCTGCCTATTTATATAGCTTCCTAGTATCTTCAGTGAGTGGTAGTGCTAGAAGGCTATTAAAATCACCTATATCTGATATATTTATATCGGAATTATTTCTCATAGAGACATTCATCAATATGTGATGGATGTCATCAATGACTTGCCATGTCGGACAATGTGGTGAATTCTCTCTGGACCTTTCATCAAAGTGTTCGTTTTTTTGCGTTTTTTTACTGCGTTTTTAAAAACGTCGCGTGTTTTGAAAAGCTACTTTAAAAGATAATTAAATATAATTTCTACCATATACTATTATTCGTTTTTCACAAACAATTACGCTCTGAATCAGCTCCTGACACATTACGTCACGTATAAAAGATTGACATATCTTCCATCAGGTGCTATGACGAATTTGGGATTCGGATGAGTATGATCTCCTTTGTCTTTCAACAGCTTCCCATCTGTCATAATATCGATATAAGCCGAACAAGTTGATGTATCGGTGCATTTCCATCGTGCGTAGGTGTGTCTCCTGAAGTCTAAGGTGTAAGTGTATTTCTTGTATAAGTAACAAGTCTTCCTGTTGAGCAGAGTTATTTGCTTCGGATCTGGAAATAAAAATCAGCAAGCTAAGTCACCGCAACATTGAAGTTATAGAATGTAAATTGAAAACAGAAAACTATAGTTTACCATCCAGTTAGTGTAAATCTTAAAATTAGATAGAGTTAACTTAGAGCTGTATGTAAAAAATATACGATATACCGAAGAATATACTCTCCCCGGAAATGACACAGTAAGTACAATAATTATTTTGGGTCATTTTTATAATAATATGTAAGAGGTTTCGGTAACAGCACTTCTCATACTTTTACCGAAGTCAAACATGTGTGTGTACAAAAATTATATTTATGTTATTCATAACAATATACATTTTGACATGATATATCACTGTGCTTCTAGGCCATAGGAGAAATTTGCAACGACACAATCCAAGAAACATTATTCTTCGCAATGATCTACGGAGCTCTGGACAGTTCTTCGAATTTGGTGCTCTCTCTGACCTGTGGGGACAGAAAGCGGCCGGCTATGATGTGTATCCTGGCTATGTCAGCCACATCTGCGATCGAGAGCCTGGTGAGGGTCCCGCTTGCTGGTGGAATCTTCTTCTTCTTTATAATGTGTGCTCTCTCGATGGGACTGCAAAGTCTTCGAACCGGCGGGAGAAAATTTTAAATTAAAAAAAACCGCAAGAAAATCCGAAAAATTGTTTTATTTTAGTGTTTAACATTCGTGTGAAGACAAAAAATCTTTAAATAGGAGCCTGCTCTTAAGTTACTACCGAGCAGAAAAATCCTAATATCACTTTGCTTGACTCGGGATTCAAACCTAGGACCTCAGAGAGCGCTGCCGTACCGCGCATGCAGTACAATTGTGGCACCGAGTCAGTATGTATATAATATTCTGCTTCATTGAAACGCTAACAGACTAAAACTATATTTTTGTTATATTGACAACTAAATTCTATAAAATATTTTAAGAGACGTCACAATCATCAAATCTTTAGAATACAAGACGAGTTATCTTTAAGAATATATACCTTTTAAAGCCGCGTTTTTAAAAACGACGCGTGTTTTAAAAATCTGCTTTAAAAGATAATCAAATATCATTTCTATTATATACAATTATTAGTTTTTCACAAACATTTACGCTCTGAATCGGCTTCTGAAACATTATTTCACTTATAAGTGAAAAGCCTGACGTATCTCCCATCAGATGCTTTGCCGAAGATGGGAACTGCATGAGTATGATCTCCTACGACTTTCAACAGCTTCCCATCTTTCATAACATTGATATAAGCCGAACAAGTTGATGTATTGGTGCATCTCCATCGTTCGTAGTTGTGAGCCTTGAAGCCTATGGTGTAAGTGTACTTATTGTATAAGTAATAAGTCTTTCCATTGATCAGAGTTATTTTCTTTGGATCTGGAAATAAAAACCAGCCAGCTAAGTCACCGTAAACATTGAAGTTATACTCCCTTATTCATAGACGTTATTTATCTATGGACGGAGCATTGCTGTGATAACAAGTCTGTTTCTCAGTGCTGAAGGCATGGCAGCTTTCGCAGTGCGTAGACATAGGGTCATTGTGATTGGCTAATATTGAGATACAACTTGAATCTAGTTGGCTGTTACATAAACAAAGCTAAACAAACAGCAAGCTGTCAGATAAACAAAGCTGAGAAACAGACTCGTTATCACAGCAAGGCTCCGTCCTTAGATAAATAACGTCTATGAATAAGGGGGATAGAATGTAAATTGAAAACAGAAAATTATAATTTACCATCCCGGTAGAGTGAATATTAAAATAAGATAGAGTTATTTAGAGTCTTATATAAAAAATAAAATGCCTCATTCATCACGTAGGCGAACATAATTTCACTTATGATAAGTCAAGGTGCATGAGAATATTTAATTATTATCTAAATAAAGCCGCTGATACAGCTGAAGACATTTTATATTGCACACAAAATAAATGAAAAACCATATCGACGCTTGAAATGCTATCATATCTAAGCGACAAATATACCGAAAATGTATTCTATAAATATTTAGTATCGCCATATTTTTCTGCGTCATTTGATCTAGATTTTGTAGGTCTAAGATATTTTTTATATCATCAGGCTATATCTTTATAAAATACAAAGTTTAATTGTTATGAATTTTCATATTAAAATCGAAACTTTAAATCATTCTCAAAAATTTACTGATTGTCGCTTAGATATTATTGACTTTTAAGCGTCGATATCTAGGTTGATAATAACTTACTCCATTGACGTCGTCATGGGCGTAGCTAGTGATTTTCCAGCTCACACTCACGCCTTTTATCCCCAAAGAAGAGGGGCAACCAGTGCATCCAATTTTTGTCGTGTGTATTCCGTGATCCGTCCCAAGATGTGATGACGAGGCTATCGTCTTATCAGGCACAAATGTCGGACTCCTAATTAATATTGAGCATAGATGTCTCTTTCTTCAAGTGTTTAACTGATCCCGACCTTATATCCGTATCCGGTACAATGAAAAAACGTAGATACAGGTAGTGTTCATTTTAATTCACATTTTTATAAACTTCTATACTTCACAGTATATTTTCTTATTCTTCGCAGAATATTAACTGTTTAAATATATTATTAACTTTACCACGAACTGTACTCAACGAAAACTATGGTAATAAGAAAAATAATATTTACATAGTGGAATGGAAAGTGCAGGACCGTAGTATTTTTCCCGTAGTATAGTAATATGCATGGAAATAAAACTAGTTTTAGTATTTTATCGCGGTTTTTTGGGTCATAATTTGTTCTCGACGTTTCGAATCTTGCAGGCTTGACGGTCAATGGCTGACTGAGGTGTGAGTCGTCCACAAAGTATTACTGTATTTACCTATTCCTGCAGCCTTTATGGTCACGGAGCCGATCGGGGTGTAGGTCGTCCAAAAAGTATTACTATATTTACCTATTTACAATTATAATATTAAAAATGTACATATTGTAACTGACTTCTCGGACGAGCAATACAGTCCACTCCGTGACCATAAAGACTGCAGTCTTTGTATGACAAAAAATATAATATAAAAACTACGATACAATCCGAAAACTAGTTTCAATTCGATATGCAATTCGCGTAAATATAATAAATCATTATAATAACAACCATATTCGTAAAACATATCATTATATACAACACTAACATACGAAATAGATATGAAACTACTTATTAACATGGCATCAATAGGTTTAAAGATAAAGGCGGTCTTAGGGAAAGGCGAATCGGGCAACCGCCCGGGGCCTCGCGCGTCGTCTTGGAAGACTTTTTTTACGATTTTACTAACTATTAAGACCGGGGACCTTTTTTCTGGTCCGCCCGGGGCCTCGCCTCGTTTTTTTGGCTTTCTTTCACCTAGGGTCTCTCGTATCGTTAAGAGCTGCCAGTATATATGCCTGGTGTTTACAAGGCATGAAAATTAAAAGAGACTTGAGGTATACGAATACTGTGTTAATATTTTTAATTTGTTTTGTCTCCTGTACACGTATTTATGCGCTATGGTATAGTTAACGTAATAACTAAGTATTTTTTGTATGAAAATATATAGAGTCCTGGTATGCGTATTGAGAAGTAAGTGTGGGGACGTATAAACTACGAATAGTATTTCTCGTAAACATGGTAAAGATAAACTTAAAATGTCTGGGCTTTGGTAGTACCAATTTATTATTTTGACGTATATTATTGTAAAACTATCGAGAAATACGTTAACTTACTCGATACGAATACTATACGATAATGCATAAATGCCTGCTACGGGTACTGAATACTGATAATGTGAAGTCAATGACGTATGACGTCAGTAGAGTGTAAACAATAGTTACTACACTCTTCAAATTGCTGGCTCGCTATCACAAGGTTTTATATTATACTAGCTTTTGCTCGCGGCTTCGCCCGCGTGAAGGTGTTTTCCAGGATAAAATTCCACTGTTTGATAAAAGTCTTGCTACATATTTTCCCGGTACTTATAGGTTCAAACTAATTTTATCCCCAATCTATAATTTCAGTTCAATCAGTCGAAAATCTAAGAACATTTATACAAACTTTCATCCCCTATTTTATCCCCTTAAGGGTAGAATTTATCAAAATCCTTTCTTAGGGGATGCCTACGTCATAGTAGCTTTATGCATGTAAAGTCTTAGCCCGATCCGTCCAATGGTTTGGGCTGTTCCTTGATATATCACTGTCAGTCACCTTTGAGTTATATATTATATTAACAACTGAAGTTAGCTAAAATTGAGTTTCTCGAAGCCGACCACTATTTATGTACTATGTATTTTGAGACTATGCAATTTTGTCGCGTTCGCGATTCACTTTCACTTTTGTTGAGTTTCAGAACGCGATATTAGATCCTCCAACGCGCACGCGAATTTGAACTTTATGCAGCGGTAATAAATTACAAATTGACTCTCCATTTTATTTAGAAAACGTTTGTATGGGAAATAGAAAAATGCTGTTTTGAGGATTTTCCCGGCAATTATTCGAATTTTTCTCACCTTTTAAATCTTCCCTAGACCTCCACGAATAATTCAAGACCAAGATAAGATAAATCCGTTCAGCCGTTCTCGAGTTTTAGCGAGACTAACGAACAGCAATTCATTTTTATATATATAGATTTGATGTGCAAATTGAATTATTTATATCACATGATTCTTAGTCTTTTTCAGTGAAAATTTCTAATTATCTCGAAAGATAATAAGGGGGAATCATATATTATTTAGTCCAAATTATTACCAACAACAAATATATAAAGCTCATTTTTGCAACATAAGTAAAAAATAACACAGGATCATGTACTTATGAGGTAGCAAAATATAAACACAAAATTTTCATTAATTTCACCATTACATTTTCTATGTTAACGCTACACAATTCTGATATTGGGCATTTAAGGCGTTTGAACTGTTTAAAAATTAGCTCGTCGGTGTTGTGAAATGACCTTGACATAAGTACCGTCTCGATTCTTATACATTTTAGGTGCATTATGGTTGTGCGTGTTGACTATTTTGGTGACGTTCAAGCCTTTGGCGTAGAATATCGCCTTGCAGCGCGGATACATTGTGCACCTATAGTGGGTCTTTGTGCGAGACCGATAGTATTTATACAGGGTGTATCCTTGGTATAGGAACTGTCGTTTTCCATTTGGAAGGGTTATGATGGTACCTGAAAATTAACCTTATTTATTATTAAGATTAGACATCAATTCATTTAAATTGACATTTCGTGCTGTTTTACTTTAGTAGTTCATTCTTTATAGAGAATTTTTGTAGTTATTATTATTTTTATTGTTATTTGTTTTCTTTTTTGTAACTTTGAGACTTCGAACTAGAGTCTGACAAATTTAATTATTGTTACTGGTTTGTAAAGGATACGTGATACAAGTTCTAAACTTAGTGCGCATCTTAACGCAGTTTTAACCCACATAATGTAAGTGCTATGATTTGTAAATAAATAAATAAATTTATATTTGATTTGGTTAAATAAAAAAATTTAATCATAAAATAATTTTGATAAAATTGAATATTATTAATAGTAAGCATGATTAGGAGAGTTTCGAAGCTTTGTAAATCTATTAGAAAAAGATGATACTTAACTATAAAAAAAATCATGCATATTTTAAAAACTGAGATAAGGACCGTAAATTCAAAATCTTTATATTTTTCGTAAATAAAACACCAATGCTTGCATACTATTTTATTTGAAATAAAAATTCATTAAAATAGTCAAAAAGCGTCATTACAATAGTTATTCCACACATAAAAAAAAAACATAGAATTTTAAATAACAACGGGAATCCTAATTCATGCATTTCTGACTTACTGCAAATTCGACACCCTTAGATTACCAAATATATGGAAGTAGACATTAGAGATATTTTTAATCCATTTGCCCTTATCCAAACCTACTTCGGGGTTTGGATAGATTTGGACTATCGTTTACGACCTGCCTGATATCAGTTTACATTATAAAACCCACAGTATTTGCATGACTTGGAAACTGAACCCAGGACTTTACAGTTCACAGTCCAAGTACGCAACCAATAAATCAATGAGGTAATACCAAATAGAAAATCATCATCATCAGCCGCAGGATGTCTACTGCTGAACATGGACCCAAAGATTTACAGATTGACCTATTGGAGGCGGCCTGCATCCAGCGACTTGCGATTTTTACGAGGTCATCTGTCCACCTCGTGGATGGACGTCCGACGCTGCGCTAACAAAATAATGGAACTGAAATGTCGTAATCTTGCAGTAAATCCTGATATAACTTTAAATTAGTTAAAAATAAACCTAATGCTAGCAATAATAATGATTTCAAATAAAATGGTTAAGTAGTTTTATACTGCACAACTTCTGCCTGCGAGTTCGCGCGCGGGAAAAATATTTTCCGGGATAAAATAGCCTATAATATTCCGGAGTAATGTAGCTTCCTATTAGTGAAAAAAATGACAAAATCGGTTAGGTAGTTACTGAGATTAACGCGCTCAAACAAACTTTTCAGATTTAATATTAGAATGGAATTGGCATGCCAGTTTCTAGAAACAACTCGAAGATTTACTTGATTGCTCACTGGTAAACTGGTTCTTAATCGTGGCTATCTTAGCTTTTCTTTTCTTTTCATACAGTCTACTTACTGTTTGTTACTATAGTAGTTTGCACGTGCTAGCACTGGCATGTTTTTTGCGTACTATTGAGGTGTTAAATGTAAGCGATAGTAAAATTGTTATATAATAAAAATTAATGACTATCAAAATATTTCGTCATATACAATCCTTTGCTCGTTTTGGTTATTTTTTCTTCGCTTTAAGAAAATTTTATTTATCTTGCGTCTAATGTGATCGTTAAAGGTTAAAATGTTAACACGTAATTAGTTGTATTATTAATGTAGCTATGTTAATATATTAACGTCAGGGCTGTTCGCTAAATATATTTTACTACTACTTTCTATTATAAAAATTTACATCTAAACAACTACTTAGTATTATATAATTATTAAAAATATGTTAACTATTTTGGTATATTAATTTAAAAATCCCTACCCCAAACAAATTACAAATAAAAAATAAAACAAAGAATTAAACCTAACTGTAAACATTGAAATAAAACTATTTTTAGGATTTAACGCAGTTTTTTATAAATTTCTCCCGACGTTTCGAAGACTGTAGCCTTCATGGTCGCGGGAGAAATCTTTGAAACGTAGAGAGATAACTATAATATAAAAATCCGAAACGTTTTAGTTTAATGTCTAACATTCGCGTAAACATAAGAAATCACTATCTAATTGTAAAACTAAATTAAAATTTGTTATTACAATACAAATAAAACATACGACAATTACTTAATAGACATAACTTTAAATATCGAACATTGCAATGAATTTGAATTTAAACGCGGAGAACTGATAACAATATTCAAAAAAAGAATATCCAATAACCATTTCTGCTAAGATAATGAACCAATAACACTAGTATTACATGAGTTAAGGCTGTCTCAAGGACTTATAAAATTATAACTCCTAATCCCCTTATTCATAGATGTTTTTATCCCATTTTTGTATCTCAATATTAGCCAATCACAACAGCCTATGTTTACGCACTGCGATGGCTGCCATGCCGTCAGCACTGAGAAACAGACTTGTTATCATAGCTTTACTCCGTCCTTAGATAAAAAACATCTATGAATAAGGGGGTTAGTATTCATTCAGTCCATACATTACGCCCACTATAAGGTATAGTGTATAACAATATAACGAGAATTATGTCAATAACTAGGCACTAGGGCTCAGTGAGTACGTTCACACTGGTCAATTTCATTAATGCGACAATTTGTCCTGATCGTGTTAAAAATCAGTTGATTTGTCTTGACAAAGAATCTATGTTTTTTAATGTTAAAATTCGAACATACGTATAACGACGTTTAATTGTTAAAACATGTCGCACCGATCTCACTGATTGTTCAATTGTCAATAAATTGTCTGAAAAATATGTTAATCAAGCATATTACATAGGGTAGAGGATGTCTTGTTCGAATAAAATTATAAAGAAAAACCTGCACGGTCGCATCCACACGATCAGTGGTGAACGACTTAAGACGTCCAATCTTAATTCGCGGTACAATTTCATTGCAAAACGAAAATTGACCCTTGTGAATATTAGCAAATCGGTTATCATTCTTGCAGCTCACAAACTATATAATCACTAAATTTCTCTGGTTGATCTTTCACAAGCTTGTACTTCCCATTGCTGGTCTCTACGTAACATTTCGGCGGGTGCAGATGTTCCTCTGGCTCTTTCTGTATGGAGAAATCATTGTTGACGATGACGCCGACATAGCAGGAGTTTGTGTTGATGCATCTCCATCTCTTCTTCAAGTATGGAGTCTTCGAATAGTAATATCCTTTGTACTTCAATAGCAGTTTATCGTGGATCGTTGTTATTAATTTCACTGAAAAAGATATGAATAGTTAGATCTGCTACTATCAATATAAAATAAGTATTAAGAGGAAGAGTGACAATGAAATAAATATGTCCCGATATTTAATCAAAAATATATTAAAATTAAATTATTTTTACAAATTATACAATTTGTTAGCTGTTAAAAAAACAAAGGAGAATGCCCATTTTTGTATGAGAGTTGGGCTACGCTTGCGTCTGTACAAAACCTTCACTAAACTATAGGGAATATATCCTTATTCTTATACAAATTGAAAACAATTAGATATTCGATGGGAGTTCGGAGTAATCAGAATTTGTATAGCGCGGTTATTTTGAGGTTAAGTATGGACTGCAATAATGTAAGGTAGAAAGTACCTACGTGCCTAATTAAGTTCAATATTGCAGTACCTACTTTTTATTGCTATTAGCGATTATTGGACGGTCTTTTCACCTAGCTTTAATTGCCCTCATAAGTAACTGATAGGTACTAACATATCTGATAAGACGAAACTCCAATAAAACTTCTAAGATAGTATGGCGGAATATTAGTTTTTTTAGGGAGCATACATATGTTACCTGACCTTTTATATATATGTTTTTCTGACTTACGACTTATTCTATTACATGGATTACCTAATGTTCCTTGGCCTGGAAATCGAACCCAGGAACTCACTTCACAGCCTGATTAGGCTAATAGTTAATTATCACAGGGAAAGAAAAATAAAACCAGAAATACGAAATCCGATGCATATTTTTATATAGATGTATATTTTTAATAGAGGTATATATTCTTGGCATCCCAAAATAAAAACAAGAATTTGATATAGCTGCAGCACGTTTACATATACTCCTGAAGTGAGGGAATGACTTCTTGCAGCGCTGGTCGGGTCATGTCATGTTGTTGTTGTCTGTGAACCTCTCTATTAGCTGATCTCCAGCATGCAGCACAAATTCATTCCAGCCTTGAAACCTAAAATATAATGTAGAAGTTGAGTAAACATGTTCAGATTATTATTATTGTTAAATTGTTTTCTTTAACTTTGGCAAGATTTTGCCCACATTGTGGGTATGTTAATAATAATCTACATAACTTACAAACTGGACAGCTCGTCCAAGAAATATACATGTCGTTGCTGTGGCGCCGCAAAAGTGCAGTTAATACACCGCCGGGATATGCCGCTTCGATTGACTGTCCTGGGTCTTGGCTCTAGACGACATTGTGTTGCTAACTAAAAGCCTTCCGTCTCAAAGTTCGAAACACACACTATACACGTTGTTTTTTTTTGAGGATTAACAGAGGATTTTTCGACTCAACATGAAAAATACATTAGAAAAACAATCCGATCTTAAGTAAGATAAAATATATTAAAATATTTTAATGATTTAACATTCAAACAAATCTGAAGTGTCAAAATGTCATTAATTTCAGTTGCCAGTGTAATAAAAATCTGTACCCATATATTCACTAATTAAAAATAAAGTCCAGATAAGTTTTAGCTGACTTTTGTATTTCTGTCAATGCAAGTACAAGTCACCATTTGTTTGTTTTTGGAACAATTAATATTTATTCTTTTTTTACCAGCTATTTGGAGTTTGTTCATAATTATTAAGTAAAATATATTATTTTATAACAATATATTTGAGATGAATAATATATTTAATACATATATTATAGATTCAAGTACGGGCACATTTATTGTACAAAATATTTACTTTTTTATTACATTTAAAAAGGAAATTTGTTATGAATTGGTATCAATTCGCCATATTGGCAGTAAATTATCCGGTGTTTCATTTGCAACAATTAAACAACTTTTTTTTCATATCTTTTAAACCCCCATTCGCTTATAACTGAAATAAATACAAATGAAGTAATAATTAAAATGATGATTTTTCGTGGATATTTGGTTAAGACGCATGACTGACGCAAAGATAGCCTGGTTTTGGGCATTGTCCTTTGTATGTCATAAATTATAATTAAATATTTTATATACATATGTGTTTGTGTAACATAGTGAAGTGCGCGATGGACAGCTGTCATGTGAACACGGTCTTTTGTATTAATCCACTTTTTATATAGGAGCATTTTGACATTGCGTTACTAAAAGAAACCACATACTTATCTTCATGAAAATAACACTAGAATAAGTTAGGTTAAGACGGAGGTAAAGACGTGTTTAAGTTTTCATTTATTAACGCAATGGCAAAAAACCCTGTATAATATTATTTAGAGTAAAAATAAAAATATTATGTCGAGAATTACATTATGTTTTAATATTTTATATTTATACATACTTAAACACAGAGAAAATATAAATTTTAATTTATAACTTGAAAAAACACAAAAAAATATATGGATATAGCCGTTATTTTTGGTCTCTGCTTTTTTATATTTTTCATTTAAACGAGGTGAAAAAGGTGGTTAATCTCTCATACTTAGTAATAATGTATTTTAAATAAAAAAAAATCTTGCATATTATTTGGCACAGAAATATGTAGTTATCTACTAAAATTAAAATTTCACATCATCTATTAACTTTTGTGCCTATGAGCAATTGCTTTTTCTTCGCCAAAATAAGCTTTAAAGGGTTCACTTTATTTAGATAAAAAGAATATTTCGATTAAAGTTAATGTGTAGAGGCGTTTTGAATTTACTCACTTTTGTGGCTGATTTTATAAGTACATATTTATGTTTCGAACACATGAATTTTTAATACCTAATGATCGACTGCAGATGATTATAGGCACTGTTTGACATTATGTATTAATACGAAATATATGCCACTACCTTGCTAAATATAATTCCAAATTCCAGTCTGATCTTACAGATCTGGTTTCCAAACAGCATAATTATGACGACCGGCGAGGGATAACCATCTCTCGTTAGTAGACACTATATAGACCACACTGAGCTTACCATCAGGTGCGGTCACTAAGGACAGTAAAAAAGGTCCCAAAATATTTTTTTACAGTCCCTAATTTCCTTACATTACAATCTATCATTAACAGTTCTGGAATGATAATATTTTCCATTTTTTAATTTTATGTACTTCTTTGGTTGGTGGTTGTGCACGCCTGTTTGCTTGAATACTTTCATATTTTGTCCTAAATACACTGTCACGTAGCAATAACTAGTATTCGTGCATCTCCAAACATCGCCACGAACATGCGTGTAATAATGATCGTTATGCTTCAAATAAGACTTCCCTCGAACTGTTGTGATCAGTTCCGCTAAAATGACAAAAAATTGTTTCATAATATCAATTGTTTTTAATTTTGAAGGCGTAAATATGAAAGTAAATGCATCATCCGATAGCACTGATAGTACAGGATCTCAGCAACATATATATACATCACGCCTCTATCTTATAGGGATACGCAGAGATTATACATTGCTACTTTGTTCAAATCTGGCCCAATTCTCTCGTCTTCCACTTTCATTGTTCTCATGCATTCCCGCCGGTTCCTGGTACTTCCAAGAATGTCAGACAGAATGGTTCGATGCGGTCGACCTGTCGGCTCTTTTAATTATAAATATTTTTTCAATAACTATAAGATCAGGGGGCCCTATTCCGTCTATGGGGCATATCCGTCTTTTTGCAACTACGAGCATTCTAATCGAAGGACAACTTTGTTAGCCGTATAGATTTTTTAACTCTCTTATAAATACAGCTACCGAAGCTGTCCTTTGAATAGAATACCCGTAATTGCACAAAGGATTCGCCCCTAAAGACGGAATAGGGCCCATTGACTTTAATTTTATAAGACTTGTCAGTGCATTGACGACCTCTAAGGGACTATGCATACGTGTTTTAACTAATAAGGCGTTTGATACGCAATTAAAATGCGTAAATACATACAGACATACAATATGTGCGTACGGACACAGAGTGTACGTATTGAAAGGACTAGTTGCTGCCGTGTCTGTATGGTCCTAAGTGTTTATTACTGAATTAATTTACAGTAATAATATAATTCTATATATTTAACGGCCTATTCACATTATCTGTAAAAAAATATAACAGTGTGTACGTATCGAAAGGATGTGTGTGAATAGACCCAAGTGTTTGGAAAATCATTCAATCGCTCACGACGTATTTTAAATGGGCTTTAGAGGCGCATATTTATAAAATATTTTTAATTACATATCATTAATAAAACAAATATAAAATAAAAAAGAAATATTATTGAATTAATTTACAATAATAATAGAGACAAAACTTTTTAAAGATAATAATAAACAAAACGATGAATAACTACATACTTTATAGTCCCACCACGAGAATTCTTAACACGATACCTTATTTTATAATTAAAACACAAATCATTTATATTCCCAAACTGAACCCTGACTACATTATAAGTCTTGTGTGGTATATAACTCTTGTTTCCACTCAGAGAAACCAACACCAAACATAAACATGTCCAGTAACTCATAGCTATTTCACAGCTCACTAATCTTTCACTGCGTTACTTTAAAGTTTTAACATAGACCAGCAAATAAGCGAGCGGGTCAAGTATATCAAGTCATCACCGCCATAAACTGTCATAGTCCATAGTCATTGATGTCTCATCATCTCCGAGTGACCGTCCTGAGCCGAGGTTAATAACCTGGGTTGCCCTCAGCATGACCGCTTAAATTTCAAAGGTTGCGAGCGCCTAAAGCGTTCACCTAAAATTCCAGTGTGTTTGTATAAGCCGACCCTTGCCAGGCTAAAAAACGTAGTCAGGTAAAAAAAGCCGCCTTAAACATCCTCAATATCAAAAAAAGTATAGATACGTTCTGGCATTAACATAATAATGACGTTTACAATTGCCTCGATGTTTTTTTACCGATTATGCCGTCCAGCTAAATTGTTCTAAAAGTCCTTGTGTAAGGTCGAAATCCGTGTGTTTATATGTACTTACACGAACTTGATAACGTTAAAGAACAAGGAATAGCGATGCATCCAAAAATCTCACTAAACAGCACAAATTATTGCTTAACATGATTTTTTTATGAGACAGTGGGATAAATCCGTTGGAGCTGTAGATATGCCGTCGAGTCCTACAAAGTCTACCACTTATTACTTCATGCTATATCTTAACGTATGTTCCATCGAAGTTCCTGTGCATCCTAATCTGTGGGTGAGAGTGGATCTTAAACATTCTTATGACATGAAGCTCGTCAGTGGTGTAAAGCCCTGCCTTGCACTTCGGATGGAGAGTGCACCGAAAATGGGTCCCAGTTCGCGTCTGATAGTATTTGAAGTATGTATATCCTTGGAAGTACAACTGACGTTTGCCATTCAACAATGTTATTATTTGACCTGAAAATAAAATAGGTTTTCGAATAATGTGTTTCATATGAAATTCGAGTTACCTTTTGTGTGATAAATAAAAATAATCAACAGGCGTTTTGTATGTTATTCTTTAGTACAACGCACTGAAAAGTTTGAAGATTATCTATTTATTTATGCATTATAAAAGTAACTTAGTTATCTATTTCATATTTGTCATGTTTAAAAGTAGATAACAAAACCTTTTTAATCAAGTTAACAGTTGGGATTTTCATAGCTTCTATATTTAAAGAAAAAACAATAAACTGCTATGTATTTCATTACATCCTTTTCGAAGTACCCCAATACTAAGGTATATGTGCGAGCACGCTGTCTTCGAGGCCAAATCATGACATTTCTTTGGCACGAGTGAATGAAGCAACGAGACGATATCACCCACACCAATCGATATCAGTACGACCGACAACGTCGCATTTAACTCTGAACGCTTCAGGCGTGAGTCTAGATTCTAGGGATTTATATTCTCTTACTAGCTTCCGCCCGCAGCTTCGCCCGCGTGGATTTCGGGTTTCAAAAATGGAGAAGGTGCTCAATTTGTCGGGATGTTTTTTTAATTTATGGTGGTATGCATGTGGTCCGATTGTCCGGTCAGGGTCTGATGATGGGATCCTGGTGAAATCGAAGGAACTTTTAACCATTAAGGTTGCACACGAAATGACGGAAGCTTAAAAAATGGAGTAACTTCTCCCGTTTTTCCCAACATTTCCCATCACTGCTATGCTCCTATTAATTGTAGCGTGATGAAAAGTATACTATAACCAGCTCAGGAG
This sequence comes from Manduca sexta, assembly GCF_014839805.1. Lineage (NCBI taxonomy): Eukaryota > Metazoa > Arthropoda > Insecta > Lepidoptera > Sphingidae > Manduca > Manduca sexta. Next base: position 12,546,546 of record NC_051135.1, read on the forward strand.
TATGAAAAATAATTGTACCAAGTTAAGTTAAAATCCGTCGAGTAGTTTTTGTTTCTATAACGGTTATACAGACAGACAGACAAAAATTTTACTAATTGCATTTTTGGCATCAGTATCGATCCCTAATCACCCCCAGTTATTTTGGAAATATATTTCATGTACAGAATTGACCTCTCTACAGATTTATTATAAGTATAGATATGCAAAAGTAGCTCAAAAATTGTCCATAACGAAAACATGCATTTTAAAGTAAAACAAAAAAATAATATCGTGAAGCCAACCAAATAACTAATGATATATTAAATTTTGTGACTGTTCAATTTAGTCGGGTCCGCGATATCACTTTTGTTGAGTTTCAGAACGCGACATTACATTATTATATTCTGTGCTCCAACGCACACTGCTTTGATGTTAGGAACACACCTACATTGCTTAGACAACAGTGAACTTTATACAATAGCAATAAAGCTCAAATTGACTCTACGTATTAGTTAGAAAACGTTTGTATGGGAAATAGACAAATGCTGTTTTGAGGATTTTCGCGGCAATTATTCGAATTTTTCTCACCTTTTAAACCTTCCCTAGACCTCCACGAATAATTCAAGACCAAGATAAGATAAATCCGTTCAGCCGTTCTCGAGTTTTAGCGAGACTAACGAACAGCAATTCATTTTTATATATATTGTTAGCTGTCAATTCGAAATAAGGAGGGTAGCAACTGTCAAACTTCACCAAATACCTATATAAGAGGTGGGAAATCAGTGTGCCGACTCATTCTGCCGACGGACGTGCGCTCGAGAACATCTCCTAGAAATTCAGTATTTTGTAGGATTTAAGTAAAAGATATTTATTTAATAGTAAGACTGATTTTTGTAACCTCTGATAATAATTTGTGATTTGTTAATAATTATTTCCCTTTTTTTCTGTTAATTGTTTTCTTTTTTTTAGTAAAATTCCATCTCATTCCTAAAATCAGAAGTGGGATTGGACGCTGTTAAAACCGCTCTAAGCCGATTTCTGAATTTTTCGTGATGTCGAGTAAAAGACGAGTTCCACCGCGAGAGCGCGCGTCCCCGTCTAGTTTCAGTAGCTTAGTTGCTACAATAGATACGGTCCTTAACCGCTTAACGACGCTGGAGCAAAACATCAACGCCTCCGTAAATGGCGTGGTCTCACTGCCGGTTTCCGCGACTGTGGCGGACTCGGAACGTACAAGTTCGTCGCAACCACCAGTCGCGCCTACGTTAACACTCGCAATGAGCGAGCCACGCGATGAAAGTGTGAGCAGCATCCCGAGTGCCAGCGGCAGCTCCGTTGAACCAACATCGGCATCGACTGGCATCACCGAGCGTCTCATCGAAGCTATAAGATCTATAAATCCGGTGAGATCCAATCATTATTACGTGTCTGATTTCGATCCAAGCATTCATGACATCGGTGCATGGTGTGACGAAGTGGATCATGCCCGTTCACTAAATCATTGGGACGAAAAAGAATGTCTAGCTCGTGTGGGACTATCCCTCAAGGGCGACGCACGCACATGGTTACGCGAATGGACTAGTAACAATCGTACTTGGTCCAATTTCAAATTGGAACTCAAGTCACTTTGTCCGCAACGCGTTGACATTGCGAACATACTTTTTGATGTTATGTGTAAAGAATCAGATAAGTACTCTACGTATGCAGACTATGCGCGAAAATCATTATTACGTTTACGTATTGTGAAGGGATTAAGTGACGAATTATTGTGCGCGATTATTGTACGTGGCATAAAAGACCCACAAATACGTGCAGCCGCCACTAACGCAAAGTTAACACCAGACAGCATCGTGGAGTTTTTATCAATATACGTGAAACCGAATCGGTCAGGCATGAATAATCAGACGCGCAGTGAACAAAATCGTAAACGTTCCTTTGCAAGCACAGATACACGTTTGCGATGCTATAATTGTTATCAAACCGGACATAAAATTCAATATTGCCCAAAAAGAAGTAAGATTGATAATTTAAACAACGACAGAAACCAAAACAAATTCACGGTTACCCCTGAACATTCTAAAAATTTTAGTCCTAAAGTAGTATGTACATTTTGTAAAAAAATAGGTCACACCGATGATAAGTGCTTTGCAAAAGAACGTTCAGTAACTCGAAATAAATCTAACGTCAACTTTTGTCGCGAAGTTTCATGCGATCTTACTAAAAACGACGTTACAACGGCAGTGATTAGTGGGATACCCACTGACGTGCTGATCGATAGTGGTTCCAGTATATCTTTGATATCGAATAACCTTGTCAAATATTTCTCATGTCGCCTGAATCCGAGCTTTCAAATATTACGCGGTCTGGGTGGAGTAGAAATACGCTCTGATTATTATGTTACTTTACCAGTAGAATTTAGTGATGTGACCTTAGAGGTAGATTTATACGTTATCCCACATGATTACCTCAGTACTCCAGTACTTATTGGTACAGATGTACTAAATAGAAAAGGTATCGCGTATGTTCGGACGGTTGATTCACAACGAATAATTAGGAGTAGTTCTTTCGTTAATATTTTAACACACGGCGAAGCGACTGATCAGTTCATGTTAATTAAATCGCCATTGAGTGGGGAGGAAAGAACTAGTCTAACATTAGTGCAAAAAAAATACTCGAAGTTCTTTCTCAGTGGTACGGCTACAACCACCGTAAATACCGGAGAGATGCATATTCGGCTCACTAGTCTAGAACCCATTAATTATCGACCGTACAAACTATCATACGATGAAAAATTACGTGTTCGGGAAATTATTAAAGATTTAAAGGAAAAGGGTATAATCCGTGAATCAGAGTCCTCTTATGCGAGTCCGATTCTCTTAGTAAAAAAAAAAGACGGATCCGACAGAATGGTAGTTGACTATCGAGCCTTAAATAACATAACAGTAAAGGACCGATACCCCCTTCCTTTGATCAATGATCATATAGACAGGCTCGGAAAATGTAATTATTTCACTGTGTTGGATATGGTGACGGGTTTCCATCAAATTAAAGTTAACGAAGATTCCGTGCATCTAACTGCGTTCGTAACACCCGAAGGGCACTTTGAGTATCTCAGGATGCCTTACGGTCTTGCTAACGCCCCTGTAGTCTACCAACGAATTATATCTAATACATTAAGGTCTTTTATTAATACCGGTCGGGTCCTAGTTTACATTGATGATGTCATGTTACTAAGCGACACTGTACAGGACGGCTTGTCTTTGCTCGATTCTGTTTTGGAAGTTTTGACAAAGGCTGGCTTTTCAATAAATTTAAAAAAATGCAACTTTCTCACAAGCGAAGTAGAGTATCTTGGGAGAACGATCAGTGGAGGTCAGGTTCGGCCGAGCTCACAAAAAATAGAGGCTCTTACAAAATCTCCGCTTCCTAAAACCGTAAAGCAAGTGAGACAGTTTCTCGGCTTAGCCGGCTACTTCAGACGGTACATCCCGGGATACGCTACTAAAGTGGCTCCCATCGCTTCATTGACTCGCAAAGATGTAAAATTTCATTGGGGCGAGGATCAGGAGAGAGCACGACAAGAAGTCATTTCAATTTTAACCAGTGAGCCTGCGCTGTTAATTTTCGATCAGTCCTTGCCGACCGAGGTCCACACAGACGCAAGTTCATTAGGATACGGCGCTGTGTTGATACAGGTAGGGAAGGACGAGCGTAGACACGCAGTAGCATATTATAGTAAAGTTACTGTAGGTGCGGAACCCAGGTACCACTCCTATGAATTGGAGACTCTTGCTGTAGTCAAGGCCTTGCAACATTTTCGACAGTACCTAATTGGTAAACATTTTAAGGTCATTACCGATTGCAACGCCTTAAAGATGACTCAGCGTAAAAAGGATCTTCTTCCTAGGGTGGCACGTTGGTGGATGTTTCTACAGGATTACGACTTTACGCTTGAGTACCGAAAAAGGTCAGTTTATGCCACATGCTGACTATCTTAGCCGTAATCCAGTTAACTTATGCACCGTACAAAAGCCCCTTAACTGGGCACAAGTAGCACAGACCGCGGACGATGAAACTGTCGGTTTACTCGAAAAGCTTGATCAGGGTGAATTAGATAGTTCACGATACATAAAGAAAAACAATTTGCTCTACTATAAGTACAGCCCCATAGGTGAGCAATCGCGACTATTGTGTTATGTTCCTAAAGGCTTTAGGCTAAGCTTGCTACGTGTATTTCACGACGAACATAGTCATATTAATAGCGAAAAGGTGCTCGATTTAATATTAAAACATTTTTGGTTTCCCAATATGCGCCAATTTGTAAAAAAATATATAGATCATTGTATTGTGTGCCTAACGCATAAGAAAGTGCCACGTGCGCCACTACAGCCAATAGTCTCATGGACGAAACCGACAACCCCGTTTGATACAGTGCACGCAGACGCCCTTGGCCCTTTACCTGAATCAAATGGGTACAAGTACATACTTATTATAATCGACGCTTTTACGAAATATTGTTTCTTGTATCCTATGTATAGACAAGATAGCATAGAGCTAAAACGGGCTTTCACTAATGCGGTGTCAATTCTTGGTAGCCCGCGATTAATAGTATGTGATAGAGGTAGAATGTTCGATAGTTCCGACTTTGGTGAATGGGCAGCAAATTTTGGTATTCAAATTCATTTTGTCACGCCAGAAATGCATCAAGAGAATGGCCAAGTAGAAAGATATTGCCGAACAGTCCTGAACATGCTTAGGATAGAGGTAAATCATAGACACGAATCCTGGTCCGATGTACTTTGGAGGCTACAATTGGTGTTAAATGTCAACAAGCAGAAAAGTACTCAATGTTCAGCGCTCAATCTGCTTATCGGTAGCGATGCAACCACTCCTGCTATCAATGCCCTCATCCGAGACATAACCCTTGATGGCTCCTCGCCGAATCGCGAAGCTTACCGTACAATGAGACGGCAAAGGACTGAGGATTTACTAGCTCAAAATCAGGCTAAACAGGATGCGCGTGTCAATAGAGACCGAAAGGCACCTAGGCCTTTTGCTGTGAACGACAAGGTTTTTGTCAAAAATCCTCTCAAACTACTGATAAACTGGACAGCGGCATCCGGGGTCCATACCGTATTCTAAAAGCATTGCCTAATAATCGCTATGAGTTACAGCTTCTGGCGGGTTCTTATGGTAAAATTACACAAGCCGCAGCCGAATACATGATACCATGGCAAGGCGAGTGGACCCTGAGACATGTTCAGCTTTTTTTGAATGTAAGTTCTATTCTGTTACATTAGTTACATCTATGCCCAAGAGACATGTGTACTATGTACCAATGTATTATCGAGATAGTTTCATTTCGTGTAAGTCCTTGTGTGGCATCGATGGTTTCATTTCGTGTAAGTCCTTGTGTGGCATCGATGGTTTCATTTCGTGTAAGTCCTTGTGTGGCATCGATGGTTTCATTTCGTGTAAGTCCTTGTGTGGCATCGATGGTTTCATTTCGTGTAAGTCCTTGTGTGGCATCGATGGTTTCATTTCGTGTAAGTCCTTGTGTGGCATCGATGGTTTCATTTCGTGTAAGTCCTTGTGTGGCATCGATGGTTTCATTTCGTGTAAGTCCTTGTGTGGCATCGATGGTTTCATTTCGTGTAAGTCCTTGTGTGGCATCGATGGTTTCATTTCGTGTAAGTCCTTGTGTGGCATCGATGGTTTCATTTCGTGTAAGTCCTTGAGTGGCATCGTGTGTTAAAATTGCACATGTAGAAGAGTACCGTGAGGTTAACAATATTTAATTAGTGACCATGTTTATTATCTAATCCAGGTCATGAAGATTTGACAAATGAAAACGCACAACCAGAGGAAGGACCATCAATTGAAGACAGCATCGGGGACGCTGCTCTGTCAGGAGAGGCCGTGTTAGCTGTCAATTCGAAATAAGGAGGGTAGCAACTGTCAAACTTCACCAAATACCTATATAAGAGGTGGGAAATCAGTGTGCCGACTCATTCTGCCGACGGACGTGCGCTCGAGAACATCTCCTAGAAATTCAGTATTTTGTAGGATTTAAGTAAAAGATATTTATTTAATAGTAAGACTGATTTTTGTAACCTCTGATAATAATTTGTGATTTGTTAATAATTATTTCCCTTTTTTTCTGTTAATTGTTTTCTTTTTTTTAGTAAAATTCCATCTCATTCCTAAAAATATAGATTACTAACAATTTTAACAATTTTATTTATCTTATAACGTAAGAATGGAAATAGCACTTAGGTATAATGCACTTAGGTATTTTAAGCTATTTACTTAATTGGAAAGCCGGTGTGTAATCGGCATCTAGGAAGTTACAGGAAAACGAAGAAATAAATAACATTATTTGTTGATAATTTTATATTAAGAATCAATTCAAACGTAAAAGAACAGTTTTATCAAACTAAAAAAAATATATTAGCAATATAATGTTTAAACAATAAATTCTAAATCATTTTAATATAAAACAAAACAAATGAATATTATTACGAATTTGTAATAAAGCTGACCGATGCTCGAGCTTAACTGACTCCAATCATTGACATTATTGTATAGTCGATCCTTTATGATTTGAGCGACGGCTAGTCTAGTCTACTTCCACATTCAAAAGGTTTTGGTCACACTACATACACCCACGTCGAGTCTACCGTGGACCACTTTGGGAATCAATGGTCTAGTCGGTTAGTTGGACAAGTCTGTTGTCGACTCATCTTTACTCAATACGTTTCTCTTTCTCCAAAGTTCTCTTTTTCCAAAACAATATCTCACCTATGCATTACCAGAAGGTTTGTAGGAGAAAAAATTGGATTTTATTATTCTCCTTCAAATACTCCCAAGTATCTGAAGAAGAATAATAAAATCCATTTTTAACTTTCAATTTCAAGTCTTGATATGAAAATTGTCGACCGACACTTGAAGCAAAACAAATTCCGTCTCTTCTTCGGTCGGTTCGGTCTTCTTTGATCCACGAAGACCAATTAGGACCCTTCACATACCTTCGCGAGACCTCAGTCATATGAGAATAATTAAATTTACAAGCATTTTGAACGCTTTATTTACTAATGATAAAGGTAACTAAAACAGATGTGTTAAATTATATGTACGTGCAAGTGTACTCCTGTAATACTATCGTTATATATAAAATATACAATATATTTAACGTTTTATTTACAATATTTCATGTTCTATGAACATTTACTTCACTATGTAATCAAACGACCAAAGAAATTTAAAGGTATATGTGTTTCCAACTTTAAATTATTTTCTCATCTCAATGACCAAATAGCATTTCTAATAAGCGAGGAGTACGATTCACAAATCTCTTCTTTTTTTTATAAAAAATCTTGTACTTCTATTATGCTGTATCCATCATTAAACGATGTACTTCAATTTCTTTTCTTTAATATACTTCCCATCAGATCCGATCCGATATTTCTTCATTGGATGGTTGTGGACCACCACGAGTTCAACTATCATTTCGTCTTTATTCACGCACAGGTATGACTTGCACCTCGGGTAGTTGGTGCACACCCACTTATCCCCCATCTTCACTTTGTATCTATGGAAAAATATGTAACCGCCGTATAACAGACGTTCTTTCCCGTTCGCTAACGTTATCCATTTCCCTGAAAAGAAAATCAAATATATTACGATTATTTTTGTACGACTTATCAAAGTACAATATAAAAATATTATAAATGTTAAGTACTAACCGTGAATTGTTGAGATTTTGGGGACGGATAAAACAAAAACACATCAAGCCTTTACCTCCGAAAGGTAGGCAGAGATGCTGCTACGGCACCCACTTTTCGGCAAATTTGTTCCGTAACATGATGTGATAGCGTGCGAGCCTATAGCCTCATATTTCGGGAAGGTATTTTCAAAAATACATCCAAACGCACTTTACGGTCAATGAACGGTAAACAATAAGACTCAATAAAAATATAATGCTTTTAATGTAAATAAACAAAAGTGCAATGAACAAAAATACATCACAGTGTATATTACACAACACATATATTATTAAACCACAAAATGTATAAGTTTTGAGAGGTTAGAATATTTCGTATCTAAATATTAGTGATCCGGTAAGGCTCGACACACATGCGAACATAAGGTTGCAACGAGGCATAGCACCTTGTATGCTAATCTTAGGGCTGCCACCTTTTTTGGGCAGATAAAGTACATTAGTAAAGTAAATGGGGTAAAAATGTAGTAAATATTAAGTTTATTAATAGACAAATTAATCGTACTAGCTGACCTGACATACGTTGTCCTATCTTAGCTATATATGTATTCAATTTGCAATGCGGCTTTTCGTTTACTTCCTACTCAAAACCAATTTGGAAACTAAAGTGATATTTCAAAACTCACATTCAAACACACGAAAGTTAATATAGTCGTAAGTTTTTTGAAATTCAATAATCTGAGCAATGTTTTAAATTTTTCTTTCTGTGAGAACTTTTTACAAAGTGTAAGAAAACTTAAGAAAAGATGAATGAAATAGGTTAAGTCGTTTCCAAGTTATGGGGCTACCAGGGATTCAATTTATATATTATATAGATTAATTGTATTTTGTTTTATTGATCACACATGTATAACATGTTCAAATAAGCATAAAAAAGCAAGCAGCAGCTGGCGATGTTGATGTTCTTTTTTTATCAACAATAAAATCTCTCTCTATGTGTTTTGCCAGCCCTAGGTAAGATGTACAACGCGATATGTAACGGCATGCTCTTTAGTTTATTTTTCTATAGTTTTACTATCGTTGTATTATCGCAAGTGTGTGTTAAAATTTAAAATATTAATCAATCCAAAAAAATCAAATCGACTACATAAACTAATACATTATGTACAAAAACATTTACACGAGAATGAAATACAGTTATTGATAACATGTTTTAAATACAATAACCATCAACACAACACCAGTTAATAATAAAAAAAAAAAACAAAAGTCTTTCTAACACAATTTTTTTCTCATTTTGATATACCTTCCGTCTGGGCACCGTAAAATTTCGGTTTTGCAATGATCATGATCGTTACATATCTGCAGAAGGTCTCTATCATTCTCGTCCAAGAACAGATGGGCCTTGCATTTGGGGAACAAAGTGCAGCACCATTTCCTGCCCATCTTACATCTATATCTGAAGAAGAATGTATAACCGTTGAACAGCATAGACCTCCTTCCGCCCACCATTGTGATTAATCGCACTGAATAAAAAGTAATATAGTTAGTTGATGTACAGAGAATTTAATACAAAATATGTTTTATAATGGAAAAACAATGTGTAAGCTTCAACACAAAGTCAAAAGGCAAAAATAATAAAACATTTATTGATAAGATGCAAAAAAATAACAAAACATAATATGCAATACTTTTACTTTTTTAAATATATGCAAAAGGCCGCACCTATACAAAAATGTATCGATATTATTTTGATATGAAAATATATTTTGAAGTAATTTTTTTTGCACACTAAAATAACGTCTAGATAATGAATGTACTCAACTCAATCACTATAACATAGATCGTAAACAATATAGTTTGTCGAACATGCGAATCAAATACATTACGAACATTAGAATAAAAATCACGATAAAAAAATAACAGACATAAAAGGATCGAAGAAGGAATTATTGCACTTGTATATTAGATCTTCAGAAATCTTTCTAAAATGCAGCGTTGGATCAGTTCGTGGGCAATGGCGTTGGATATAGGTATTGAGAGACGGGAATTTCTGTGTCTGTGTACGGAGATATTACAGTATATTGTGTCTACCGATATGTATGTATTAAGCGATGGCATAGGGTGAAAACTTCCGAAAGGGAAGTTGGCACAAAATATAAGTACTAATACTAATTATAATTGAATTTTACCCCAGTATGCTATAAATAGTAATTATTTATTTATTAATATAATTTATTTAAATCGTATGCTTGCATAAATTACAGTAGGTAGGAATCCGCTTCTATGGACCCTTGGCTACTGGTATTAAGTGTTTGGATGCGATTGAATAGGAAGAAGGACTTTCTTAAGAAACTTGAGGATAAAAATGAAGCACCCCTGATTCCCATAAAATACTTTTCGCCTGACATTGCACTTTTCTTTAGGAAATATTATTCCGAATCAATTTAATAATTAAAACTAATATTTGTAGTAATACTTTTATTAATAATTCCTATAAACCAGGTTTGTTAGTCAAAATTGTCAGTTAGTTGAATAACAAATAATTTGAGTAAAACAGAGCACTCGGACAATGACATTTTCAATAACAAATACAAATTTATTTTCTTAAGCTCGAAATGAAAGGCCATAATTCATTCTATATTGTACATTATTATGTTTTCTCATTTAATTTAAAACTATAATCTACTTTAATACAATTTATAACAAATATTTTGAATGTACAAGGTCATTTTGATATTGCGTTACTAAATGAAACCTCATCTTAAAATAACACTTTTAACAGATGTAAAATAAAAAAGCGTAAATTTCGAAGGAATAAATAAAAAAAAATTCACCAATAAAAGTAATTTTATTTTTACGCGCCCTAATGCCACTACTTCTATTCTAAGAGAATTCGTCGCAGCAGCAACATGGCATTATCAGTCAGAAATGCACTCACACACATGCCAATGATCAAAAAATCAGAAGAGTAAAATTGTGATCTTTGTTAAAAATACTTGTATAATTCATAGATGATTTTTGGCACAAAGTTAACACAGACAATAACAAGTATGTGGTTTCATTTAACGCAATATCAAAATGATTATAATATTACATCATACCAGATATAAACGACAAATAATACTACCACCACGGGTCCTCTTTCAACTTTACTGAGTTTACACACAAATGTTTCTTTTCACTGATGATCAACGACTGATCATTAAGAGCTAATGTAGCGTTACATTTACTTATACTTCTATACACACAACGCCACATACTCGTCCCGTCTTTATTCGTCCTCTTCAAATTGTATTTGAAACCGTCTCTGACGAGTATCTGACCTCCTCTGTTTGACGCAATAAATTCGTATCTGTCACCGTCGCATAAAGGCATCAGAGTTTTCAGTCTAATTCTTTTCTTCCCTGTAAAATAAGATGGATAAATAAATCGTGGACTTTAAATTAGGTTTTAGACCTTTTACAATTTATATTTCACGCAGACTTTTTGTTATGCCTATAAATATATAATAATATCAGCCCTGTGTTATAAACCTACCGTCCCATCGCTGGGTGCGCTCATCATCCACCTCTATTAGTGAGAGGGATTAGGCCTTAGTCCACCACGCTGGCATAGTGCGGATTGGTAGACTTCACACAATCTCAAAATTCTCTTGAAATTTCTAAGATTTCTAATGATGTTTACCGTTAAAGTAAGCGATAATATCACAAAGAATACACACATCATTTTAGAAAAGTCAGAGATGTGTGCCCTTGGGTTTTGAACCTGCGAACATTCGTCACGGCATGGCAGTTCGTTACACACCTAAATTAGGCTATCGCCTCTTCTATATGTATAAATCGGGGTAAACGATTTTTAAGGATGAAAAGAAACTACTGCGTTAATGAAGCTATTTACTGTAATTTAAAACTAAATGATAAGATATGAAATAAATTAATTTCCAGTAGATTACAGTTCAGTCAGTTTATATATTTAAATTAAAATCCATATTTCGTTTATTTTCATCCCGTTATGTCTGATAGGGCAATGCATGATATTCCTGTTCTTAAATAACAAAAAAGGTCAGTAATCTAAACAAATTTGTTTAGTTATTTAAAAACAAAATTAATACAAATTATGCTAGGGCATTTGTATATTTTTCACTTTTCAACAAATTTCAAGCAACAGTGCATACTGCATACGCTTACCTTGGTGTCGTTATTTAATTAAATAAAAAAATTAAATACTATATTTCTTTATTAAAACATTTCGTACTATACATACATATTTATATATTTACACAGTAAAACAATAACACCAACATACTACAATATCGAAAATTCAAACATAAATAGTAATAAATATATTTTTGAATTTTGCTAACAAAAAGCGTAATTTAGAGAAAGGTTCGTGTCCATAAACGCACGCAAGTGAGAGACTAGAACCGTGTACACATCGAGCGATTTGGCGCCACAATGTTCGATACACGGTTTCAAACGCGCGTATATTTCTATGTCCAGACATCGTAACCTTTCGCCGAAAATTGCCCGAGCATGAGCAATACACACTAGTGATGTAACGAATATTCGCATTCGCATTCGCATTCGCGAATATTCGCATATTTTTGGATATTCGCATTCGCATTCGCATTCGCAAAATTTCTGCGAATGTTTTGCGAATGTCAATATCAGAAAAAAAATATTTGAAGATAATAATAGACTGCCTCGGTGGCATAGTTCTACTGCATGTGCGGTACGGCAGCGCTCTGAGGTCCTGGGTTCGAATCCCGCGTCGGGCAAAGTGATATTTGGGTTTTTCTGCTCAGTATCAGCCCGGAGTGTGAAATTTGTGCCCGACATGGCGATAGGCTCGCCCCTGTCACACTATTAGACGGAACACACTTGGCGAAAAGTGGGTGCCCTGGTTGCGCCGCTCTGTGTGTGTAATAGTAGGTTAATAAAATCAAAATCTAAACTAAAACAATATTCTTCTACAATAAACTATAAATATAGTCTAAACAAACATAAAAAAATTATAGACTCTCAAAGAAAAATACCTTTCTTTCTTAAAACATACCAATTAATTAACTATTTTTACCATGTTTTTAAGTTAGTAATTAAACTTGAGTAGAGGAATATTAAACTTTAAAAATAAACAAAATTATTTCGTTTACTTTAATAAAGTTTAAAAATGTAATTCTCATTAGAACTTGTAACACAATAGCAACTAATAAATTAGAAGCAATTGAAAGAAACAAAAACAAATTCTTCTATATTTTTTTTATCAGTCTTTACATAACTTTTTAATGTTTAGATAATTATCATCTTAGATCATAATAAAATTTAGATAATCATCATAGAAAATTGGCGCCAAATTTGAACAAAAACTAAACATTCGCATTCGCATTCGCATTCGCGAATGTCGGTAGCAGATATTCGCATTCGCATTCGCGAATGTTAAAAAAATGACATTCGTTACATCACTAATACACACATATAGTTATGTTTATTTGTTGTAACAACACTTTAAATATAATAAGACCGGGCTCAACGCTCAATATAAAGAAACAAAGTATTAAAGTAGATTTCAAATTCTGTTTTGGGGTAGTTTTTTCTGAAGTTCGAAACATTTTACAAAATAAGGTAATGTAGCTTCTAGCTAATTAAGATAAAAAAAATATACAATAAGATACGCAGTATAAATTCCGATGCACTATGTTTATCGAGTCACATCTTTCAAAACGAGATAAAATAAACCTAAGTTTAAAAAATATTTGTTATTTACATTAAAAATAAAGGCATAACAGCTCTATACAACCAGAACGATCCAACATTTCTTAAGCGTGACATTAAATCAATAACTTTTGGTAACTAAAATATTATAACTTATACTGACTTGCAGTATTAGAAGTACTTTAAAAACAAAACTGACATGTGTCTAAATGAAATTAAAATAATTTAACAATCGCTCATATATTCGACAAAATCTATTATCACCTGGCACTTCTAAATGTATTTTTTTTCATATATTTTTTGTTGAGTTATATTGAATTAACTAATAAAATGATAGTGATTTTCAGAAACCAGGCGTTATAAATTTGAAATACAAAACCGTGTTCATAAATTATCAGTAAAACACGTCCAAAAAGAGGAGTACTAACATGCATAATATTACATAAAAATATTGACTATTTTTATTTTTTTGACATAATAGCTGCAAGAAATAATAAAACGCACAATTAAAGCGCGTACGAACAGTTCCTCTCTATCTCTAGCACTATCTAAGATCTTGTACAGACGAAGCGTTCACCCACCACGCACCGTCTAAGAACAAGCCGATTTTCACGATATGCGACAGAGGTACTCAAACTTTAATGCCAAAACGCGCATTCGACCTCGACTGTAGCAAAAACTTCTATCGATAACATGAAAGCTTGATATCTTCATGGTATTAATCAAACTTCAATACTTTAACAATACGCGAAGCAGACGCTTCGTGACTGTGTTTCACCATTTTACCTATCACTGTATTGTACCCTTTCATTAGCACGTAAGCGGGACATTTCTTATGGTTGCATACCCAACGGTATATGCCGTCTTTATTGGTTTCCCTCTTTGAAAACACGTAGTCCTTCAGCACAAGAACTTTCTTCCCGCTTGGCAGTTGAAATATTCCACCGACGACCGACCGAGTTTTCTCTGCAATGAAATTAATTTGATTATAACCATACGGGCTATTTTTATACGTTATTAATTGTATTTCTTTAACATGCTTTTATAAATAGGGATGGCTTAAATCTTTAGCTATTACAATTAGTAGTTATTGCCATTAAATTTATCAAATGTTTTGTTTTAGGTTATGTTAGATTTTAGTGCAGAAGACTGGACTTAAATATTATGTTCTCATTTATACTTGCGTTTACATACTAATTAAATACTAACAAATCGGTGTCGTCCAATAACGTAAAAAAAAGATAACTGCTGTAAAAAAATCTGCTACCAATTAACTACGTACATATCGGTGTTGTTCACGAACGTAAATAAAGCTCTAAAAGCAAGGCCTAATATATTATTTACTAGACTTTGCTCGCGACAATGACCGCGTGATAGTTTTCCGGGATAAAAGTCCCGTTATATATTTTGTGGGAGAGAAAGTAGCCGATGTCTTCTCAGGGTCTCAAACTATCTCTATATTAAAGTTCATAACTTATATTTAAAACTAAATAGATTGCGTTTGCTGCGACGTTGCAGTGTAGGTAGTTGTTTTTTACAATCTACAAATTATAAAAAAACTTGATTATTAGTATTTGTTTTATTGAGATTCATGTAATTTTTTTCACATTCCCAACTTCTAACAAAATCATCGTATACCTTTTCTCACAACACTTTGTAAATGGGTCTTTAAGCTATGTATTAAAAATATTGTATTTTAATCTTTGATAAACAAACTTACGTTGTACTTCTTTACATGTATTTATGTACATACAGGGTTACAGGTTAAGTCGACCTAGATTCTTTAAGAGGTTATAGTTTCCATTATTTCTGACTACTTTCACTATGAAACACCATATCCCAAAACGAACCGTTTTCAAGATATTGGACATTGAAGTTTGTTTTAGAAAATTCAGTCATTTTTTCTATTTACCTATATTTTTTTTACTTTCTATCATTTGATTTACGTCTGGTTGCTCTTATTGTGTCGGAGACAAGTTGTTTTATAATTATCAACACTAAAATTTTAGATTCATGAACCGACTGCGTTGTAGTAGACGATTGATTATAAAAAATATAAATAATTCCGTAACGACTTTACTCTTATCAGTTTATCTATTTAAAATATTGAAAAATAAATGTATGAAAGATACTTGGCAGATGTGCTTAAAAATATCGACGTTTCAATAGCTATCTAACAAGGTATAACAAGCTTGGGTTTTATCCATACTTTTGGAAAAAAACATTGATGAAAGGCTTCCATGTAGACCGAAGGAATAAAGTCAAACTTATTACTTGGATCAGAAAATAAAATAAAATAATGAAATGGTTAAAAAATTATGTTCTGTTCCACGTTCACCAATATCGTTGCCCGAGAAATTGAACTATCGCAGTAAAAATTTTGTTTTACGATGAATACTGCCGGATTATATCCCTACCATTACACGCCGGTACGTTTTCGTAGAAGGAGATCCTGTCAGGAGTTCGGATTTCTGCGGATTCATACTCAACACAGATTTAGAAGAGCCCAAATACATAAAAATCCATCGAGGTCAGGACAGGACTTTTTACTAGCCACGGTATAGGTCTACATCTTTCGATCCATTTGTTAGGGAAACTATCATCATTCCCTGACACTTCTCCTGTAGTGAGCAGGGTTCCCGTCATGTTGATAGCATATTTCTCGAATGAGGTTGAGTGATATGTCTTTTAATAATTCGGGTAAATCTTCTCTTAAAAAGTTTTCATAGTTTTTCCCGTTTAAATTTTCAGGGAGAAAGAAAGGGCCAATCAAATGGTGCGATATTATTCCCACCCATACATTTAAACGGAATCGTCTTTGTAACATTTGTGGCTGTTACTTTTGGGATTACCTTGATTTTTTGGAGCCCAGTCATAAGTGTTGAGGTATTTTAGATAATCCGGCAGTATTCATCGCAAACCAAACTTCCACTTTGACTTTATTCCTTAGGTCTACATGGAAGCCTTTCAGCAATGTTTTTTTCCAAACGTATAGATAAAACCCAAGTTTGTTATACCTTGTTAGATAGCTATTAAAACGTAGATATTTTGAAGCACATCTGCCGAGTATCTTTCATACATTTATTTTTCAATATTTCAAATAGATAAACTGATAAGAGTAAAGTCGTTACGGAATTATTTATATTTTTTATAATTAATCGTCTACTACAACGCAGTCGGTTCATGAATTTAAAATTTTAGTG
The DNA here is from genome assembly GCF_014839805.1 of Manduca sexta. Taxonomy (NCBI): domain Eukaryota; kingdom Metazoa; phylum Arthropoda; class Insecta; order Lepidoptera; family Sphingidae; genus Manduca; species Manduca sexta. The sequence goes on from NC_051135.1 coordinate 12,563,162, forward strand.
TTGATAATTATAAAACAACTTGTCTCCGACACAATAAGAGCAACCAGACGTAAATCAAATGATAGAAAGTAAAAAAAATATAGGTAAATAGAAAAAATGACTGGATTTTCTAAAAAAAACTTCAATGTCCAATATCTTGAAAACGGTTCGTTTTGGGATATGGTGTTCCATTGTGAAAGTAGTCAGAAATGATGGAAACTATAACCTCTTAAAGGGTCTAGGTCGACTTAACCTGTAACCCTGTATATTATGCACATTAAACTAAATTTAATTACATTCAAACTTACTTATTGCTGCATAAAAACCTTAATAAAAACTACTGACCCCCTTATACATAGACGTTTTTATCTAAGGACGGCGCAAAGCTGTGATTACAAGTCTGTTTCTCAGTGCTGACTGCTGACGGCATGGCAGCCTTCGCAGTGCGTAGATACAACAATATTAGCCAATCACAACGACCCTGTGGCTACGCGCTGCGAAGGCTGCCATGCCGTCAGCACTGAGAAACAGACTTGTTATCACATTTTTGCTCCGTCCTTACATAAAAAACGTCCATGAATAAGGGGGTGAGTCTTTACCGTCTTTATTAACTTGTACATGAATAGAAATATGTCCAAATAAATAAATATTAGCCGTATTTTACACACTGTCCTGTGCTGGACACGCTCCCCCAATTATTATTATTTTTAACCTATATTTATTACTACTTAATCAGTACAATAATATATACTCTATGGTTAACTATATATGCACCTATTACATAAAATTCCCTGTAATCTTGTACAAATTAATGATTGGATAGTTGTTCCAATTGATTCAATTAATTCATTAATCAAAATTATTTCCAACTTTGAATCAACAACCTATTAATTAGCAATATAATATCCAAATTAGGCGAGGCCAATTAGAGTTAAATATGGTGGTAATTGCGATTTATAATAATTTCCTGTAATTTTATTTGTTTTTGTGTAATTTTAAGCATTAAGTCTGATTCTTAAGAAACAATTTTTGTATTAAGACTATAAGTACTTAATTTAAAAAAAATATTTATATACTAATGGCAGTGCGTTATGTTTCAAGTACACCATTACAACTGTTCGTGGATTTTGAACAGTATAGGACACTAAATAGTATTATATACAAACACAACACGAGTTATTATTGTAACATGAGAGCAATATAAATTTGATATTTACATCCTTAAAGTCTGTATTCGAATAACATAAGAACGCATATCAAACGAAACAGCAATTACAACCAGTAGAACGTGAGAAAACATAGCTGAGGTTATGTTGTAACCAATTTTGAATACAAAAACTGCTTTACTGTACCATCAATAGTGGTTATTTTAAAAACCCTAACCCACACAAAATCAAAACTATCCTAAAGCTTCACATACTGTCCTGATGAAGTAATCGTGTACAAAGGCCTTTCGTGGTTATGATTCAAAGCCATCTTCAGTATCGTCTGGTCATCCTTGCTGAGGACGACAAACGCGCTGCATTTGGCCTTCTTCGAGCACCTCCATCGGGACCCTAGCGAGCAGTTCACTCCAACAGCCTTGTGGAAGGTAAACCCGTTCACCATCAACAATATTGTACCGTTGGTCAATTTGATGAATTGGGCGTCTGGAAGACAACATATTTTTAGATGCTTGACAGGGCGAAAAGGAATAGGGCGAATAGTAGATGCACTAGTTGTGCTGCCCACTCTTCTGGGGATAAATGAGCGTGTGTGTGTGCGACTTTGTGTCTTTCTCGCTCTCGTTCTCTCTGTGTGTGGGAGCGAGAAAGGGTTGATGAATTCTGTAGCCCATATCAGTTGTTGATCCAGAAGACTTATTTCGTGTAATTTTACTATAGTTAATTAGTACTGTTTCATTTTGGATAAAGTGTATTCATACTGGCTAGGAATTTCAATGAAAATTTCCTTGCAGGACATAGGTAGAAATACTGTTACAAAATGGGAACTATCAAACCTCTTTTCTTCAAATAAATCAAGGGAATTAAAACAAAACAAATGCCGTCGCATCAAACTTTGATATATTTCCCACTATCCAATTTGGTGTAATTTTTTACTTCGTGGTCGGTGTGTGTCAGGCGACATTTTTTTACGGTATTCTTCTTGTTATTGACTATAAAGTAAGCCCTGCAACCTTTTTTCTTTGCCGAGCATCGCCACCGCATCCCACCACACTTCAGCTTACCGGCTTTATGAAAACTGTATTCACCTACCGTCATCAATTTTATACCATTTATTAGGGTTATTAAACGAAAATCTGCAATCAGGTATGGAAATAAGTAAAATGATATCCGAAATTTTGAATTCTTTTGCATATGTTTTTTTAACTACAGCAAAAAGTAAATTCCAGTCTAAAAATAACAACAAAATAGTGGTAGGTATGCGTATTTCTTAACTTTGGTTTGTAATTTGGTCATATAATTAATTGCATAATCGTAAACCTTTTTTAAAGGCATTGAATTATTTAAAAAATAAATCCATCTAAAACCCTAAAAATCACTAGTACCATACCATAGGACTCTAAATGCCGTAAAGCCTATGAGAAGAAATTAAGATATTCTTGGTATTTTAGTTTAGGGTTTATAAAAACAAATCAACGTATCAAATAAAAAAATATTTTTAACTAAGCTTTAATAAACTTTCCAAATTCCAAAGCCTTATAATTAGGTATTTCGTGATTATTGTGGCAGAGGCGCATGTTCACCACCTTCTGGTCATCGCTCAGGATCACGAACGCATTACACTTCTTCTTCTTCGCTGAACATTGCCATCTGATACCATCCGACACTTCAACTGTCTTGTGAAAGATGTATCCGTTCACCATCAGCAGCGTCTGACCGTTGATCAAGGTGATGAATTGAGGAACTGGAAGTTAAAAATAAATAAATTGTATGCTACAAATTTAATTATGAAACTTAAATGGTCCATGGAATAAAACAAGAAGTAGATACTATAGTATATTTATAATATCAAGATTTCAAATATTTTAGTTACAGTAACATTGAGTGAATAGGAGAACTAAATAAATATAGACGGCTGGTAATGGTAATTAATAGAATCCACATAAAGAGACAGTGGCATGTAAGACATAATATGGTGCAGTGGACTTACTGAAGGATAAAAAGTTCAAAATATACAGTATAGTGTTTACCAGCGAAAACGCAGTAAAAGAGGTTATTTATTATAGACTTAACAAAATCTAATATTTGGTGAATCAGCTCTTTTTCGTTGCTGTGTTGTCATCCACCTTTCCTCATGATAAAGAGGTTCATATTTTAAGTTTCTTTGTTCTTGGTCTTCACAGAATAGCCCAATGTATTCTTAAAAGGAAGGTTTTTTACTTTGAGGTACTGACCTAAGAGTGTCATTCGTTAATCGATATTTTACCTGTTCCACACCACTTGCCTGCAGGTGCAGTGGTACAATTGGGGCCGCGAATGAAACATAGTATGTTATCGTCTATGAGTGAAAATGCCCTTACGTTTTGATATAGTTTTCTCCAACTCTGACAAAACTAGGGCGGAAATGATTATGTTTCTGGGACATTTTGCGCACTTTGAAATCACTTTCGTTCAGTACGATGGTCACTTTGCAACGTTCTCTGTATCGGGAGGAGCAGAACCATCGCACCCCCCTTCTCTTTTGGCACCATTTCTGTGGAAGGTATACCCGTCTACCATCAATAGGTTTTTGCCGTTTGTCAATGTGATGAATTTTGCTGAAAAAAAAAACACCTATAAATTAAAAAACACATTGGCAAATACTATAGTTATGAGAATATATTTTAATAATTACTTATCTACGATAGTTTATATAACGTATTGCGAGTCGTAATTTGAGACAATAAGTCATATTATAAGTACGACATGTAGATATTATGTTGTTTCAAAGGGTCCAGCATTCTAGAGACTTAAAGTTATCAGCCTAATGCCGACTGCGCAAACATAGTCTATGCACAAGATTCATTTTAAACGCGTCAATAACGTAAGTTTTTGATATGAGCATTCTCTACGCGTTTGTAGTGTCCACGTTTCGCTGGCTTGTTAATACAAGGTAAATGGTTACTTATGTTGAAAAAATTAGCTTTAAATTTCATTTATAGATTAATTTATAGATGAGGGTCTGGTCACTTATCTATCCAAATGCCTGGTAGCTTTTCTAAACTTTGCCTATGAAATGTTAGCGTGTTTCAGGCCTAACAATTATCAACTAGATACTAGCTAGTAACACATATAGCATATATAAATTGTTACTTAGCAATTAGTAATAATATATAGAAGGGTTATTAAATGAAATTCTGTGAAACTGGAAATCGTTAAAATAGAGATAACAGTAGTAAAATAAAACAACAAACATACAAGCGTTAGAAATTTGTATAATATTAAATCAACGTTAACATTTCAATATTAATATAAAAATAACATTTAATTAATAATAAAAGCATCATCATTTATCTTCGCTTCGTTCTAGGATGTTTTGGAAGAATGCGCAATTTCTGAACATTCAACATGTTAATACCGAGTTGATTATTTTTAAGGTAAAGCTAAGAAAAAAATATTTTGCGTTTAAATAAAGACAGTATAAGATTGAGTCATATTCACGAGAATTTCTATACATGATCAGTATCTGTAAAGTCATTGCAATAAGATAGTAGTGCAATTACAGACCTTCAGATTCCTTTATCCGATTTCGCGCCAACATTAATAGGGTAGTTGACTGCTTTTTTTAAATACATTATTAAAAATGTATATCATCCAAAATGTAACAGAAAAAGATTTCTTAATCCACACAATAATAAACCAATTATAAAGCTTTGAAATTTAGTGGAAGGGGGAGCTGTCAAAAACAGTAATAACAAACTGTGACGTCACTTAATGCCACCGGCCATAAGGCAACGTGCGTGAGAAAGAGATACCCCGATAACCCCATCACGCCCTCACTTTTACTCACAATATTTCAAATATGAACCACTGCTTTATTTTTAACCTATTTTGGGACTGATTTTATATAAGATTTTTTTATTGAATCACTTTTTGCTACATACCAAATAATGTATATATATATAATTAAACACAGAAAACTTCCCTATTACACTTTATTCACCCAAGTAGGACTTCTTTAACTGTGTCAATCCATTAAGTAAAACGTATTTCTATATAATTTCAGCGTCCTCTTGCACTTTTAACTGTTAACACCAAGACTTAAAGATAGCAAACTAAATGCTTGCAACTAATTCTTTGTCAATCCACTATCGGTCTCGGCTCTAAAGTCTTTATGAAATATCCATCAGAGGTAAAGGTATAAGACGGAGGTTCGTGTGTATGAACATCATGAACTTTTATGATAACATCATCCTTCGACATGTGGACGTAGGCATGGCAGGTCCTGGACAAGCGATTGGCGCACGCGAACCTAATACCCCCATCTCGTATCTTCGCGTTTCTACTAAACACATAACCGTTGAATAGTAACAGCTTGCTGCCGTTCAGGGTTTTGACGTATGATGCTGAAATAGATTATTAGTCTGCTTAGAATGTGGCAAAAAAACACGACAAGACTCCATGTCGTTTTATTTTGATTGGTTGAGACTAATACATGGCTGGCGTCTTAGTCTTTCGATCAATCATAAACATCAAAATTAAACGACATTGACTTACGAGTTGCGTTTTTGGAACATTCTAAGAGAGCAGGTAACAACCTGCCTGTAAGTAACAACTTATTAAATTTGGTAATTAATAAAAATACCAATTGATATACATTGCTGTCTTTATACACAATAATCAGAAAATGCTTTTACTCATCGATGGATGCGTGAAAGTTCGCATATTTTAATATATCCTGAGAGATATTTAGGAAGACCTATTACGTGAACCAGCCGAGACCCAAAGTAATTCAATTATTAAATCCAGTACACATTAAGAATCGACGCAGTGTATGTCATATGTTGTACCTACGATACAACATTGATTAAGGGCGTGGTCAGCCAACAGCTAGACACAGCGCCCAATTATTACAGAACAGACAGTTTTCATCACAGTAGACGTATCGATCACTTTGACAACTTTTTCACGCGCGTCAATTTTTCCTCGCGCTTAGTTTTAAAGTTAAGTTTCTATATAATTAATGAAATATGATCTTTATTTGTAAAATGTTAAAAAAATAATAATTCAGTAAAATTTTTACTCTACCACTAGTTGGGAAAGATTCCACCATAATAAATTGTGATCACAGGCACGAACATCACACTTTCATCTTCGAAGGGGTAGACAGTGGTGCTGACATGACATCTACTTTACATCATGTGTATTCCGTTCCATAATGTGATAGAAGCAAGCCTATTGCCATACCAAGCACAATTAAGACTCAGGGCTGACACTGAGTAGAAATTGTGTTCAAATTATGATTTATAATTTTAATACATCTTAAGAGTTCTTCATTTCATTTCACATTTGTGTGTCGTGTCAAGCGAAGGAGTAAGATCACTACTGTTTCCATAAAAAGCATTTGTCTTGCTATAAATCTCATTCAGAAAAGTCATATTCGGATTGTCATACAAATACAACTCCAAGTTCCTTATGTTCATTGTTTATAGTGTTTTTTTATTGAGATAGAGTGAGTTCATACATTTTAACAAAGCTATTTAAATTTATGATACATATAACTTCTAAACGATACTATTGTATAATTAAAAAATCGGAGATTACCTACTTATAAAAAAGGGGATTATAAAAGCTACAAGCAAACTCCCCTAACCTATTAAGTACCTATATTATAACCGGAACTGAATCTGTACGAATGAATTTTATTGAATTAAAACGAAATTTACAAGAATACCAATAAATATATTACTATCAGTAATTCATGACAGTCTTGAAATATCAGCAGCATCATCAATGAGATATCCAGTATCGTACAGGCTCTTCCAAATCACCAAATACACATATTATATATGAGTGCCATCTCCAATTTCCCGATTAGGTTTCTTGACAAAATATCCTTCTTCCGTAAAGCTGTACGATGGCGGCTTGTGGGTATGTTCTTCATTGACCTTCATGATAACATCATTCTTCGAGACGTGGAGGTACGCAAGACAGTTACGGGAGAGTCGGTTAGCGCATGCGTATCTCGTGCCTCCGTCTCGGACCTTACCGTTTTTACTGAACACAAATCCATTGTACAGCAATAATTGGCTTCCATTTGCCATGCTGACGTACGATGCTGGAAACATGCCACGTTTAGTGTTTTAACAAATTTGCTTTGAATGTGACGCGACATAATATCGGTAATTTTTATTACTTTTCTTGGTACATTTGAATAATGTCCACTCCGCCCACGTAAATTCTGCGTAGCCCCCATTTTGGAATGAAGGCATAGTTTTTACAAATAAACTCTTCAGTTTATATAACAATACAGACTTTCCGATAGGCAGCGGATTGGCTGTGCCTTTGGCATTGCTTAAGTCCATGGGTTGCGGGTGCTTCTTACCATCAGGCGGAGTTTTTGCTCGTTTGCCTACTTAGGCAATAGTAAAAGTTAATTATTTATTTCTGAATAAAACTAAAGGAGTGCATTCATGCAATTTATTGAATGACTTATAAAAGAAACGAACTATATTAATTTAAAGCTTCACATTTAGTTATTGTGTTATGCACCACGTTAGTAGTAAAATATATTTAACTCTTCCACAACTAAATATATTACCCATTCATGATGGTCCACTGTATGGCGACCACACCATATACGGCGAAAATACCGTTTTAGTATATGTACTTGTTCTGACTGATGGGCTCAGTCAGAACACATCCACCAAGATACCCTGATATAACACTGGTGTTAAGATCTTTTAAATCCATAAAAAATTGTAATTAAAGTAATTTGTAGATAAAAATCAAGATGTTTTTGCAAAATGTCATTGCTTCATGGGTTATGAATTCTTTCTTGAAACTCGAGCAAATTAAAAACAAAAGATTGGAATTAAATTATGGAAATGAATCATGAATCACAGTTTCCATTCAGAGTAAAAACATATTTATTTGCTTTGCAATATTTCAGTTTGTTGTACAAATAGATCAAATCAATTTTAGATTCAAATAGAACAATATAAAGCCGCTTCCCTGACCGAGTATTATTAAAACGTATAAGGAAGATTAACCTGGGTCACATAACTGTAATAACATAAAGAAATAGAAAAATCATTGATTTCACAATCTTTTTGCTTATTTCTGTCGCTAAGCACCAATAAACACTATAATGTTCCAATTAGAAAGATTTTAAATTCAGTGTGAATACAAGGCATTATGATATATCATAATTTTATTTAAGTCCAAACAGTGTGGAGTCTCTGTAGTACATTATTATGTCCAGAGACTAGTTGATATAATATAGCTGGTTCACTTCAACAAGGTGCTATATGATGATGATGTGCAAATTCAATTATATATCACATCATTCAATGTCTTTATCAGTAAAAAATAATCCTAAAATAAATGATTTTGGAAAATTGTTTTTCTTAAGGATCGATTTTACAATCAGATGTAAATTATCAAATAATTTAGCTACTGTAGATATTCATAAAGCTCTAACTATATCTTGTGATTGGAAACCGGCATAAGACATCGGTAGTTTGCTGGTGGTAGCATATATTTTATATCCGTCCGGTTTGAGACATCCGTACACAAGGTGTTAAAACACGCCATGGTGGTCCACGTAAGTGTGTCGCATTCCGGAATCAGCCTGTGTACATCCGGATCCAACAGGCCGGCATAATTGTGTCGACTGCCGAGGGGTAATCATCTCTCGTCAGTCGACATTCTATTGGACCCCACTCCACTTACCATCAGGTACAGTGGGGTCACTTTGTCGTGGACGTATGAAAGTCCTTACAGATTATGCACAATCAGGAACGATTTCAACCTCACGACCCTAGCATAATACTAGTCGGCTCTGGATTCTTACTCCGATGTTTCACAAAATGTCCCTCGTTGGTGAAATGATACGACGCCCGTTCATGAGTATGATCTCCTTGCACCTTCGTGATGACGTCATCCTTCGACATATGCACGTACGCTCCGCACCGCTGCGTGATCCTACTGGTGCACGCGAAACGAAGGCCTCCGTTTCGAATCTTGCTATTTTTGCTGTACACAAAACCGTCCATGAGCAGCAGGGTTACTCCTTGTGACGTCTTCACGTATCTGCCTAGAAATTATAAATAATTCAATACGACTACTTCAGACTTGGGTAAGAATCTTGTAGGTGAAAGAAAACATACCACACTGGAATAGATAATGTGGATTAAAACGCCTGTGCGCAGAGATCGGATTCATGTGTTTATAGATACTGAAAAGGTTATACAATATAAGTAATGATACATCAAATTACCTACCTACTATTACTGGTTTCCAGACTCATTACGCTATAACTTAAGAGACAATTAGAGGCGCTTATGCAGGTCAGAATACAAAAAAAAATTAATGACATTAATTAAGATGATTTAATTCGAAATAATTGTTAATTAACTACTATAATACTTATAATCACAAACGAATACATAAAGATTTCGTAAGCTTATCTTAATGCCAATAACAGGGTTATAATTTTAAGACTTAACATATCTATCTTGCAGCGCTTCATAAATTTTGTTAAGCTCTTACTTCTAAGCCATCTATTCTTCCGTGCTAAGCACAAAAGCGGTATGTCAGGGAAACCTTATTTCGAGATAATTGCAGCTTTTTAAATATAGTTTTATAGTTTTGTAAGGTTTTTTACCAAGTTCTTAACAAGATACCGTTATTTGGGTAAGTTCATTGGATAGGTATTTCTTTAAGCTATCTGACGACATAAAAATCAAGATTTAGATTTTTTTTGACATACCGCTTTCGAGATAAGCACGGTAGTATTCCCATTGCACAAAAATCTACGCCAACTTATTCTTTTTAATATAATACAATCCCTCATTCGTGACATAAAAACTTCGAGGTGCGTGGTTATGCTCTGTATCCGCTTTGATTATGGCAAAATGTATATCCATATGTATATGCGCTCTGCAGTGCCTTGATACAGTATTGGAGCAGGCGAATCTATAGCCTCCGAGCCGCAGTCGCCCGCTCTTGCTGTACGTGTACCCATTCATTAGCAGCAACTGGACGCCTTTCACGGTAGTTATGAAACGGGCTAAAAATAATATATAGTTTGTAGCATATGTACTATAAACTATTTTAAAGTTCGGTCCCATTACAGACTAACATATATATATTTGTTTTAGTGTAGAATCAGGCTATATATGTTAAAAAAATATCAAAAACAAATTGGTTTTGTGCTATTTTCTGAATGATAGTAAATTTGAAGTGAAGTTCAGAATCACACAGCATTTCCTTATAAAATACATTTATTATATAGCTATGTACCTTTTATTTCTTTACCCATAAGTAAGACATGATATAAGACACTGTCATAGGTATTCTCTAGCATAGTTAACAACTTTTTTGTTACATACGAGTATACGTTAGCATTACATAAAAATACACATTGCTGAACATAATCACCCACAAATAATCCGTAAATATGAATTAAATTCTATTGTAAATTGAATTTCTGCGGAAAAATATGCTTAGCGAACTAATTAACGCATGTATTATGTAGTATATGTGCTTATAAAAGATTTGAAAAGGAGAATTGAATGGAAGCTATCTTACTTCTACGTAATACTATAAATAAGAAAATTTATAAAGAACACATTAATATTAACTGTATAAACAGCTGACTGCTGACTTATTTTATGACTTCTTTAAGGCGATACCTCAAGGTCCATTTTCATACATTTTGTTTCGGCTTTAATCTGGGTAACTAAACAAGTATTGGCAAGTAAAGAATTTAAATTCACGTCTAGTTAGTGATTAGTTCTCGCAGTTGAAAGAAAAACGTAAAAATAATTAATAATCATGGATATTTCGGCCTTTAAAATTTAATATGACGAAATTTTAAAGGCAGAAATATCCATGATTGTTGAAAGAAAAACGTAAAAATAATTAATAATCATGGATATTTCGGCCTTTAAAATTTAATATGACGAAATTTTAAAGGCAGAAATATCCATGATTATTAATTATTTTTACGTTTTTCTTCAACTGCGAGAACTAATCACTAACTAGACGTGAATTTAAATTCTTTACTTGCCAATACTTGTTTAGTTACCCAGATTAAAGCCGAAACAAAATGTATGAAAATGGACCTTGAGGTATCGCCTTAAGGCGATACCTCAAGATCATGGATATTTCGGCCTTTAAAATTTAATATGACGAAATTTTAAAGGCCGAAATATCCATGATTATTAATTATTTTTACGTTTTTCTTTCAACTGCGAGAACTAATCACTAACTAGACGTGAATTTAAATTCTTTACTTGCCAATACTTGTTTAGTTACCCAGATTAAAGGTGAAACAAAATGTATGAAAATGGACCTTGAGGTATCGCCTTAAGTGCAACTATGTTCGCCTACGTGATAAATAAAGATTTTATTTTTAAAAACAGATATTGTTAACATTTCGTACATATATCATATATCTCTTATATAGGCTACTGTTTATCCCGAAAAATGAAACTGCAACTTTTTCCAATAATGTAATCTTTAATACTACGTTTTTAAACTCTAACACAAACACTCTATTTTGGCTCTTAAAAAATCTGTAGGATTGCATAAATTTGTGATCCTATGTCTATTAATCAATTATTGATTCCTGAAATAATTATGTGAGTGAAAGTGTTTAGAAGGTTGTATTGAACATATATTTCTTTTGTTTATACCGGGAATTAAACATAAGTAACTAATGCTGCGTCCAGACCTCGTAGCATTCGTAGTATCTCGCCGAAAAGTGCGCGAGCATGACCAACAGTACTTATATGTGTGTATAGTATCTGCTCTTGCCCGGGCATTTTTCAACAAAAGGTTACGATGTCTGAACGCAGCATTAAAAACTTGAGCGTACTTAACCTACGATTACCTAAATATACGACGAATAACTCAATTTGGAGATTCTATCGCTTCTTTATAGTGTGTTCATTAACCAGTTCCAGAAATGTAGATTAATATCTAATTCTTAATTAATAAAAATATATGCTGTTATTATTTATTTGGATGATACAGGTGTTATTCTATTATAATCACAACCATATTTTATAAATAAAATTAAATTACTTAGAAAAGCAGAATTTACAAAACCTTATTTTTTATTGCTCCGACCGTTTATTAGTGATTTCGCTTATGTCCATTGGTAATAGAAAATATAAACAATACTTATAAATCAATAAGGCGTGACTTGAAATCCTATAAAACAAAACTACTAAACCTAAAGTATTCACGAATAAGGTTAATATTTATTTAAATTTCTACAACTGGTTAAATGTACTATATTCTCAGACTATTTTAGACCTTAACATATCTCCCATCCTTAGTCTTAACATATTTTATTGGTTCATGGTTGTGTTCTGTCATGGCTGTCATTATGACGTTTTCAGCGCTGACGTGCACGAAGGCCTTACAGCCCTTGCTGAAAGCGCTGGAACAGCTGTATCTAGCGCCGCCAGCGCGAATGCCACCGCTCTTGAAGAATGTATAATCATTAATCATTAGGAGTTTAGCCCCTCTGACTAATGTGATGAAAAGCGCTGCAAAACAATTTGGAAAAAACTTACTGTAGAATAAATAAATAATACGTGTTCCTGCCTTCCTACAACTAGAGGTCCTTCAAAAGCCTAAAGCAATTAAGCTGGCCGGTATAAATTTACCAACCGTCCGGGAAACTTTATCTCTTGTTGGTCGACATGTTTTTGGGCATCCTTTAACTCACCATCAGGTGTAGTAAGCCCACTTAGCCGCGTCCTTGATAAAAAAACCCGACTGCGTCTAAATGTAGTTTAATTTTTAGAACATGTCCTTTTCACACGGGTTCCTTTTTTATATAACTATTGTTTCCATATTATTATTGTGCGTAGTATCGCCAAATTAATTTATACAATACCCATCTAATGTTACTTCCACGAAGTATATTACGCGTAGCATCTAATGTCTGAGGGCCTTATTAATAAATCAATCTCAATCTTAAGTAGGATCTCAAGTAGACGTTTAAAGTAATTAATTACTCAATAAACCAAGGTTAAGAGTTGTCTTAGCTGAGTCGGCGCTGTTAATAAAACAAAACTCGGCTATGAAAATACATCATATTGTAGCTTAATATATAATTTGAGCTGGTGTTAATTAGGGTTTATTAAACAGCGAATATCTTAAGATGCTAACCTTAATTTGCTACCGTGTCAGCTGATATCACACTTAAGAGAGAAACTAAGCATCCACTTATACGACTCTTAGATTCTAAATCAACTTGTAAAATATTTTTGTTGTTTAAAAAATCTAGATGGCGCTTCTGTTTATAGCTAAACGGAATCCTTACCAACAGGCGTCCACGTTCCTCGTCTCATGCTAAAAAACCTCACTGTCTATCCCACGGCACAGGTCATTGGACTATCGATCGAGCTCTTAACTAACCAGACTAGACTTGAGTATATAATATATGACAGTTGTGAAGAGTGAAAATGGATCCAAATGATAGACATCGTAAAGTGTTAAATAAAATAGTTTTATATTTCAAAATAACGATATCATATTTTATATTAAACTGAGGTTGACAATAATTTAAATCGCTGTGTTCATTGCATTTTAATAAAATTTTATAAATTAAAACGCTAAGTCGTAAAACATAATCAAGTACAATTCTTTTTGGTTTCAATCAGTTTGATTTATAACATTTTTAATGATGTCATGAAAATAATACAAAGATACATGTATAACAAATAATTACATTGACAAAGTTATACATAAATGCGTATTATATTTTGCGCTAAATTCAACCTAACAATATTTCAAAATCATTTTTTGGGTAATAATAAAATTCAAATGGAATGTAATTTAGATTTAAAAATGCAGACTAACAAATGACTAGATAGAAAATTTGAATGTGATTAAAAATATAAGTGATAAATTACATTAGGCTAAAATTATAAAATTGCCTACTTACAGTAAATAAACTATCTCACTGGAAACATGCTAGATACAATAGGCCTCTCTAACATACAATAGTTCATCCTTTTATTTACAATTAAAACCTATTTCATTTAATAAACCTACATGGTTTTTGATTAGCATGCGACATAGGGTTTCCCTACTTAAATGCAGGTACAACTTATATAATTTTAAAATTGTATTATTGATAATTGTAAAACTTATGTAAAGAAACAATATAAAGGGCCTTATTAATAAACCAATATCACCTTTGAGTAGTATCTTAAGTAAACATTTAAGATATTGAATTTAATAAACAAAACTTGAGGTATTGGATCGCCTGTGATCAGCACTATTTGTTTCATAAATAAAAAATACCCAAAATATTAAAAAAATACTGATACCAATTAATCGATACCAGGATCGGACTTTGAAGTAACGTTTTTGATACGTGTTTAATAAAGAGGATCTTAAGATACTGACTTTAACTTGACAGGGTATCAGCTAAGATGGAATTTTAAAGTGATACTGAGTTCGATCTATTAATAACCCTAGGGATTCAGGACACATAATAGGTATAATGCAATTTATAATGTTTCATTTGTAAAGGTATATTACCCTTTTGTAGAGTAAGCATCACTGGATTATCAATCCGACTGGCAGTAACCTATTTAATACATCGGAAATTTCTCGAAGTTACTGATTCTATGGATACCGGTTATCACTTTCTATTAGATTGCCCATTAGCTTGATCCGGTCTTTAATTATATAATTGATAGTTTTTTTACAATAGCTGATATCTATTTTCTGCCTCTTTTTACCTGATGATTCGATTTTACAATTTAAAATATCTTTTTGTGGACAAATTTTCAAATTCCAAAACAGACTTATTGCAAATAACAAAAACATTTGACTAGAAATGGAATAAAATCTAAACTATCTGCACTAGAGATGAATTATGTCAACTATTATATGGCAAACATTCTAAGAGAAGTTTGGACCCGAGCCAAATGGGTCGCCAATGCAGTTTTACAACAAAATGTTGGAATATAATAAATTATGAATTCAACAACAATGAATAACTTATTACTGCTGCTTAGAAAGTGAATTCAGAAACGAAAAAAGAAGACTAACCACATATATGGTATTTAAAAATATGTAGAGAAACCTCACGTATTAATATTATCCAGGTTTTTATAGACACCTATATTACTATAACTATATTAAGCTCTATGGGTGTATATGTGATTATAATTTAATTAGATATTCATGACGGATCACAGGTTTGGGACAAAATACTTACTTATAATTCTATAGTTTACGTTACCACTGATAATGGTAAAACAAGAATAGAATAGCTAGCGACGACGCTAATGGTTTAGTAACAAGGCTGAAACCTTTAAAGACTACTTCCACTTATAGCAGTGCTATTATATGAATTAATATTGCCATTAATTAAAACAGTACGATACAGGCAATTCTCGATTGTAATTATCACTTGCAGAGTCACTAAGTAACAGTAGATTTTACTGATATCAGCCTAAACCTTCATTGCAGTCTAAAACCTTATAAGGGTCAATGTACTCGTAAATCTATTGACTATTTCTCGCTAAACTGCGTAGTGCTTGATAGTGTATAAATAACTTAAAATAATGACTAGAGGTGTTATCAAAGCTGTACGAGTCTACTTTAATAATAGGAAACTAAAGATAAATAATCACTTTCATGTAAATTATGATCATTTTTAAATAATATTTTTAGCAGCATTAACTTTCCTGATCAAATTTTGGATCAGCAAACGTTAACAAAATGAAACAGAGCACCAATAGACCGGCGAATGCGGTGTACATTAAAAATTGACTACACATAATGATTGAAGCAGTAGAGAGGTGGCGAATTTGCTCAATTCATCTCAGTATGGTCAATACACTGTGGCTTCCTCCACCATTCTCATCTACTGGATTACATTGCGCCAGCTCTATCTAACTCTCTCTCTTCTTCACCGGAGTGCCGAAAGGGCTGTGCGTGTGATCCATATTACTCCTAACGATCGTCATATCATCAGCCAAATGGAGGTACGCCTTGCATTTATGCCATCTATTCTTCGTGCAGCCCCACCTGAACCCGTTCTTTGTCCTACTCTGCTTGTAATACGTGAAATTGTGGTAGACCAGCCTCTCCTTCCCGCGGGCGGTCATGAATATATTCACTGGAATAGAATTTTCATTTATTTCACCTGTACTTTTGTATCTTAAAACTACTAAAGCGCATGCGTGCATTATTGAAAATTCGACTTACTGTCGTCTCTCGGTGCCCATGGTCCGAGTAAGCAAGCATGCTGCAATGTAAGCTGTAGTGTCGAAGGAAAATTACAACACAGACGATGTAGTTTCATGTTTTTAGGTCTAGTGCGGCTGCTGTGTGCGAATGGTGTGGTGAAAACACCAATCATTCCATTTTAATTTCAATATCTGTATATGAAATCTGTAGAGTTGATCCGGCATTTGTAGATATAACCTATTTGTTTAATTTGAAATGATAGTTATCAAAGCAATACACAGATTTCCATCACTTACTGGAAATCACCTAGGTGACTTTTCCCTCGCTATGTTATACTAGATTTTTCTCTATTGGAAATTGGACCATATAACACTGTCTTAATATTTTTTAAGTCATACGGTAATCGAATATTTTTTATAGGAAGAATAATTTAAAATGCTACGACAGCGGATGTAAATTGATATTTCTATTTCTTTTTACATTAAAACACTTTAACATGTTCAATCTTTAATAATACTAGGTACAATTACAAAGTAAAGTTTCCGTAACATTTTTCAAAAGTTTTTTCTTTGCGTAATGTGTAGCACTATGTCTTCTCCAAGATTTTTTTGCATCTTTATGCTCACGACGATTCATGTCCTTAACTAATTTGCTTAAACCTTTTTCTTTCCTCATTTCATATGTCCGACGTTGTTTCTCTCTCATTTCTTCTCGTTTTTGCGGGTCACTTTTAATTCTTTCGTATCTTAAACGTTCACTTAAACGTTTTTGTTCTAATTTTTCTTCCCTTGTTTTGGGTATCTTTTTCTTTTGGTGGTATTTTACATTACCTGCAAAGAAGATATTATTTTTAATTAATATATTCAATGTTACGCAATACTGCAGGATATATTTAACGATACCAAAATACACGGTGTAATAGAACAGCCCCTGTGTTATAAAATGACCAGGGAACTGATATTTTTATGCGTAAATTTATTTAAACTAAACGCCTACCTCAGATGTGTTAACATGCTCGCTAAATTATTATTTTTATTTTATTTAAAACAAAATAAATGCTTACCAGGCGACTGTTACTACTAGCGGTCTAGGCGCGAGACTTTATTAAATTGTTATTTTAAAAATATGTTTGTGTTTGACAAAGATGCTTATTGCTTTATAGTATTATTAATATTTTTTTACTCAGCCAATAACGATATTGCAAATATATATTTATCGTATTATTATTTAAAACATTTAGCACAGGGGATTGTGTAACATGCATTTTATTCAGTATTTGTATTTTTTAATAAACATTTTTACCTTTGCGCGATATATATAACTTCTCCAATTTTTTTTACAGACTTCTGATACCGAGGACTCGTCCTAAATTGAATTTCTTATGCTTTTTTCTTTCTTCATCTGTTATTTGGGAAGTTGGTTTTCTCTCATTTCGTCTTTTTTTGGGATCATTTCAAGTCATTTCTTCGTCTCTTTCTTTCCTATATATTCATTTTGCAAAAATGATTGCATGCGTCATTAGAAGTTAACTTTTAAATATTAGCGCTTTTAAAGATAGAAGATTAACAAAGCCTTTCTTCGTACATTCAGGTATTGCAGCTTCAATTCGTTTTTAAACATAACAATACTTTTTGTTCAACCAATAAAATCAATTACACAGTATATAACATGAATTCTGTTGCCAATCGTCGTCAGTACACAAAGCGACGGCCACGTATTTGGAATTTGTGCCCAATATAGTGATAGGCTCGCTTCTTACCTCATCATGGAGCGAAAAACACACGGCGAAAGGTGGGTTCATCAGTTGCGTCTCTACCTAACCCTTGGGGATAAAAGGCGTGAGTGTGGAAATTGGTAATCACAAACGAAGATCGGGAGTCGTATGTTCCGTTTTCTGTTTCGAATACTACCGTAATTTTTTTATTTAAATAATTAGAGAATTATTCATGATGATAATATGCCATTAAAAATCTAAGTACTCACCTAAAATTATTCATGGAGATCTTCAATAGAACAACGAAAAAAGGTATTCTGTTTATTGGCACCATAAACAGGTTTTACTTGTAAGAATAACTCACGCAAACCTGCAGGATTTAGGGAACAAGATGGCGTTGCAGGCAATGTTGTCAGAAAACAAAAACTATAACATAATAGCAAGTTCTTCGATTTATACGATGTTATCCTCGTGCGAGCTTACCCCAACGCACCTAATACTAGATGCAAGGGCAATGCTCTCGAAAACAGATTGTAGTGACCTGATTATGGATAGAAAAGCACTAAAAAATCGCAAATGATCTATAAATGATCACCATTATTGACAACCAGTAAAATTGTATAATGATTTATGTTTACGCGAATGTTAGACATTGTAATACAACTATTTTACGGATAAACATTGTATACAATGTGTCTCTTACTAATATATACTTCAACTTTCAGGATATTCTCTGACTCGAGCTTTTTGCTCGGATTTATTGACAACCCGCCCTGATACCTTCAGGGAAGAGGTGATTCCGTCTCCTTCTTGTTCTTCATGTACGAAAAACGTATCCCCTAACACTTTGCTCAATATTATAGACGTATGGATTACTGCTTGATTTGGAGGATGTTATCTGTAGAATTTTACGTATATTATACTAATACTTATATAATACGAAAGTTTGTGAAACTGTTTGGATGTTTGTTAGAAGTAAAGTCAATCACTTTTCGTCATGTATGACTGACATGACTTTGTCCAAAGTGATAAGGGGTGAGTTTATCACTATATCGAACACAAATTTTAGACTCCGGGCTTATACTGAATAGTAAAATCCAATGCCACTTTGCCCGACTCGGGATTCGAACCCGGGTCTTTAGAGTGATGTATTTTCCATATTCCTTTCTATAGTCTATTTTAAATAACCTCAATATACAGAGGCATTTAGACATTGCGTTAATACATGAAATAAAATATTCTTCTTGATCTTTGCTAACATTGTGCCTCAAATCTTCTATGAATAAGGAATATTTAAAAAAAATTGGAAGTGTATTTATGATTGAAAGTGTCATGTTGCCACTGCGGCTAAGTCTGTTAGAGTAGTAGTAGTGGCATGGCGTAAAAATTAAATTAATTTTGTATTGATGTAGTTCGAAAAACATCCTTTTTTATTTTAGGTACATTTACGGTTCGGGTAACTTTTCAAGAAGGTGATTTCGAAGTGTGGTTTCATTTAGTACCGTATGTCAAAAATACCTTGCATGCTAGGCATCTCGTGTTTTCACTAAGGTTGGAAGGATCGTGTTTTGTGGGTAATCCTAGACCAACTTTAGACGATTGTCAAGATGGACGCGTTGCAGGTGAAAGATTTGTAGCAATACCATAACGATACGACGACGTAGAGAAAGCACTTCTCGTAGCCTTTTAAATGAATATTTTTATCCAAGTTTTATTTTTTATAAGAGATATTTCACTGCAGCTGATGGAAAGAGTATTAGATCTTTGTTAGAGTGTCGACTGATGAGAAATGATTAATTTCAATACTATGCATTTCTAATTTTTATAGTTCAGAGTGTAACCCAGTAACGTGGGCCGAAATTTTAGCACGCAAGTATATTTTTCACCATCATTTAAAGAGTTTAGGCTGACCGTTTTAATGTTCACGAATTGAAACCTTGGCAGAATTTTATTAGTGTTAGCAAACAAAACAGTACTAATCAATTAATAACTAACTTTTACATATTGAAATTAAACTAATTTTCCGGATTCAATCACGGTTTTTTGTATTTTATTTTTCTCCCGACGTTTCGAAGACTTTGCAGCCTTCATGGTCACGGGGGGGGATTGAGGTGTTGTTAATCCGTAAAGTTCATCTATAGTATTTCTTGCCTTTAATTCTGTGATAGACAGGTGCGTTGTGATAATGGATGAGGTTTTTTTTACAATGATCACGTCGTTCGTTAGCTGTAAGAAGGGTTTGCAAGTTCTATCCTGGGTGCTCCTCCACCTATGTCCCCGTTTCCAAATACATTTTTAGACCTGTAGAAAGTATAGTCATTTACAAATAGTATTTTTCTGCTGCGGCTGTTTTTAAAAGCGGCGATAGCCTAGTTGGTTGTGGAACGGACTGCCGAGACGAATGTCCGCAGGTTCAAATCCCAGGGCACACAACTCTGACTTTTCTAAAAAAATAATTGTGTGTATTCTTTGTGAATTATCGCTTACTTTAACGGTGAAGGGAAACGTCGTAAGGAAACCTGCATACCTGATAAATTCTCTACAGGAATTTTCAAGGGTGTGTGAAGTCTACCAATTCGCACTAGGCCAGCGTGGTGGACTAAGGCCTAATCCCTCTCAGTAGTAGAGGAGGCCCGTGTCCAACAGTGGGACAGTTTATAATACAGGGCTGATATTATTATTATTATTATTTTACTGCCGTCAATCGAAGAGTCTACAAAAGTAAATTCAAATACGTGTAGTTATGAAAAGTAGTCTAGTATAATATCTAATTTAAGTATTGTGATTAATAAATCTATTGCTTAAAAATTGCGTCAGAAAAAAAAATAGATAATAAATATTAATTACGGAAATTAAATTGAGAAAATAGGGCAAAAATATTTAAAAACGTCTGGCAGTATTGGTCATCCATTTTTAACAGAATTCTTTACAACATACAACAAAAATCAGTACTAAGACCTTGAAGAAACTGAGTTATAACGTATGGGGCACTGGTTAGGCCTAGCGGGTATGCATACATTCAAGGTACAGTTAGCCACGAAAGTAGCTCAACAAAGTTATATTTTCAAATCATTTGCACACTTTTGTGTCTTTATCAAAAGGTAATGGCTTTTTTCACTAAAATAAACTTCAAAGATTTTACTTTATTTTGAATAAAGAAAAAAGTATATTTCGATTGAAGTTAATATGAAGAAACGTTGTAAAAATTTTGAATTAGTTCAGCTATTTTCATCGCTGACTGTACATATTAACACTACTTTATCCCACACCGCTTCTGAGATTCGGTAAGGTCTGGCTTACTAACTTTTGTATTTTTATAAATAAAATGCCTTCCTGTGTTTTAAGACGATGAACTAATTATACTCCAACTGTGAATGAAAAAATAAACGTTTCATTTCATATGTTAATAATAAGTTTACAGTATTTAACTTATTTTTAACTAATAAATGCATTTTATTCGACTGTCGTGGCGACCGCGACGGGGCGGTCGACGCTCGGGCCCAGTCGGGACCACTCGGGCTCACTCGGGCCGTATCAATGTGAGCTGCTAGGGCTATGTGGGTATGTGATTATAGTAAAAACTGCGCTGTTTTTATGTGCGTCTATTTGTAAAACGTCATTGATTAACACTTAATGTATTTTCCATTAGGACATCTTCGATACTCTGGCGGGTCATGGTCATGGAAGTGTCTTTCGCCCAGTACGACCTGCTGGTCAATTATATGCACGTAGGCGTAACACGTGGAGCCTCGAGTACAATACCAACGCTGGCCCCTCGTCTTATTCCTCCTGTAGAATGAGTACCCGTTCACAAGGAGTACTGTTTTGCCGTCAACCAATTCTATTATCCGAACCGCGCAGTCTGGAATTAAACACTTCAAATGTTGTTATTTTAATTCTTATCTAATCTATATATATAAAAATCAATTGCTGTTCGTTAGTCTCGCTAAAACTCGAGAACGGCTGAACCGATTTGGCTAATTTTGGTTTTGAATTAATTGTGGAAGTCCAGGGATGGATTAAACGGTGACGAACATAAATAATAAATAACGGAAAATACTAAAAACGACAATATAAGTTTTCAATACAAAATGTTCCTAGCCATGAAACATTCGATGTCTTTTTGTCTTTTTTAGAAATAAAGAATTGGCCTGGCTGTCACATATATATAGGTGCGTTCAGAAATTTGTCTGTTTCATAGTTGTACTATGAGGTCCGATTTCTTTGGTTTATTTTGTTCAAATACAAAACATTTCAGAAATAAATAAAGTGTAAAAGTGTCAGTGGGTTCTTAAAAATAGAAAATAAATAAATAAATTTCAAGACTATTATTAAAATCTATCATCAATTTGTCAGTGCGTGAGAACTTTATTTAATGTTATTGTCGCAAAATGCCACGGAGAAGATGACTTAGATCGTCGAAGTTTATCAAATGTGCGACGAGCTTCTTCACGTGCAAGCCGTACTGTTGACTAACGGGAGACAGCTAATGATAACATACGTATTGGTATGGCAAAATTGCGTTCCACGATGAATAATAATAATAAATGTATGTAGGTGATACGAAGTTCACCGGGTCATCTAGTCTAGTAATAAAAAACAATTGTGACTGGGATCTTCCATCTAAAAAAAATACTGAGTCGCAGCTCGAAGGCGGGAAGTCGGCGGTGTGATACCCCCGTGTCTCGGAAAGCAAGTAAAGCTGTTGGTCCTGCGCCTGATCTCTTTCTGGTCATGTCGGATTCCCGCCTCACCGGACTATCAGTGTGAAGTTACAGACAGTACACCTGAGTATTGCGCACACACCTGTGCAGTAACCTCTCTCCCGCGTACCTGGCTGATCTACGTCTAGATTGGTGACGGTGGCTAAAATTCGGCTAGGAAGGAATCAATCAGTCATTACAAATGCTAGTTTGTGAAAATGTTTGTATAGCTTGATGTTTGTTAGAAGTAATCACAGAAACAACAGAACGGATTTGGATAACATTGGCCACACGGGTAGACCAAATCCTGGAGTAACACATGACTAGTTTTTATACCGGTAATCTTCTCCCATGGAAAATAAATGAACTTTTTATTAGATTTATTAGAGGATAAGGCCAATTAAAATCCATATATGAAAAGTACGATGATTAGGTATGTAATTGCATTTCTAGAGGGCTACTTTATGAAGTAAAATTAAAACCTTATTTGTATTCTTATTATTCTATACAATTAGGACGTATGCAAATAGAAAATATTTAGCTTTGGATAAATTAATTTATTCTTAGATATTAGCTTTAAATAGCATTAGTACATCAAGTACATATTATTTCAAAATTCCGTGTTTTCTTCTGTACTAATTTCTTTTAGTATTATTATATTTTTCACTTCTCCTACGGATATCTTGATATCTATTACACATTTGTCTTTTCTTTGGTTTTTTCGTGTTTCTAATGTTCCATTCCAATCCATTTACACAAGTTCAGTACAGATGAAAGTCGCTGTAAGTTTACAATCAGGGCTCCAATCTTCATAACCACACCAAAAATACTTTTAGATTTCAAAACCAAGTTGGAACTGTTCTCTGCCTTTGAATCGGTAGTTTTATATATTTGCCAGAATCGCATCTGCGGTACATTAATGGTTCATGTTTATGGTGCAACATCTTTTTGATGATCGTCAGATCGTCCGTGAACTGTATGAAGGCATTGCAGAAGGTACTTCTTGTACACATCCACCTGTGTCCAGTCTTCATCCTATTCTTCTTGTAGAATGAGTACCCATTCACTAACAGTACTTTCTTTCCATCAATCAATTCTATGAACTCTATGGATTCTGGAAAAAAAACAAATACTTTGATGTGGTAATTTTTTACTGCTAGATAAATATTCATAAATAGGTTTGTTTTAAATAATACATAATTTATTTTAAATGTTTTTATTGATCGTAGTACTATATCGAGATTAAAGTAAATTTGCAAATATGAACCTTGAGTTCGAGTCACAAGGTTCACAAGCCCTGGTGGTACAGAAACATGTATTTTTAAAACTATTTATCTAATACTAAACACTTACGAAATACGACATACATGAATACTTCGTCATACATGGTATATTATAATTGCATTATCAAGTTAAAACTCAAAAGACTTAAATATGTATCGGAAACTGCCATAAACCAATGTTAATTATAATATTAATTTAAAATAATCAATGTCATGTCATTCAACTTATAACTATTGGAATTCAACACAACTTTGATTAAAATCAATAAGAACCAACTGTTTTTACAAATATACTTTTTTATGTCAATTTTAATTAGGGTGGTAATCTATTACATTTTATGTGGATTACATATAAGAGGCAACGCAGACGGTGTTTTTATACGCGCCAACTACACACTTCGAACGCGCAGTAAACGCGAGGCGAGAACTGTGCACTTTGACATTTAATCGTGCGCACTTGCAGACTCTTGTAAAATACGTCGCGTCTGCGCTAGACCTAACGAATAGCTAGGTGTTATGGATTGCAATTCACAACCACATTCCTTCTAAGACAAGGTATATTTTTAGTTGTTGCGATTTATTAAGATTTTATATTTGGTGCTTACGAAAAAATTATGCCTTACATCCACGCCATATAGATGTTAACATACTTACTGTTTACTTGTACCATATTATATTGGTAAACAACCATGATCTAACAGAGTTTGTTGGACACTGATGGATCAAAGTGAACAATCCTCTAGTTCAGGCGGACCATCTGGCCAATTGTACGTGCTGAATGTGTTGCTTCGGACACGCCCTGCAGTTTCCCACCTTCATATAACTTTTATTGTAGAAGGCTATCCATTCACAAGTGCTTTTTTACTGTCAACAATTTCTAGAACACTTATAACACACTCTGCAATCAAAAATAGAATTAAATGACACATTACTGGAAAAATATAATGGCCGCTGTCAGCAGTCGGACATTGAGATTTTTCTTTAAAGACGTATTTTTTTATTGCTTTGAATGACGAGACGAGCTTGCCGTTCGCCTGACGGTAAGCGACACGACCGCCTATAAACAGTAGAAACACCATCCTCACATTACAAAGTATTGTTTGGTATTCCACTGCGCTCGCCATCCTCTCGTCAGTCAACATTCTATTGGGCCCTTCTCCACTGATCATCAGGTGCAGTGGAGTCACATTGCGAAGCTCGTATAAAAAGTCTATGAAGAAATAACAAATAAATATTTTCAATTGGTGACCATACAGAATCTAGTCCCTTGGTAAGGTAAAAGAGCAAACTAAATTTGGACCTATGATTAAAAAAGTCATTGTTAAAAGCGTGTCTTTAGTGTATATTGTAACTGTTTCATCGAATTGTCTAAATTTGGTTATGATGCCCAATTATGGAAACATTTTTATATTAATTCAAATAAAGCATTCTTTACTAGACATTATCGATGGGACCAGAATTGTAGGGTTCAATAATTTATCTTTCTGCGTTATATTGTAGACATTCTGTTAATGTTTTGAATTTGATTGTTCATTTAATAACAAAATTTTAGCAGTTCTATTAGCTAAGAATATAGTTTAAACTAGATTCTATTCCTAAAACTATAATACCATGAACACTTGTTCAATAGAAGGATAATGACATATTCAATAAGAGAAATAAATAGCATTTCTGTTGGGTAGGCTATTTATCGTTATGTATGTGTGTTATTTAGCTAAAAAAAAGGATGAAATAACGTTTTCTTTTGTCAAAGTATCAAGGTTTCTCGAACTTTTATAATGGAACCATTGTTTAATGGATATTTAGGAATAAATCAACACATTTGTGTACAAAATTTAATAAAACTAGTTCTAATAAAGGCAAGAATATAATGCTGAGTTATAAACTAATCATCGTATACAAAAGTACATAGGTATATGGATAAAATAATTATAATTCTAAATACTAAGGACAATAATAAATTGATATTCAAACTGAACATTTTAAGGGCTTTCGAAATGTTATAATCTTTGGGAAGATAGTTCATAAGTTTACGCCTCTATTCTCGAGTGGCTAAGCAGATGCGTAACCAGTACAGTTTCCTAATCATTTCTAAATTGCAAAAGCAGGCCATCCAAGTATGAGATTTCAGATCAAAAATCTCATAGACAAATTTTCAGTGTCTAATTTGGCTATCGAACCCAGAAGTCCACTAGCTTGACAGTCTAAGACGCTGTCAAAAGACGAATAGAACAAATTGGGGAATATGGATTTTCATAATTTGTATTTGAGATTTGTTCAAACTGACCTATACAATATTATGAAAGTATATTTTGCAATTTACTCATTTATGGAAGATCTTTTTGTATGCATTTTACTTATACATAATTAAATACTGTAGAACTATTACAATGTATAAAAATATCACTTTTGTATTTCTAGCCAGTCTATCTGTGAATGTAAATGAAAAACTGGGTCAAACTATGTTGATTTTATACTCATTTTCCGTAGAATATTTCAAGTTTTACACAGTGTTTACTAGAAAACCATCTTTGAATGTTCGGAGTACTCGAAATATTTTAGAAAACTACCCAAAAATACAGTCAATGTTTAACGAAGATTTGTACCGTTATTTTGTAAATTGCCCTTAAAATATCATCATGTGACATCAAATCTTATACATTATAAATACTGAATACGTCTTATGCGAATAATACAAAAACACATCAAAATTACCACTTGATTAATAGGAAAATTTAAAAAGTTACTGAGATCCAAAATAAATTTGAGATGCCGTGTAATCACAATTTCTGTTAAGCAGTCTTAAGTCAGCTACCACTACTTTTAAAACTACGATATTACGACACATAGAAGGCTAGATAGAGAAATACCTTGTTACAAAACTAACAGCACAAATGCTTTATCTAAGAGCTAAAATAAGAAACTTAATCGATCACAATGAATAATACTGGGAACGTTTTTAAAAATGCAAAAAATATCACACAATTATTACTTCAAATAGTGAATATAAAGTTAACACTACATCCTACATGTGATAGAAGCCTTATATATAAAAGTACACGCTATCCAAAGGCACAATACAAAAATAATAATGACACAAAAACGTCGTATACGCGTGCTATTACTTTACTGATTACATTTTGTGTTAAGCGTTGATTTTTTTAAACTTGGTGCGAGTAACTTGTTCGAAAACACACTTGCTTGCGATATTTCGCAAATCTACGATCATTCTAGTCAAGCACATTTATTAGAAATAAAATATGATGTAAAAGTTACAACTACACGTTACTTCCTCAAGTTACACGTACCAAAGTCAAGATATTCAGACAGTTACAGCGATAAAATATGAAAAATATATTTCGCGTCGACCATTCGGCGACCTCTAATACATTGATAGGATATGTATAATTATGTATCGAATACGCTATGAGCTACCAAATAGTTATGCAATGGAGAATTAAAATGGTAGGCGCTGATGGCGTCAAGGGGTCTGACGGCAATCTCATTGCTTTTCTCCTTCTTCATTTCATTGGGTTTTTGGAGCCTCGGATCTGGTTTCTTTACCGACGGAGGATGGCTGTGCGCGATGTTCGCCTTCAGCACTTCAAGTCGATCGGTGATGATGAGATGGGCCTTGCACTTCCACTTGGACCCGTAGGCGGTGCAGCTCCAGCGGTGAGCGTTGGTCCTCGCCTTCAAATGTTTGTAGAAAGTGAAGTTGTTTAGACGAAGATTGATGCGACCGTTCGGGCGGAGGTAGAACTCGACTGTAGGAAAAACATCACTCATTACCAGTTTCAAATCAATGTTATACCTAAGTTAAGAGGCACAACGATCATGCACGCAAACACTTAAATTAGTAGATGAAAGCCGGGTTAGAAAATAAACATTTAGACAACTAGAAGTTAATTTATTGTTTAATAAAACAAATCGACGTGATCAATATTTATTTGGATGTGATACTCTTAAACACATATGTATTGGTGTGGTTATACAAATTTCGAATTCCGAAGAAGTTTTAATTATGTTCTTAAGTCTAAGCCATTGCTTATGTTGGTGCCAACTGTATTCCTTCAAACAATGTAGAATGTAGGCAGCTGGCATCAGTGACTGACGTTTAAGGATAATAGGTAAAACACAAATACGAAGGTGAGTCCCACAGGTAAATAATCATCTCTACAAAAGCATTGAAATTATGTACCACAAGTTGTCTTCTACGCCAATCTAAGGAAAAAACATGTTAGTAACACACATAATTTGTACATCAGAACTGAAGTTTTAGCAGACAAATACTCAACAGTTTGGTAAAATAAATGATTTCTATTTTGATTTGTCTTTGTACATCGCAATTGTCAATAGTTCCGTTTCCAGACACTTATATAACAATATAAAACTTAGTATTCAAGATGTAATATGTATAACATTTCAGGATGCTAAACATTTTGTTAAACGGTTAGTTACAACACACAGATAGATTATGGAGTTCGATATTAAGAGAGGACATTCTTGCAAATACATGAATAAATCAAAGACACAAAAAGATATTTATTTCTATATACATTTAATGACAGATTATAATCACTTTAATCTTATCTACACGAATCAACCTGATTCGTTTGTATATGTTATTCTAAAATACCATTGCAGCTACCATGACGATAAATAACAACGCGATTTCCATTTTTCTCACAAAACAACTAACATTAATTATATCTTAAATAACTATATCAAAAGGATACACAATTCGGAATATACGTGGCAATAATGTTAATATCTACAATAAACGATTACATAGTTAACGATAACATAGCTTTAAAGAATCGACATAAATCTTTGCACAGGTTAAATGCAATGTAGACCCAAAAATCAAATAACAAAGAAGTCACTTTTGCCAGTTCAACAATTATATCGGCAAAATTTAACACGGTCACATTTAATACGGCAATATTTAGCAACATACATGAAAAACGTTAGCCAGAGCGCAACCATGCTAAGTGAATTAAATAATTTAAACAGGTACTGATACACGTTGCACAACATTGCGATTCTAAAATCGAAGGTCCAACATCAACTAGCTGGCCCTTGAGGTGTTATTTGACACACAACCATCAATGTTGTGTGACGAACAAACCGTCAGCTTTGATATCTAGAACCAGGATATAACAATCCGAGCGGGATAACCAGAAAACCATTAAATCGTGGTTCTTCTCGCTGAATTATCTGAATTTTAATACTTTATTAGTGCAACGCACGACCGTGCACGTTGCCGATTTTTAATGCCAAGGGATTTATTGCTTCCATACTTTTCTTGTTCTGAAACAAGCAATAATTTTCTTATATCCTTATTTTAGTTGTTAATACGGTTTAAAATTGGTATACTCACTTCATCTTTTGCAGAGTCCCTGATGCTCTCCAAGAAATATGTGGACGGGGGATGAGTGTGCTCTGTGTGGGCTCGTACCACCAACATTTCGTTGGTAACATGCAGGAAGCCCCTGCAGGACCTGGATCCCATCTGGGTGCAGCTCCATCGGAAGCCGTCCCTCAACAACTTGTGCTGGTAGTAGGTGTAACCGTTTAACATTAGCAGGTCTTTGCCGTTGCGCCCTTTCACCAGCAATACTGAAAATTTGGCACATGTCAGTTGTAGATCTTAATTTAATAACACCGGCCCTGTATTACTTACTGCCCACTGCTGAGCATGGACCTCTACCGAGAGGGTACCCAATTTATCCGTGTTAAATTGTTGGCTTATCTTTCCTACCAAAGAATTTTTTATATCTTTTTAATTTCTATGTAAATATTATGGCCATCTATTGAGATGAGCTGGCAAACCAGTTTGTAGAACACGGCAGGAAAATTGATAAAAGATGATTTCTATCCAAATAATCTATAATCCAGAATATTCGAACAAAAGTAAATCGTTCTTTTTTGCTATCCCTTTGGAAAATAATGCTATTTTGATGACTGTCTCTACATCTCAAAATAAGTAAACTTGGAAATAGCTTAAAATATTGCCACGAGCAAGACCCTTATATATCTGATAAGTACATAACCTCGTATGTTTAGATCTTTGATAGAATACCTTCCAAATATGCAGCAGGGCAATAATTTTCTTTGGATTATATCTCTCAACTTTACTGTAGTTAATCTAGCTACAATTATAAGATTGTTAATTTTAATTCAATAAAAATAATTGAAAATAAAATATGAATTTTACAGTATATTTATTTCACATTTCCTCTTTATAGATAAAATGTATGTTTAAGCGAGTGATGAATTCCAAATTCTTTTAATATTTATAGCACGTGAACCAGAAAAAATTATAGATAAATAAAAGCTGATGGTTTCGAAATTAATTCCAAAGTTTTATAAATAAAATTTAAAATATTTTTAAAAGAAAATTTGGCACAATTCGATTGCTCTCCTGGAAGTGACATTGACTAGGTTTTAAGTACATCTAATTAATGTTAAAGACATTTACGATAGACATAAGGTTTTTAAATCGATAGGCTATTGAGTATACATTCAAAATTACATGTATTTTTTAAAATACCATGTGTGGAACTCTGTTTATCTGTCTTCCGAAATTCGTCATAATTTTTGCCTTATCTATGATCTCTAACGGAAGCCAATATACAGTTACATATTGCACTGAAATAATTTTTACAATTTAAAATATCTGTTTCAGATTACATTCACACACCTATTTTAATATCTTTTTAAAGGTTATATTATGATATAAACGGATTTATAAAACATTGACATGGTTATTTCGTTAAAGACTAGGAATGTTTAATACATTTGTGGGTGTTTTTAAGATGAGAGTATGTTTAGGAAATCATGATACAAGTAACGCCATCTATTGACTTGATTAGTAAATAAATACCTATCTAAAAGTTCGCATTTTCGCCACTAGGCGGCGTTGAGACGACCTTAAAAAAGTAGTGTCGACATTCAAAATTCACTATTACCTACCTACAAACAATACAAAAATAATTTCACAGCGCTATTATTACTAGTTATTACCAATATAGAATCTTGACATACGTGATTACAAATCTATAAATTACAAGATACACAGAGATCGTAGTCCAATGTCTTTTATAAATTACTAACCATTCGAACCAACGATATAATTATATTTACCTTACAATTACACAAGGTAATTGTGATAAACCACCTAATTATCCTTAAAAGTTAAATGGAAATGATTATGTTACATTTTAAATAACAGACTCTAAATTACACAAGGCAAATAAAGCGCCCAAATCCTGCCTTCTCATTAGTCGAGTGTGATATGGCGCGCGCATTCGAACCGTACAACGATTGGCAGAAAAAATATTTTAACTACCTCTATATTATATAATTACAAAATTAGCCACTTTTAACATTGCATACCAATCCAATCTTATATTTATTCGAGTTACAGAATGTCTTTATTATTAAGATTTTTTTTGAAAACAATAATAGTAGAACAGATATTTCTTGACTGTTGAGTTGATTATATTTAGCTATAAGTTCCGTACAAAACACTGCTTTAAACTGTGATCAAATAACATGGCTTGGCTGAAAATATATATCTATAGTATTTAAAGATTTCATTCTGTTTAGATTATAATGGATCTTATTACTACTAGAAACACTATTTAAGATGATAAAGAAATATATACTGGCATTTTATTTATATAAAGTTAATAATAATCATATTCCTTGTTGAAGCATGCATAGTATGCTTTTTTAATACCTATCAACAATAATACAAGATTTATTCGTTTAACACATTGCATCTACATATTGACTTTACAATTGTTGATAAGTTTTTCTCCTGGATCAATCATTAAAATTGTATTTAGTATAGTTATCCTCGTGATTGTGCGCTCCTTTATGCTTGATGTATCTACCTTCTACTGTGGTCTGCACGCAGCTGGTGCATCCAATCCTCTTCCGATCTCTGCATGTCCAGTTGATGGTGTTCTGGTACCGATTGTTGATCCAGTACTTATTGTCTTTGAATATCAACACCATGCTGCCAGTACGATGTGATGGGAGGTAGTATATGTCTGTAAGAAATACCTCAGAATCATTACTAGCACATGTAAAATTTATGATGGCAATATAACATACTATATATATATTGTAAAACATGTCACATACTTCATAGAAAAAATATTTTTTCAAAACAAACCTTATAAAACAAAATAAAAGCTCCCAATGTATGAGAATACTGTATTTCTAAAATTGTCACAAAAAGACAGTCCATCTACATCTAGCAGGTCCCTACATCAGAAACATGCTGTCCAAAGACATGTTTGTATAAGTACATCACATGGTTTCAGAAATATTTTAACGAAATATAAAATTATTTATATACAATACATTTATATCTAAATTAAATATTATAGTCACTTTAATGATTGCCGATTGAAAAAATCCTTTTCCCTTATAAACCTCCCATCATGACACTGTCTGAGTCTTGGCGGGTCGTGTATGTGTTTCCCACGAAAAATAGATATGTAATCTCTTCCGTCCACACCTTTGTAGGTGATGACGTCTGCTCTACAACCATGAACGTCCCTTGATGAACAATACCACTGCTTTTTGCCATGTGCTTGATGATTCTTCATGTAAAATGTGAATCCGTTTAATATCAGCAAGCCCGCACCAGTCCTTCCGGGGATAAACTGAGCAGGAACTGTCAAGCACAACCACAATATTATTACCTTTAGGGAAAATAAAACAAAATACCTTTTACAAGCTAGTTTATATTTATTACCTCACATGCTTTCTTAATTCTTTGAAGATATTTTTGAATGTAAGAAAACATGCTACATTTTAATATTATAAAATTTTTGGGTGGGTTTAGGGATCAGGAGTAGGTAAATAATTAGGCAGGCCATTCCGCATGTCTTTATTTCCAGTTTAAGAGGGGTTGTTTTATTTGTGAAATATAATGAAAAAAAAAAACAAAATAATAAAAATAATTATAAAATAAATCTCTTAACAATAATAAAATTTTACATATTTCATAAATCAAAATAAAAATGATTGACACGATTGTTGATTTTTGTAATAAATTACGATTGTAAATAAGAGTTGCAATAACATTCCTTAAAGAAGAGAGGGTTCTCCAAAAGCATCAGCCAAATATCAACAATGCTCCGCATGAAACTGTATGATGACAAATAAATTAATGTAGTTATAATGCATGACACAAAAATTATAATATAACATACAAAATTGACTTTTATTTAAATCAAACTAATATTTTTAAGGCACCATCATTTATCATCATCATGCATTATTTTTAATTTTATATCCATCAGGTATTGTTTTATATTTGTGCAGTAGCAGCTCACAAATCATCACGGCTTGATTGAGTTATTATAACAATATGTTCATATTTATTCCAATATGTCACTTACATACTCTATACATAATATATCTGAATATCAATATTATCAGGAACTCTTAATTATCAATATGTTATATAAAGTAGTACCATCAGAAACACCTAACTATAAATTTGTTTATACAAAGTAATACCATCAGGAACACTGCTATAAATATGTTGTAAAAAATAATACCATCAGGAACATTTAGCTATGAATATGTTGTAAAAAATAATACCATCAGGAACACTTAGCTATGAATATGTCGTAAAAAATAATACCATCAGGAACACTTAGTTATGAATATGTTGTAAATAATAACACCATCAGGAACATGTGGATATGAATATGTTGTAATAAATAATACCATCAGGTAGATTTAACTATGTGTGTAATATCATTTGGAAGATTATATTATGTAACCAATATTAAACCTTTTATAAATTGTAGACTCCATAATTTAATGTCAGCATGTTTGGCCCATAGGCTCGAGGTTCAGAGTTCAATCTCCAAGTTGGAACTTTTTAAAAAGTTGTGGTGCACTATTTAACTATAACTTGTTTATGAGCATATATATTTAATCTACATATTCATATACCATTATTAATAATTTCTGAATAAAATGCCATCAGGAACAAATAATCTAAACCATAAAACCATCAGGAACACAGTATTTAAAAAATTTACTAAGCCTGTTATGCCATATGTGTAAAATGTCTTTTATATTTACAAAGATACCATCAGGAAAATAATCTTCTTGTAACTTACATATTATAATATTATATTATATATCTTATCAAATAAATTATAAAAATAATACCATCAGCTATAAATATTTTAAAATTGTAGCTATTGCAAACATTATTTCCAAAAAAATACTAACAGTAATACCATCAGGAATAAATAATGACATGTGGTTTTATAATTTTTCAACTACAATTATATTATTATATCTTATGAAATATAGTAAGTTGTACCATCAGGATAAAAAATAAAAAAAAAGTAATAGTACTTTAAAAATATTATTACCTATATTTACTAACATACTACTAACAGAAATAAATATTTGAAGACCTAAATCCACCGAGAATATATTGCAAAATTAAAAACCATCAGGATTTTATAACATTTAAAATAAAAAATAATATGCATGGAACCATACCATCAGGAAATGAAGTTTTTCAAAGCCATCAGGGTTTTTTAAATATTCTAAACACAGAATACATCCACACAGTCTACATAATATTACGTTCAAAAAGGAATAATACCATCAGAACAAATCCTTTTTATTCATTTTCCAAATGATTTAAATGTCCATTGGCATGATTTCACATATTATTCCCTAACATAGCATGTGTATATATTTACCATCAGTAATAAATTTAAGGGCCAAAGGAAATTCACTTATAAACATAAACATACACTCTAAACTTATAGCTAGCTTTCTTATTTCGTGAAATGGGACTTGAACCCAAATACTATGTTTCTTATAAAATTATTGGCGTCTTTTGGTTATAATACACAGCAATAAACTTTACTAACTTATTGTCTATAAATATTGTTCATGTATAATTCAAAAAACTTTCCATCTCATTTTGTTTCTTAAAACACGTCAATTGGGAATTGAACGCAACAGCTCAGTTTCAAGCTTGCACGTCTGACTTAAAACAATGGGGGTAATGTCTATTGTAACTGCCAGAGGTCTAATGTATGGCCTTCAAAACCCCATTAAAGTTATTGAAGGTTGATGCATATAAATATTGTTCATGTATAATTCAAGAAACTTTCCATCTTATTTATTTTCTTAAAATATGTCACTTGAGAATTGAACTCAACAGCTAAGTTTCGAGCCCGCATGTCTGACTTAAAACAATGGGGGTATTGTCTATGGCAACTTGCCAGAAGTCTTATGTATGACCTTTGAAACCCCAGTATCCTTATTGAAGGTTGGATCACAATCGTGGCATTGTCAAAGTTCATGGGTTCTGGTGACCACTTAGCTTTAGGCTTATGCTTGTTATTATTCTCGCTTAATAATATTGTAGCATTAAATGCTTTGATATATATTTTTCTCATGGTTTCTTATGTACTGGACATAGGCTATCGGTATAGTTGAACCTTATTTTGTTATAGATAACTATGTTTGATAACTTCACATATACTCCTCAGAACATACGTAAAGTTAAAAGTAGTTGGACATTCAGGGTTTGAAACCAATTGATGCAAAAATATGTTTTTGAAACCCATTTGTTCTTTATGTCTAATATGGATAAAAGATGTGTATGAACTTGTTTTACGACTCTGTTAAATAAATTATTAGAGTAATTAAAGTAAATCAGTTTCTTTAAATAGAAAATAATGGTTTCAATTTTGTGTATTATATTTACTTTTTGTTTTGTGTCATGTTATTATTTAAACAATAATTACTGTAACATAAGTTCTGTACTCCTTTCACTTATTTATGCATACTCACATCATTAATTCAACAATTATAATGATAAAGAAGTCATAACATTGTATTTAAATCATTAAATACAACATAATATAGTACAATTTCATCTGTATCTATAATAATGTGAAGATATTTGGCTTACATTTCATCACAAAACAAAACTGGTTCTAGCAGAATTTTGAGCCCAAAAAACCCTTCCAATGTACATTATTCTTTTGGAGACCCTTGAGGTGAGAAACTTACATGCTATTACTCACCAAGCCGCAACCAGCAAAGGGGATGGTACCCCCATAATAGCGGGAACAAAAACTAACCTCTATGCACCACAATACAAGAGATTTAGCACGAACAGATCACCTCTCAGCAATTATTTTCAATCACGGTATCGACACTGCACTAAGTAACATCATATTGATAAATTATTCTATTCGTTTCACCAAAAATATACATGAAAAACACTAAAAAACATTTTGACATTTTCAAGCGCAAAAGTTATGTACGCGAAATATATTTAAAAATCACGCAGTTGATTAATTATCATAATAAAAACGACTTTAAACTATCGCGGATAACTCAATCTCGATGCTTACCGCGGAAATAAAAGATAAAACAATCTAAAACAACAAATAATTACTTGGCATCGAGAGAGTTATTTTGACATTTATTTATGAAGTAAGTTGTCTATTCCGAATGATGCGGTTCGGTTTTCTGTTTTGAAAGACGTGATTGTGTGTCTCTTTTACTCGTATTCATATTAAATATGCACGACGGAATAAGCAAATATTTTCCTTAATAGTCTCGAAGAAACGGAATATGATGTAAAGAACAAGCTTTTTATTTTTCTTTTGTAAATGGTATCGAGAAGTTCATAAAAACCCTTATTTTTTGCGATGAGGTAGCAAAAGCGTTAATAGCAGTCCGTATTAGAATGTTCATCGAAGTATCTAGGACTAAATGTCACAGTGTCTATAATTTGTGTAAACATAAGGAATCATTTTTAAACTTACAATTTATCTATCAAAGGCTTTATTTATTATAGCATGACATACTTAATATTTTATTAGTTAGGTACCCAGGTAAAAAGTAACTTATAAGTACTTATATTAAAGTTTTTTAATTTTGATGCACAAGAGAAGAATAAGATAGGAATGTAGGTAGGTGGGTAGGTGCTTTATTTACTAAAACCAAAGGACACTGAATTTATTTTAAAACTTGAGTACATACCTACCTAGGGTTTTAGAGTCATTAAGAATAAGATTTATTTATTTTCTTACTTTTTTATACATACTTGTGCTAATTTTTGGGTAGTTATAAAAGCAGTAGTGCTCTTAGATGGGCGAACCGAGCAAACGCGCGGGTCCACGCACTTATAACAGTGCTTCGCGCGGTACCTTGGAGGACCTTTTATTGGCATCTTACCTACGCAACTGTTTAATTAGCAAGATATTTTGTGTTTTTTTTGCGCTGCACGGGACTTCGTGTTGGTTTAGGTTATCGCTGTATTTAAGTGGAACAGTACATAGCTAGTGTTCATTTGAGAGGTAAATTAGATATTAAATCTTGAATTATTTGACAAGTTTTACTAGGTACAGATAATTTAATCATTACTTTATTCCGGTGGTCGGTCGGAGTGAACCATATTGTACCAAGATAAAAAATTATTTAGGGAAACTATCGCTAACCAGGGATAAAATTATCAATTCAGGTACCTAATGAATTAGATACTTATTTGAAAAGCAGTGAGTGATAGTTTTTGTACTGCTAATTATAAGTACATACATCATTTTGTTATTGGTACTCATCTATTTTAGTTGTATTACAATGTGCGTTATTGGTATAAACTAGAAAAGGTGTAAATAGTATTTCTTTGAAATGACATCTAGTTGATGTTATTGGAATTAAATGAAATCATAAATATCTCGTTGTTATAAATCTATAGAAGTTCTCAGTAGAGGTCATAGAGGGCAGTAAACTACACAATTTGTTTTGACTAATATTTATACATTTTTTATTCATAAATAGTTTATACATTTATAAAGCTGTGATTTTATTTAGAAATAATATTATTATAAGTTAATAGTATGTAAGTAAGTATGAGTTCTGTTTCAAATTTTCTCACAACATAAACTTATTACGGGACGTGTAACGATTAAAAGATGGCGTTAGTTGTCAAATATTCCAGTGGCATCAGTTATTATTTTGAGGATATCTATATTATTGTGATTTCTGGTAACCTTAGGTAGTCTTTTCTCGTAAAGTGATTTTTTTAATATAATTATTTAATTATGTTACATACGGAAAATATACTAATATAAAGAACATCATTAGTCTTCATTAGTATCAGTAACCTACGTATTATGAACCTATAAATTATCACAAGAATTTTACCACTGAGAAAATATCAAAACTGTTTTTCAAAGAATAACTAAGGGTTCCTATTACTATCTTCACTTTATAGGTTACATTGTAACTTATTAACTGTGTTACCTAGCAACTGGCAGCAATTTGATAAAATGTCATGCGGTGATAAAGTTGCAAACTTGGAACTCCAATAGCGTCGCAGTAACGTGTTGCAGTAATTTATAGCAGATATAACACTCGAATGTCCCGAACTTCACTAACTTTATATTGTAGTTGAAACTATGTATCGTTTGTATGTGCATATCTCGATAGTTGTTACTTATCGATGTTATAACTTGGGTGGGAACCTTCTTGGTATTTGTGGGGGAAATTATAATATAAAAATAAATTTTTTAGCTATTATTTTTTTTCAAGAACTATCTGCCCTGATTTGTATGTGGTTTGCCATAATCCTAATCATAATAAAAATACGATGGAAACGGCCGGTTTAAAATGGCCTAGCATGGTTATTGTTAAAACTCCCTAATTGTTGGAAATTAGAGCAGGACTTTGTCCAGTGATAAGACAATGAAAGATGTATTTACGTCACTTTAAAGTATATATTCGTTTATTTGACACATTAATTGTTCCACAATGGAATGCACGTGAATGAACATACTCGTATACTTATTATACAGGTATAATAAGTATACGAGTATGGTTTTTTTTGTATCTAAGTACCTATCAACTACAGTTAGCAAAAAAGTCATAACCGATCCCAGAAAAATACTTAAATATAGTATTTCTTTATAAGTCGTAGTATGAATCTTTGTCAGACAAAAGATATTAATCGGTATGAAAAACTACAATGGTAGAGTCGACGTAGCGTCGCCGGAACGTCGAATATCCGCCTCAATCAAATTCACTACCGCCGTGTTTGCCTCATACAGTAGATCAAATACGCTGGATGCGTCATATTTAAACAATGAATTCATTTAGACACTGTGGCTTTGGATAATGAAATTTTAAACAGTGTAAAGCATACTGTCCAATGTGATTTACTATTTAGATGATCACAAATCAATACGTGATTACCTAAACAGTAGAACAGTTATAGTTGACATCCTCGGTAGCGTACTTATAAACGTACATGGTACGAGTAAGATTACAGATCGGGCCAAAATAATTGCGACGGGGTTCTTCCATTTTAGCCAAAAAATATTCAATCGCAGCTCGGAGTCAGGACGTTGGCGGTGTGATACCCCCGTTGCCGTTGGTCCTTCAATGTACGATTGACCTGTCAGATTTTTTAATTACTTGTATTTTTTTTTGTTATCCTTACAGCAAAAAACACAGACGGTGAGTAAGTTTAGCTGAGAATTAAATACCTCATATAAATTTTTCTTTTACGGACATTAGTTTACGCGTGGTTACTTACTTGCTCGTAAGCCAATTTTATTATTAAGTTAGTAAAACTCTTTTTGTACACTTAATAATAATAATAATATCAGCCCTGTATTATATACTTGCCCACTGCTGAGCACGGGCCTCCTCTACTACTGAGAGGGATTAGGCCTTAGTCCACCACGCTGGCCTAGTGCGGATTGGTAGACTTCACACACCTTCGAAATTCCTATAGAGAACTTCTCTTCTCTTTGTACACTTGATTCGATCATAATTACCATCTTCTCATCTCATGAGTATAAAACTAGCCTAGGATAAATAGAAGTTGACGATGCAAGAGCAAGCCTACAAAGCAGAGAACAACCAGTGGGGGCTTTAGGAGTCGCGATCGCGGAAGCCGGGTTAACTGGTCTCTACAGCCTACTGCTGAGCCCCCTCTTCTACTGAAGGAGCTTAGGCATTGATCCACCACGCCAGTATTACTACTAGTCTAACTTCACATACCCTCGATATGTTTTCGGACGATTTTCTTGTACATACATATAGGTTTCTTTAGGACGTTTCCTTCACCATAAAGCGAACGATAATTATTGAAAATCCTCTCTGATACAAACTAATTGGACTTGTAGCAATATCTAGCGTTACTAGATCTGTGTTATTAGCCCACGGCACGGTCGATACGATCCGACGGAACCCGCTGAATGGGGGAATTCACAACTTTCATTAAACGTATTTGTTTTAAGCGAAAGATTTCGCGATAACGTTCCGTTATGTTTATTTCCGTCGACATTATGTTTTTATGCATGCGATGTTTTTTAAGGGGGTGAAGGGCGAAGTTCGTATGTAAATTGTTACTTAACAATAATATCAGCACTGTATTATGTACCGTCCCATTGCTGGACATGGTCCTCCTTTACTACTAAAAGAGTGAGGCTTTAGTCCGCCATGCAGACCTAGTGCGGATTGGTAGACTTCACATACCCTCCAAATTCCTATAAAGAACTTCACCGTTAACGCAATCGATTCCTAATTAACAAAGAATACTCACATAACTTAAGAACAGTAAGAGGTGCGTACCCTTTGTATTGAATTTGCAGACATTCTTCTCGGCAGTCCGTTCCCCTCCAAACTAGTCTATGGCTGCTTGTCACTTATAAAAAAAAAGTCCTAAAGGAATTTTGGACAGTCGGTGGATTCGTCATCCAGGTCTCACATTAGGAGATATGGATCGACGTACTTTCTAGTGTTTTTTTTATTTTATTCATTGTTTTTAAATAATACTTTCAGTTAAACTGATAGAAATTTACAGGGTAATTTTTACATTGCATAAATGAAACCATACATTTGTCTTCATAAAAACAATACTTTATTGAAGAGTATTAAAAACAATTTAGTTTAAAGCATACAAAATACTAACATTTTGCTGTATTTCACTAAATAGGAATGTCCTGTGTGTTTATCATTACATGATAAAATAAATTGGAGTGCAGGCAAAACAGATTCAAAGCTATTTAATCAAAAGGCTTTTAGTGAATGCAGTAGATACTAGACACGGTTGATGAGATGTAAAAGCGAATACGATGCCAAATTTCTGGTTTATGATAACATTTTGAATATAAATTGAAAACCATTACAGATAAAAGGCATTGATTCACAAAGGGATGGAAAATTTTAGCTCTAGCGATCATTGAGGGAGCAAATACCAGCAACACCAGCTTTTAGTTTCATTGTATTGTCAGCTGCCAGTGCCTTAGCTTAACCAAGAAAATAAAAAAAATCTTTTGGTGCGCT
The DNA here is from genome assembly GCF_014839805.1 of Manduca sexta. Lineage (NCBI taxonomy): Eukaryota > Metazoa > Arthropoda > Insecta > Lepidoptera > Sphingidae > Manduca > Manduca sexta. The sequence continues at coordinate 12,604,596 of NC_051135.1, forward strand.
TCTTTAGCTTTAACGTTGTAAAGTAACCGTTCTTTGTAGAAAAAAATAGTTCTTTATTTTTCCACATGGCCAGGTTTTTTATTTTCCTGCTCAGGCTGTAAATAACATAATATCCAGTGTACTTAGACGTGCTAGGATAAAAGTAAATAAAAATAAAGCATAACTTTATTATAAAAAATATGTATTGTATTTATTTCACAAACCGCGTGCCTTACCGCATTAGTTTCTGAACAAAGCCAGCAATTCTTTTGGATTCCTTTCGTTCTCAATTCGTGTTCAGTCGGGCGTTAAAATTATTTATATATCCCGAGGATAATACTGTGTAATCTCTATATAATACGGTAGCTTTTGGCTTGTATATTGTAAATATTGTTTTATCAACCCTTCAACACACTTTAGGGACTTCAGTCTGCCAGTTGCTAGACTGTAGTATTAAAAATTAAGTATTTTGTATAATGTCTGAATAAATTTTATAAAGAAAGAAAATACAAACGACAGTGGCACATATTACCGTTTATTATTCCCAAGATTATTTTAAATATAAATAATGATTATATAAAAAAGCGATATTGCGCCTTTGAGACGTTGCGATGGTCTGTTATCTTATTTTTTTCTAGACATTTTTCACTCGTTGTGGTAATGGTTTTGCTAATATTATGCCTAACCGCAGGTGCATTATGTAGTTAGAAAAAATATTTTATCTAGTTTTGCTACAGTGTCCTCATCATCATTGGCCTATTGTAGATGATTTAAACAGCGTGAACTTTTGGGGGTTGTTCTGACACTTTCTTTGACGGCTGTAGTTAATGTAATGAAACAGGGTAATAGATACAATCACTAATTTAATAAATTGTCTACAACATAAACATAAGTCAATGATAAGACTCGATAGGCCTCGAGTTAGAGATATAATCAAAAATCATTCAATGTTACATAATGTTAGATTTAAAGCTTTGTAATATTCCTATACTGCCCTGCTAAGCGCAAAAGCAATATGTCAGGGAATCCTTATTTCGAGATAATCGAAGTTTTGTAAATATAGTTTTATAGTTTTGTATGTAAAACTGAGATAGAGAAACACTTTTTTAAACAAGTTCTAAACAAGATACCGATATTTAGGTAAGTGCATTGTATGAGTATTTCTTTAAGCTATCTGACGATATAAAAATCAAGTTTTGTTTTTTTTTGAGATACCGCTATTGTGCTTCGCACTTCAGTGTACCAAACATTTGCTACCGTCATAACTCATAAAATTCGACAGTCCAGATGGAGTCTCGATTGACCAGAGATTATTTCTCGCCAGTCAACACAATAGTGCAGTATCCTATGCTTGATTTTATACCTAGTTTTATTTGAAACAGAAAATAATATAAGAAAGAAATTTTGTGCAATCAGTGGCAAATTCATACTTGAAATATTGTTGTTAGCGAAAGTGGAAGCGTGTTGGGTTATCGCGCTATTTCTTTCTAACGCACGCAGCGTTATGGCCGGTGAAAATCAGTGACGTCACAGTTTGCTATTACTGTTATTTGGCAGCTACCATTTCTACTAAATTTCAAATTTTAGATGACATACATTTTTGATAAATATGTTTAAAAAAGTTATCAACTTATTATGTTGGTGAGTTCGAAACCGTAAATACATAAATATACCATGATTGTTATTCGGACGGATACAAATATCAAACAACCAACATAATCTAAAGAGCGCACGTAGAATAAGAGTTTCGTGTGGAAAATGTCATTCTCAGATACCATTTTTCTTCCTTCCTTTTCATGAAGTGTTAAGCGCACTCACGTTGTCTCTAGTGTTGTGAGATCATCCAGCATGAAAGGATTATAACATAAAAATGATATATTTGGCTTAGCAGATGCTGTTGTAAAGTCTCTTCCAGAGTTTAATGGTGCTTTTAATTTCAATTCGATAGAAAACATTATGATACAAAGACCTATGTTTATTTAGATTACATACTATTTGGTTTCCAGATTTAATAAAATGTAAACTGATTATTTTAATGTTTAATTACAGTCCCGGATCTTGATTTATTGGAGGTGGGGCAAAACCTGGATAATGCTGCCCCCGACCACCTATATTTTTACCTTTGTCATCATCATCACCATCATTTCGCGCCCCACGGGAATTATTTTATGTGTTTAATTTCCGCCCTATGAATTTGTTGCCCAGGGCACAGGCCCTGGCTTGCCCCCCCCCCCCCTCTAGATCCGAGGCTGTTTAATTATTTTATGACATATTTTATGAATTCTATTGAAATAAAATGAAATATTATTCAATGCAGATAGAGATTTGATCAATGACCTACAGATCCGGCTATTTTATCGGGACATAAAGTGGTTGTATTTGTGGGCAATAAGGGCGGAAGTCAATGCTAATAAAACGTGTCGCTAGGAAGTACGACAAGTTAGGTCATAAACTGAACCTATCTGATTTCGGTTAACGGCTTTGTAATCAAACTGAATCAGCTAATAGTACTGTATGAGTATAATGTAAGAGTTTGTTTAGATTTTCAAGGGCTCGGAAGGTTAATTTTATCAACGACTGATTTGCTTATGGTTCTGTCAACAATAAAGTCCGTCTCCATGATTAATAGTAGTTTGTATGGTATTTAAAAAAAGTGTAATTCGTTACTAACAAAATATTTTTTAAATGGAACAGTACTGTATTGCTCGCTTCGCCCGGAGCAATTTAATTTTTATTGCTGTTGTATGACGAGACGGTCATGTCGTTCGCCTGATAGTAAACGATACGACCATTAAACAGTATTACGAAGAACCGCGTGGCACTCCACTGCGCTCGCCATCCGACATAAGATGTTTAGTCTCAAAATGTCTAGTTATTATTTGATTAGACAAAATAATATACTTTTAATAGGTAAACCTAGTGTAGTAGTTTTAGAGGGTCATTTTGAAATTGTGGTAATAAATGAAACCACATACTGGTCTTTACCTCCGGTAACATTGTATTACAAATCATTCATGAATAACGAATATTTTCACTCAATAGGTATCTCGGTTTTTTCTGTTTTTTTTTTCTCGTTTAAGGCGAATATGGCGGGAGCATAGGTGTATTTCTGATTGAAAGTGTGATGCTGCCGCTGCAACGAATTCTTTTAGCGTAGTAGTAGTAGCATTAGAGTGTATAGAACTAAAGTTACTTTTCATTGAGATATTGTTCGTAACCTACACGTTTTTATTTTACATCTACTGTTCTAGTATTGTAAATTGTTATTTTCAAGATAATAGGTTTATAGTTTCACGTAACGAAATCTCAAATGTCACTATACTTATAGCCCATTTAGAATAGTCTTTCCCTCTAGACTTATCATTGGACGTTTCCGTCTTGAGCAAATTGGAAGTGTCTTCCCAGTTTACAACCCTCACTAGTTTCTGTAACACTGAATACGAATATAAAGCGTCTCATTTTTTTCTGTAATACTGTCATTTGATTCTGGAGCTTGCCAGCGCGTTTACGATTGTTAGGCACCGCGTAAATGCTGTCTATATCTAGTCCCAAAATGCAGCGGCGAAAATTAAATATTTACTTATAATAAGTACAATTATACGTAAATATTTAATTTAAGATTATTTTTTTTCATCTAAATTTATTCTTGTTTTCTTATGTAAAGATGTAAGCGTCTGCGTAGTACCTTAGAAAACGTGACGAGACACCTTAAGAGTACTGGCGATTTTCCTTGACACTAAGGACTGATTTTTCAATTAAGATAAAATTCATTCGTACGATAAGGTACAATACAAACGACTTACAAAGATGCTTACAAATGACAGTTGTATGCATGTTTGTATAAAGTTGTTTATTTGTATCTCTTTCATTCACTCAGGTAATCATTTACGTTATTAAAAAGTTAGCTAGTTAAAAGGTCGAATTATCCAAATAGCTGCTATCTCTAATTCTCATTTGTTTTGTCGCAGTTTTATCTAGATTTAATACAAAAGCGGATGCGACATATCTGTGTTACTCGGGGCGCGCGTATACCATTAATAAAGAAGTTCGCGACGTGTGGTCTAGGCGTCCTCTCGGTCTAGATTTAGCAAGTCATGCTCGCTTACGTTAGTTTTATGCTAATACGTGTTGTTTTCGACAAATAAAGTAATTCGGTGTGGTCTGGAAGGTTTAATTTCGCCCATCTTTTGTGGAAAGATGAAATTTTTCGAAAGGGAAGTCAACACACCATTTAGGCACTAATATGCATAAATAGATCTGCAAATCGTTCTGATGAGACTTAGATTCTACATAAAATCTATATAAAGGCAAGTCGGCAGGAATCGGGTTGTATGGACTCTTCACCGCTGCATTTTTTATGGTTTCTTTCATAAATACTATATTTTTTATTTTTTTATGTTTTTCATACACAATATGTAACAGCGGACTAAAAGCAAGAAGCATTTTCTGTCAGTTTATTTTAATACAAGCCCCATTTAATTTATATGTAGGGAAATGCTTTTTGGATGTCGAAATAATTTTTTAGACAGTCCGACCCGTAATTATGAAGGCTGCAAAGTGCGCAACCTCAGTAATCGTCTACCAACTCGCATTTAGCCAGCGTGGTACTAAGATCTAAACCCTTTTCGTAGTAGAGAATGTGCGTGCCTAGTAATGAGACAGTATATAAAACAGGGCTGATCATAAATACATTCGCATAATGTTAATGTTTTTTTTTATTGAACATAATATTCTTGTGTAGGTTTGAATATGTGCTTGTTACGGCTATAATTAGGCTAACCATGGATCTGTGCTCTATATTTCCGGTCGATATTTGGCCAAGGTGAGTCCTTGACATATCTCTGCTAACATCACCATTTTATAGTATTATGTAAGGTATAGTAATTATATTCCATTCACAAGGCACAGCGAGATTTTTGCTTTGACGAAACGAGGCAGAAGTCACGTATCTTACAACATGACGTAAGCGAATTGCTGTGTATTTATTGTTATGCCTTCTTTAGAAATAATGATTTCTTATGTTTACGCGAATGTTAGACATTGAAATTAAACTAATTTTCGGATTCTATCGCGGTGCTAGTATTTTATTTTCTCCCGACGTTTCGAAGACTTTGCAGCCTTTATGGTCACGGGGGGACTGAGGTGTTGTTCATCCGTAAAGTCAAAGTTACAATATCTACCTACATTTTACAATTATACAACTTTTTTAAATTTTTTAAATTTTAGCTGTTGGTGGTCCGATCTACGCAGAATGAGCTCACAGTGTCTTGAAGTCTGGCAGCCGGTCTTTTGGGTTCCGATTTAATTAAATGTAGAACTGGATCCCAGGCTTGTGCAAGCTTCCAACCATCTTCCCTATTGAAATTAGGATGTTTTTAATTTCAATAGCCTCGCGAATCATCCTAGGCAGGAATCGGTGTTCTTTGGCGAGGATTTGTGGCTTGTCTAGTCGCAGATAATGATTGGCGCCTCCCTCAGAGTGTTCAGCGACTGCAGACTTCGTCGAGCGTCGGTGTTTCACGTCAGCTATATGTTCTTTTACGCGGGTCCCTATATTTCTTTTTGTTTGCCCGATATAAGAGAACACAATAAATCTCTTGCTTTCTTAGATGTTTTAATCATCCGTAATCCTAATCAGACCTTAAGTCATACTGTATATCGGAAACAGACCCATACTGATAAATATCTGAACGGTGAATCTCATCACCACCCAAAACAGTTAGCTACCGTGGGCAAATCTTTGTTTCAGAGAGCACAAGGAATCTGTGACGAGAAACACCTGGCCGCTGAGCTGCAACATGTCAAGCAAGTACTGCGAGACAACAAGCTCCAAATTCCACGCCGCCGTCACAGAAACCGAGTGAAACCAGCCACAGTTGAACGTGTTCCGGTTGTATTACCATATGTAAGAGGAGTCACCGACAAGATTGGCTACATCCTGAAGCGTGCTTCCATAAAAACTTATTTTAAGCCGCCTAAGAAGATTAGTCAATTTTTACCACCTGTCAAGTGTCACATACCTCTACAAGAACCGGGAGTATACAAAATAGATTGCAACTGTGGCCTCTCTTATATCGGGCAAACAAAAAGAAATATAGGGACCCGCGTAAAAGAACATATAGCTGACGTGAAACACCGACGCTCGACGAAGTCTGCAGTCGCTGAACACTCTGAGGGAGGCGCCAATCATTATCTGCGACTAGACAAGCTACAAATCCTCGCCAAAGAACACCGATTCCTGCCTAGGATGATTCGCGAGGCTATTGAAATTAATAAACATCCTAATTTCAATAGGGAAGATGGTTGGAAGCTTGCACAAGCCTGGGATCCAGTTCTACATTTAATTAAATCGGAACCCAAAAGACCGGCTGCCAGACTTCAAGACACTGTGAGCTCATTCTGCGTAGATCGGACCACCAACAGCTAAAATTTAAAAAATTTAAAAAGTTGTATAATTGTAAAATGTAGGTAGATATTGTAACTTTGACTTTACGGATGAACAACACCTCAGTCCCCCCCGTGACCATGAAGGCTGCAAAGTCTTCGAAACGTCGGGAGAAAATAAAATACTAGCACCGCGATAGAATCCGAAAATTAGTTTAATTTCAATGTTCTTTAGAAATGTTTTTGTAAGCATCGGTGGTTCAGTGGTAGAATGCTCGCCTGCCACGCGGGCGGCCCGGGTTCGATTCCCGGCCGATGCATATTTTTGAGCCGAGTTTTTTTAACCCCTAAATACGAGGGGTTTTATAAGTTTAACTCTTGTATCTCTATATCTGTAATCGTAACTTCTAAACGAATGAAACAATTTTGATTTCGTTTCTTAGATGAATTGACCAAGAGTGTTCTGAGATATCTTAGAAAATATGTTCAATGTTCAGTTCTTTAAAGATCATTTTATTGGAGTTTTAATATTATTGGTTCAGCAAAATATCTTCACTGCGAGTGCTTAGGTGTTGGTAAATTATATGAGCGTTACATATTGGATCTACCATGTCATATGGCATAACTCATCATCATTGCAGTGAAGTTCCTACAATTGTGATTAGGATATAAAAATACACGAAAATACATGAACGCCTGCTTACAATGTTTGTTGAACTTTGCAGGTTTTCTGTATCTATGTACCCATGTATATAATAAAATCGTAAAATTGTTGTACCTAAATCATCATCATCATCATCCACTGCTGAACATGAGTGTCCTCCAAAGATTTCCAGATCCCTTGTACCTAAAAAAAACCTTTTTTTAAAATTTGCTAGAAGACGCGACGAATATAATATAATAGATCGCAAAAATTCTATTTTTGAATTCATTGGTGTAATTTAAAACTACTAGATTAAGAATTTAATAACTGAAAAATATAAAGCTTTATTTTGTATAATATGCAGGGTAAATAGGGGAATACAGACACGCGGGGGAGACAGGCCACACGTGTGCTGTATTACGGGGAGGTTTATTGGAAGAGGTATAACAGAATTAATCTAAGTTAAAACAGACGAGGTACGAGGCGAGGGCAGGGCTAGTATTAAATATTTATGTTTATAACTAACTGCTATATTCAAATCCCAATCTTTGTTTGCGATTTATTTCAAAAATGGATCAATCACTTAACTGGCGGTAGGTCTCTCATATGTTCGGAGGAGATCTCTCGTTGCCGGCCGTGGTCGCTTCCATGGTCGGCAGTCAGGAGGCCTGGCGTGCGGTGGCCCACTTCTGCGAGGTGGTCCTCTCGCAGAAGGAGAGTGCCGAGAGGGATCGAGAGAGAGAGGATCCCTCCCGCCGTCAGAGGAGACGAAGGAGGCGCCGGGTAGACGACTGACCGGCGTCTCCCGCCCTGTGGAATGGGGGCGTTTGAAGAATTCCACCACGGTTTCCCCTGCCTGTCGTAAGAGGCGACTAATAGGGGCCACGAAGGGAGTCGTCGGCGGGCAGCAGGGGGCTGTCCGCCCTACTGCATTTTTGTGCATCCTTGCACATTTTTCGGTTGACCCCGGGATGGACGGCAGTGTGTAGTTGGCCTCATGCTGCCGTAGACGCCGAGGGCGTCCTTCGGTACGTGGGGGCTTCTGAGCCCCCATAGGAGACGGGCCGCAAGGCGGCACCGCGCAGGGGCGGCTGCGGACGAATACTTAGACACTTCCGTCAGAGGAAGCCCGCAGTCGCCCCTAATGCGTCGAAGAGGGCCACCGCGGAGTTTTAGCTGGTAGGCCGTGCATGGGTTAGTTGTACTCGGGTTAGGGACTCGGCCCGGCGGTCGCCCGAAGGTCGTCATCAAATCCGGGCGGCTCAACGCCGGGCCGTAAGGCACGGTTACCCCAGCATAACCGCTCAGTCGTCCCCCACGAAGGCTGGGCGGTAGTAATAAGGGACTTTCTCCGCGATACCAAAAAAAAAAAAAAAGAAAGGTCTCTCATATGTGAGAGTCCGCCTGGGTAGGTACCACCGCAATATTTCTGGTGCCCAGCTGCAGTGTGTAGTCACTGTTGTGTTCCGGTTTGAAGGATATTGTAGCCAGTGTACCGGACATAATAAGACTTAACATCTCATGTCTCAGAATGGTGAGTGTAGTAGCATACCGAACAATACTTTGTAATTCAAGGTGTTGGATGAATATCTACTGTTTATGGGCAGTGGTATCGCTTACCATCAGGTGAACGACAAGCTCGTCTTGTCATGTAAAGCGATAAAAAAAACCAGAACAATATATTTTTCCAATGAGTTATTTTGAGTGGTTTTTTTTTTTGAATCAGATTGAAGACTGAGTTTGGAATCGTTTATTGAAAACGGCTGTTGTCACGTTTTTATTGATTAGAAACTATTATGATTATAATAAAGTGTATTTATTGAGAATTTTAGTAATGTGGTTTCAAGCATCGGTGGTTAACCTAAAGCATTGATCTCACTTACATACCTTCTACAAAAAACTAATGCATCGGCCGGGAATCGAACCCGGGCCGCCCGCGTGGCAGGCGAGCATTCTACCACTGAACCACCGATGCTTGTGAAGATGTTACTAAATAATGCACATAAACACGTTCGGATCCATTCACTTCCATCTCGTAATGACGTTGCACAGCGCTTATCATATTGAAAGTACACTCTACATCCACGTTCTAAGCAAAAGACAGTCTTCCCCCTTTTGTAAATATTAGAGATGGCCATGACTCTGGATTTCCAGGATGCAATGCTTTCAATCAAAACAATACCCTTGAAGTGATAATAGAAGCCCATCCTTCAAATAGCAGAAGCCCAAAAGCAGATCTGCATAACAAAAACAGTTTGCATAGGCCTAAGCATTTTCAGAGTTAACAGCACCATAAGGTATGTCCATCAGTCCCTTTTGATAAGGGTGCCAATAAGTACCTGAAAGCCATAGCATTGAAAAATGTAGAGTTTGAAAATGAACCATAGTATACCAACCAAAGAATCATAGAATGATGCACCATAGTGCATCTCTACAAAACGATCTACCTTATACTTAAAAAAGACTGCATCGGCCGGGAATCGAACCCGGGCCGCCCGCGTGGCAGGCGAGCATTCTACCACTGAACCACCGATGCTTATGAAGATGGTACCAAATAATGCACATAAACACGTGTGGAATCATTCGCTTTCATTTCGTAATGACGTTACACAGCGCTTATCATTTTGAAAGTACACTCTACATCGACTTTCTAAGCAAAGCCGTCCTTTGCCCTTTTCTGCACATTAGAGATGGTTTCATGGCCTGGATTCCCAGGATGGTATGCTTTCCGTCAGACCAATTCCTCTTAAATAATTAGCAGCCCATTTTTCAAATGGCAGAAACTCAAACTCAACGCAACAAAAAATATATTTGTAGAGTTCTGAGAGGCTTCAGAGTAACAGCTGAGATAATTGTATGTGTAGTCAACCACAAAAGTAGCTCAATAAATTCAGATTATCAAATAGTTTATATACGTTAAGTTAAATGGAAATCCTTTTTCTTTGTGTAAAATGAAGTATGACCCTATATTTTACTTTTGTAGATATTTTTTTTAAATATACTGTATAGGCGATTTGAAGGTTGATTTTATTTAACTAAATATGTGAGTAACTGTACATTAGTTCTTTTTGGCTTTGGGACCAACGAATACCATATTTGCTGAAAGCCATACTATTAAAAAAATATCGTCAGTAATTATCTATGTAGAGTTAGATCAGAAGCGGTAGAGACGCACCATAGATACATAACTACCTTATTTCTCCCCAACACAATATTTGTGCGCTCCGTCTTCATACCGAATGCAAGCTCAAGGAAGGGAGAACTATAGTCGCAGGTCGAGGCACACAGAGCAGTGCGCATAACTCACAGTTGTATAACATATTGAGGCCTAAAAGCGTCCATGAACATTTCCCCTCGGTCCATTTTAAGAAGTTCCCATCCTTCCCCTTCTCCACATTCCCTTAATCTTCTTTCCCTCATTTCCTTCTTCATCCTCATCAGGGCCGCTGCGGAAGCTTAGCTGGGGGATCGCCTCTAAGAGACCCCCGATGATACAGCAGCAGTTCCTAAAAAAACTAACTTCCTTAAAACAAAAAACATTGCATCGGCCGGGAATCGAACCCGGGCCGCCCGCGTGGCAGGCGAGCATTCTACCACTGAACCACCGATGCTTGTTGTAATTCTACCAAAGAAGACTTCACATATTCATATCCATTCACTTTAGTATTACCAAATAAACATTACACTGACGGTATACATCGCTAAAGCATATTCCAACATCAATTGAAAGTGGTATTCAAGATATTCTAGAAAAAGTAGTTTTAGTTCACGTTAAAGTCAATTTTCATACTAAAAAGAGCCATAATATCCGGGAATGATTCTTTCCAAAAAAAGAATTTTCAAAGTCGGAGCAAATGTTTTACAGATCAGAGCGTTCACAGTTTCCGCAAGGCAGAGGTGGTACAGTCAGCAACAGAAGTCGTTGAACATAATTTGTTTCCAATATTTCCTAATCATTATCATTCACCATAAGTTACTGATTAATTTAAATACAAAACAACTTGACATAATTGAACTACAAAAGTAGCTGAACGCCGTCAAAACATTCACTGCTAAACATTACTAGCAATTTTTTATGATCTGTAATAAATACAAATGTGGCTAAAATTAGCAAATTCTTTGTTTTATATACAAGCTTTTTTTCCAACAGTCCAGAATATCAATTAAATTGTTATTTCATAACATACTGGCTCGCTACTCCGCCTGCGTAAAAATGTTTTCAAGGACTAAAGTCTTGCTTTATATTTACCCGGGATAGAAAGTATCGTATAGCGCTTAAGAGTAATGTAGCTTCCTATTAGTGAAATATTTTCAAAATCGGTTAAGCAGTTCCTGAGTTTAGCGCATTCAAACAAACAAACTCTTCAGATTTATATAATAGTATATATTTTAGTTAATAACCAGAATTATACATTTTTAAGTATGGACAAAACATCATAATACTTTAGTAAGTAATATTATAACATTAATAGGAATAGGTTAGTTACATTTTAAACATCCTATTTTATAGAGCACTGGCCGGTTTAAAGAACAAATATGTAAATTCAAAATTATTCTGGCAGGAGATTCTCTTCGAAGGATTCAACGTAAACGTCAGTTTCTTTTCAGCCAATCCTATACTTGGGTATCCATATTGAAATGATAACCTTAATCTGTACTCTTCTTTGGTAAGTGATTTATGGTCCGTTTCAATGTTCAGGTGTTTTGTAAATTAATATCTGTTCATCGACTTTTGTTGCTGATCGTACGTGATAAAATAATTCGAGCATGTCGGTAATAAAAAAAGACGCTAAAATAAGGGGTGCCTGAATACCTAGACCGGCCCTGGATGACTCATTAAAGATATTATCTTTTTTTAATAATTGATCGCTCGATAACCAATAAAGTTTTCCCATTTATGCTACAAGTGATTCCTGCAGATCTCTCGGGGAGGAGGAGAATGACAAGGGGGTGGTGGTGGTATTCTATTTTTATAATGTCTTACTTCTTCGTTTACGGACCTATTATAATAAAAAACAAAGATAGAATTTATCATCTCTGAAAGGAAGACTGGCCTTCGGAAGGGTTTTGAATGAGGTTAGAAGGTCCCATAAAAAATGCATCGGCCGGGAATCGAACCCGGGCCGCCCGCGTGGCAGGCGAGCATTCTACCACTGAACCACCGATGCTTATTTGCAACTGTCTAAAGAAGATATTAATTTACAACACAAATACATTCACTTGCCGTCGTTTCGCAAGAAACGTGACTTTACCTTCTCTAGAGAAACATACGGATGCATTTTACGTCATGAACTGCTGATTCCAATTGTAAATAATATAAATTCTTCAAGAACACATATTTCTTATTTACCTAGAGTGTATGAGTTGGTATTTTTTTCAATAATGATATATTAACAATTTAGACCATAGAAACAAACAGGTACATAACCATTTTGGAAAGAGTTTTAGTAAAGCAACCTCTCCGATTGAACGAGGAAAATGTTTGCCGCGAACTGACACCATTTAAACTCTTAAGGCCTATATTTTGTTTGACTGGGAGGATAGATAAGCGAAAACCATTTTAAATAAAACCTTTTTTAAATAACGGAGACAAACTTCACTTTTATTTATTTACATAAATGTTTCTTTTTGTTCGCGGATGTGCTTGCATAAAAGTTGGTAGTCGGGATAAAACGTAAGCAATTAGGGCTAATTAAGTTTTCTATTAGTTAAGAATTTCCCGTGTGTAATAGTATCCACAGAAGATGAATTAGCTAGTTGATACAAAAATAAAACAAAAGAAAACTACCGTTGAATAATTATAAAATACATTTAATTCACTACGCAAGCCATCTCTACAATTGATATTTGTTACAAATTAAGCTGATTAACAACAAACAGATATCATACCTGTTTGTTAATTAAGAGCGAGATGGATTTCATTAATAAAGAGCTGTTCGTTAGCCCGACGACATCGGCTCGTCGCAAATCAAATAGCAAACAACGCGCAGGCGCGGTACATGGTATTGTATGTTTACTTAAGTTCAAATTAAGAATATTTTTAACACTGCAGGAAGGGTAGAGAATTTATTGGGTATAATACTGGATAACTACGATTTATAGTAAATAACCTGTCATAATAGGTGGTTTGAGTAGAGTTCAGGGTTTAGTCAGTAAGGCATCGCGCCGACACTATCATCTGTGCAGTGCCTAAGTGCAGAAACATTACAATTACTATTCGATTACAAAAATTACAAAACGTATAAGTTTTTATTACCTGCTTACTATCACGTTTGTTGAGTAATCATAAAGTGAAGAAGTGCATACAGATCTATGCTGTGCGTAGTTTCGCTCACAAAATACACGCATCGGTGGTTCAGTGGTAGAATGCTCGCCTGCCACGCGGGCGGCCCGGGTTCGATTCCCGGCCGATGCAATGTTTTTTATTTTCAGGATGAGATAGTCTTTTTGGAAACCGTTAAAAATAAAAAAAAAAAAAAAAATACTTTATTTATCACGTAGGCGAACAAAGTTGCACTTATGATACGTCAAAACAAAGAATAAGAATAATTATTATTTCTAAACAACTATTAAAATCACTTATATAACTATGGAGATTTTAAATTAGGGATAAAGTTTATACAAAAGACTAGGTACAAAAGTACGAAGTAACCAGCTCGGGCTGGCAAGTAGTGGGAAATAGAAGGGTAACGCGTCGCGATCCTCACCGGTGAGGACATGAGCCCTAGCCTAGCTAACCTACCAGCCTATCACTATCTACCTAAGTGATGACTACCCGAAGAAGAAAGGCAGAAAGAAACTCCGGGCTTTCTTTTTGTCATCAAGTGTTCAGTACTTCTTTTGTATTTTTTCCAAGTCTTTCTTGTACATAGTCACAATAGTTATATAAGCTAATGCACGCACATCACCGTTAACATGGGATAAGATGAAATCCAATCGACTAAACCTGGAGCGGCATAAAATAAAATTAGCGATAGCAAATAAAAGAGAACATAGATTCATACTTAAATAACGGCGTACAGCGTGCATTCGCCTACATTTACAATCATAGTTTTCAATCATGAGAAAAGAAAAAAAAATAGTGATATTGAACAGGCAAACACAACATGATCGGGTGGTCGTCTTTCAAAAATTACATTTCATTAAGATATGATATCATATATCGTTGTGGTATCATCGGGGGTATCCTGCGAACGGTACACAGGTGATCCCCAGCTTAGTAACGGCAGCGGCCCTGATAAGAATAGAGTAGGAAATGAGGGAAGGAAGAGTAAGAGAACGAAGAAGGGGAAGGATAGGAACTTTTTAAAATGGGCCGAGGGGAAATGTTCGCGGATGCTTTTAGGTCTCAATGTATTATACAACGATGAGGTATGCGCACTGCTCTGTGTGCCTCGACCCGCGACTAAAGACCTCCCTTCCTTGAGCTTGCATTCGGTATGAAGACCGAGCGCACAAATATTGTGTTGGGGGGGAATAAGGTAGTTATGTATCTATGGTGCGTCTCTACCGCTTGTAATCTAACTCTACATAGATAATTACTGACGATATTTTTTAATAGTATGGCTTTCAACATATATGGTACTCGTTGGTCCCAAAGCCAAAAAGAACTGATGTACAGTCAATCACATATGTAGCTAAATAAATTCAAACCTTCAAATCGCTTATACTCTTTACTTTTTTTAGAAAGAAAAAAATCATAAAATATAAAAATTTAGGGTCTTGCTTTATAGACGATTTAAAGTTTTGAATTTGTTGAGCTACTTTTGTGGTTGACTATACATACAATTATCTTAGCTGTTAGGTCTGAAGCCTGTTAGAACTCTAGAAATATATTTTTTGTTGCGCCGAGTTTGAGTCCTGCCATTTGAGAAATGGGCTGCTAATCTGTCCAAGGATTAGCAAGCTAAAGTGACAGTGGGCAGGGCACATAGCTCGCAGAACTGATGGCTGATGGGGTAAGAAGGTTCTGGAGTGGAGGCCACGAATTGGAAAGCGCAGCGTTGAACGTCCACTCACGAAGTGGACAGAATATGATCTTATAAAAATCGCAAGAGATCGCTGCATGCGGGCCGGGTCCAATAGGTCGATCTGAAAATCTTTGGGGGAGGTCCATGTTCAGCAGTGGATATCTTGCGGCTGATGGTGATGAGTCCCTGGACCAATATTGTTCCGACAGAAACCTCCTGGGAATCCAGGCCATGAAACCATCTCTAATGTGCAGAAAAGGGCAAAGACCGGCTTTGTTTGGAATGTCGATGTAGAGTGTACTTTCAACATGATAAGCGCTGTGTAACGTCATTACGAAATGGAAGTGAAAGGATCCGAACGTGCTATGTGCATTATTTAGTGTCGTCTTCACAAGCATCGGTGGTTCAGTGGTAGAATGCTCGCCTGCCACGCGGGCGGCCCGGGTTCGATTCCCGGCCGATGCAATGTATTTTTATGCTATTACGCCAGAAAGGCTTAGCGACCCGCTGCAGAGTTGCTTGACTATCAGCCCCTGAAATTTGAGCATTTATGTCCGCACTGTTTTTGAAGATAAAAATACAATATGATTTCTTATGTTTACACGAATGATAGACATTAAAATAAAACTATTTTACGGATTTTATCTTGTATAAACCAAACATAAATGAATATAGGGATTTGCGTTAAAGAACATATAGCGGACGTGAAATATTGACGCTCTACAAAGTCTGTAGTTGCTGAACACTCTGAAGAAGGCTCCAATCATCATCTACGACTAGACAAGCCGCAAATCCTTCCCAAAGAATATCGATTCCTACCTAGGATGATTCGCGAGGCTCTTGAAATGAAAAAAACATCCGAATTTTGGATAGAGAAGTGGGAGAAGCTTACACAAGCCTGGGATGCTGTCCTACATTTAATTAAATCGGGACCCAAAAGACCGGCTGCCAGACTTCAAGACACTGTGAGCTCATTCTGCAATCTGCATAGGTCGTACCACCAACAACAAAAAAAAATAAAAAGTTGTATAATTGTAAAATGTAGATAGATATTGTAACTTTGACTTTTCGGATGACCAACACGTCAGTCCCCTCCGTGATCCTGAAGGCTGCGAAGTCTTCGAAACTTTTAGCTATTGATGATCCGATCTACGCAGAATGAGCTCACAGTATCTTGATGTCTTGCAGTTAGTCTTTTGGGTTCCGATTTAATTAAATATAGGACAGGATCCCAGGCTTGTTTAAGCTTCTAACCATCTTATCTATTCGAAATTCAGATATTTTTTAATTTCAATAGCGTCGCGAATCATCGCAGGCAGGAATAGATGTTCTTTGGCAAGGATTTTTGGATTGTCTAGTCGTAGATAATAATTGGCACCTTATTCAGTGTTCAGCAATTGCAGATTTTGTAGAGCGTCAATATTTTACGTCAACTATTTGTTCTTTTACGCGAGTCCCTAGAGAAGAAGTCCCAAGAAAATTGCTTAAAATAACATTAATAAACAAAGTAAGAGTCATGCAATAAATAACAGTATAAATCATTTACGTAATCACGTTTTGTTTTTAAAGACGACTGAAATGAAAGGAATGTAAATTATAGTAATGCATCTTTGGTACTGGCATTAACAAGCATCGGTGGTTCAGTGGTAGAATGCTCGCCTGCCACGCGGGCGGCCCGGGTTCGATTCCCGGCCGATGCATATTTTTTGTTGAGTTTATACAGGCAGATAGAGTGCTTGTAGAAAACATTTTGGTACTAATCTGTTCAATGTCATATCCGCACTATGGATATTGGCATAATTATTTATTTATGGTGATCCTCATCCTGATGGAATTAGGTATAAGCTATCAAGAATATCCCTTATTTATGTTAAGAGATTTTTTTACGTACACAAGATATTTATAGGAAATTTCCATAGACTAATTTAAATATTAGACACAGTTATGATTTAAAAGAGATTTTTTTAAACCAAGCTCTGTCCTACGTACGTCACAATTTACATCAAGCCATTACTTCACAACTTAACCATGTTAAACAGGGTAATTTTCACATTGCGTTACTAAATTAAACCACATACTTGTCTTCACCTTTGCTAACATTGTGCCAAAAATCATCCATTAATAACTAATATTTTCACCAAAAATCCTGGTTTTAGATTTCTGATTTTTTTATCATTTTGTAGTTTAATGCGAATATGGCGTGTGTGTGGGTGTTTTTCTGACTGAAAGTATAATGTTGCCACTGCAACGAATTCTCTTAGAGTAGTAGTAGTGGCTTTAGGGCGCGTAACATTAAAATCACTTTTTATTAATATTCATTTTGTTCGAAACTTACACTTTTTTATTTTATATCTACGGCTTAAGTAACTTATTGTAAAGTGTTATTTCCAAGTAGACAAGTATGTGGTTTCATTTAGTAACTCGATGTGAAAATGACCCTGTATATTTTGTCGAAATTCCGTTTGGTCTTCAGTCTCGTCTATATGTTGAAAATGTGAAAGCATTCCACTAAGCTTTCTCTGATACAAGATTTTAAATCTCTTATAATATCAGCCCTGTATTATGTACTGTCCCATTGCTGGGCGCGGGCCTCCTCTACTACTGAAACGGACTAGGTCTTAGTCTTAGTCGACCACGCTGACCTAGCGCGGATTGGTAGACGTCACACACCCTTAAAATTCTTATAGAGAACTTCTCATGCAAGTTTCTTCACGACGTTTTCCTTCACCTTTAAAGCAAACGATAATTCAATAAAAATAAAAAAAAATAAAATAAAAAAAAAATCTCATAAAATCTTCCAATCATTGGCTATAATATTCTTAATACTGTTACATAGTGCTTGAGTCTATGGGCGCCATCAAGATTAGTTTATGGTAGTGCATGTGCACCTACGCACTATCACTACGTAATATCATTAAGATTTTTTTTCAAATTTAAATTGCGCGTGTTTTTGAAAATGCTTTATCATAAAAAACTTCTGCGGTTGATAGGTCCCATTGTTGCAGATTTATTCAGTGACATATTTTGTTTTATTTTTTTCTGGGAACGTGCACATATATACACTTCCCTCCAGGCACTCTTGCTAGAGTCACATGCTATTTCTTGACAACAGAAATAAGTAATGTTTTGGCATGATGGAGCACGAAATACAAATGTTTACGAAACTTTGCTTAGACGTTAATTTGAACGTGTTAAATGCCTTATTTAGTAACGTTATTACAAGCATCGGTGGTTCAGTGGTAGAATGCTCGCCTGCCACGCGGGCGGCCCGGGTTCGATTCCCGGCCGATGCAGTCTTTTTTAAGTATAAGGTAGATCGTTTGTAGAGATGCACTATGGTACTCTATGATTCTTTGGTTGGTATTCTATGGTTCATTTTCAAACTCTATATTTTTCAATGCTATGGCTTTCAGGTACTTATTAGCACCCTTATCAAAAGGGACTGATGGATATACCTCATGGTGCTGTTAACTCTGAAAATGCTAAGGCCTATGCAAATTGTTTTTGTTATGCAGATGCTTTTGAGCTTCTGCTATTTGAAAGATGAGCTTCTATTATCACTTCAAGGGTATTGTTTTGATAGAAAGCATTGCATCCTGAAAATCCAGAGTCATAGCCATCTCTAATATTTACAAAAGGGAGAAGACTGTCTTTTGCTTAGAACGTGGATGTAGAGTGTACTTTCAATATGATAAGCGCCGTGCAACGTCATTACGTGATGGAAGTGAATGGATCCGAACGTATCAATTGCCTTATTTAGTGACGTCAGTACAAGCATCGGTGGTTCAGTGGTAGAATGCTCGCCTGCCACGCGGGCGGCCCGGGTTCGATTCCCGGCCGATGCAATGTTTTTTTAATGATGAGGTTGTGGGTAGACCGATTGTAGAGGTGTGCACCATATCGAACTCTACATACCGTATGAGTCCTTTTTAAATACTTCCGTTTTCAAGTACTTATTGGCACCCTAATCAATAAGCACTGATGTCCATACAAATATCTCATGTCCTTAGCTCTTAAACTGCTTAGAACTAAACAAATTGTTTTTGTTACGCTGAGCTAGAGCTTTTGCCATTGAAAGATGGGTTCCTTTTCATCGGACTGGTATTGTTTGAAAGAAAGCATAGCATTCTGGGAATCCAGAGTCAGACTGTGTAGAAGAAGGAAAAGGCCGGCTTTTACTTGGAATGTCTGTGTAGAGTGTACTTTCAAGGATAGAGAAGCGTTATGTAACGTCATTACGAGATGTAAGTGAATGGTTCCGAACGTGTTTCTATGCTTTATTTAGTGTAGTTTTCACAAGCATCGGTGGTTCAGTGGTAGAATGCTCGCCTGCCACGCGGGCGGCCCGGGTTCGATTCCCGGCCGATGCATATTTTTTGTTGAGTTTATACAGGCAGATAGAGTGCTTGTAGAAAACATTTTGGTACTAATCTGTTCAATGTCATATCCGCACTATGGATATTGGCATAATTATTTATTTATGGTGATCCTCATCCTGATGGAATTAGGTACAAGCTATCAAGAATATCCCTTATTTATGTTAAGAGATTTTTTTACGTACACAAGATATTTTTGATTTTGACTTGGTGGAAGGTAATAGTGGATGTAGAGACGGACTATACTAATATAACATCATATCCCACGTTGAAACCAAAAGTGGCATTATATGAAATTTGACGGTATTGAGTTAGAGCGACATTTGAAATCGCAATAGGTCACTTAGGGTATCACTAGATGTCACAAGTGTTTCTTCATACCTTTAAGTTTTGTGTGTTGTTCGTTAAACATAAACTGACACTAATCCAGTTCGTGTCCAGTCATCAGCGACAATTAATGTCGCTCTAACTCAATACCGTCCAATTTCGTATAATGCAACTTTTGTTTCAACGTGCGATATTATTGAGGCTAGTTTTATAAATAAATTCTGTATCTTCCAATAATGGAAGTTATTCGTCGCATGGTCAAAAAACACAACATATACAGTCAGTCGACCACATAAATAGCTAAACAAATTCAATACTTCAAGTCGCCCATCCGCTTTTGTATTCTTAACATTTTTTTTTACAAAAATAAATAGATTTAATTTACTTTACACAAAAAAAAGGTTTCTATTAAAGTTAAAGTATGAAGGCAATTTTTAGTTTTGAATGGGTTCAGCTACTCTTGTTTCTGACTGAACTTGTACACAAAATGATCTCACTTCGCTTTTAACACCGAAGTTGCTAAGAACTATAACAACTTTCTTTTGCGCAAAACCTTTCGAGCTACTCCCTTAAAAGGAGCTGCTGATCACTAATAGATTGGTGTTATTCTTCCAAGAAGCAGGGCAACCCTGAAATTCATAGATAGTAGCCATAAAGCCATTCCTAAGTCTCTCATCATTTCAGCCGGGAATCGCCCACTGCTGGAAATAGCCCTCCTCCATTGAGCGCCACAGGGACCGGTTCTGGGCCGCCCTCATCCATCGGACTCCGGCGACCCTCACCAGGCCGTCGGTCCATCTCGTGGGGGGCCTGCCTACGCTGCGTCTCCCGGTTCGTGGTCGCCACTTCAGAACTTTTCCGCCCCAACGGCTATCAGATCTGTCAGGATGACCGGAGTGAGCTATTGCTTAGTATGCCGTTGTAGAATTTACTTTCGTAGATATGGTAAGCGCTGTGCAACGTCATTATGTGAAGGAAGTGAATGGATCGGAACGTGTCAATTGCTTTATTTAGTGATGTTCGTACAAGCATCGGTGGTTCAGTGGTAGAATGCTCGCCTGCCACGCGGGCGGCCCGGGTTCGATTCCCGGCCGATGCAATGTTTTTTTAAGGATGAGGTTGTGGGTAGACCGATTGTAGAGGTGCACCATATCGAACTCTACATGCTGTATTACTCCTTTTTATAATTGCTATGGCTTTCAGTGTACTTATTGGCACCTTTATCAAAAGGAACCGATGGACATACAAATATCTCATGATACTCTTAGGTCTAAAACTGCTCAGAACTAAGCAAACTACTTTTGTTGCGCTGAGATTGAGCTTCTGCCATTTGAAAGATTGACTGTTAATCACTGGCCAGGTATTGTTCTCATAGAAAGCATTTAAACCTGGAAATCCAGAGTTATGAAGCCATCTCTAATGTGTAGAACAAGGAAAAGGTAGTCTCTTGCTTGGAAAGTCGATATAGAGTGTACTTTGAACATGATAAGCGCTGTGTAACGTCATTACGAAATGGAAGTGAATGGATCCGAACGTGCTTATGTGCATTATTTAGGAACGTCTTCTCAAGCATCGGTGGTTCAGTGGTAGAATGCTCGCCTGCCACGCGGGCGGCCCGGGTTCGATTCCCGGCCGATGCAATTCTTTTATAATTCAGTTATACGACCGTAAATTTATACCGCAGTTTCACTCTGAAGTCTATCAGCTATAAAGTTAAAGATACCATCTTAAGATCTAAATATGCACTCAAAGTTGAGATTGGTGTATTAATTCAGCCTCTAGAGAGATTTCTCACGGATGAATAATAAATACTTCGTATACTTATTAAAATATAATGAATATTTGCTTCTAATGGCGATAAGTCATGACGCTCCATCTTATGATAAGTAATGTCATTAGAGTTTAGTTTAGCATTAACTTTTTTGTTTATTCTAGAACGGCAAAGGGACCCTACTACACCTGATAGTGAGTGTAGTGGGATCCAATAGAATGTTAACTGACAAGAGATGATTACCTCTTGAGAGTCGACAGGATTATGCCGGCCTGTTGGAACCGGCCTACTTGACCCAGAATTGTCGTAAATCGATACAGTCAGTTACAACAAATTGCAATTAAAACTACTTCACCGTTTACCTCCTTTATTCAATGATAAAATCATATTTCTCAACAATGCATTTGAACGTGACTTTTAGTAAGTCTGAATCGCTGTATCAGAAAATGTGTTGAAATAAGTGAAGTGAGTTGATTTTAACGTATATGCCTTCTTGAATAAAGCTTTCACAAGCATCGGTGGTTCAGTGGTAGAATGCTCGCCTGCCACGCGGGCGGCCCGGGTTCGATTCCCGGCCGATGCAAATATTATTTTGTTTTTGAACTCAAGAGAAACATAATCTAATGTTTATGGCTAAAAAATTCTATCAAAATAAATCGTCCATAAGAAAATTCCAGCAATTTTATTTTTATTATTTTATAGGTAATAAAATAACAATTAAAATTACCATATATTACTTGCAAGACTTAAAATGGTTTATGGTTTGGTATGGTTCGGTTTCTTTTTTTAAGATCCCACAATCGTTAATGTCTCCATCCTTTCCCTGTGACCGTCCTGAGCCGAGGTTCTTAACCCGTTACTGGGTTGCCCTCAGCATGGTCACTTAATTTTCAAGGGTTGCAAGCGCCTCAAGCGCTTACCTTAAAATCCGGTGTATTTGTATAAGCCGACCCGTCAGGTCGTATTGAGTCCCTTAAGAACGTATGACAGGTACAATAAAAATGGCGCTTGAAGTATTTATTTATCCAACAGCATACATATCCTTGAAGGAACACCTTGGAATGCAGTCCGCTTTCGACAGGTCCGTCTGGAAATTTTTAGGGGAGGTCTATGTTCAGCAGTGGACTTTCTGTGGCTGATGATGATCCTTAGGTCTAGAAAACATTGTAAGTAAACAACCTCTTACAGGCATACTCAACATTCACAGAAAAATTATAATTATGAGTATTTTTCAATATACACGCAATGAAACAGCCTAAACGAAACGCCACTACAATCCCCCCTGCCCAACCGGACCCTTCCCGTCCATCCTGTAGGTTATTAAATAAATTTACATTCTTTTTTAATTATTTAAATGCTTTTTCGCTAAATAAAGTAAAGAAATGTACATAAAAATGTACATTTTATTTATATAATATACTAATATTAGCCCTGTATTAAATACTGTCCCACTGCTGGGCATGGGCCTCCGATAACTACTGAGAGGGATTAGGCTTTAGTCTACCACGCTGGCCTAGTGCGGATTGGTAAACTTCACACACCCTCAAAATTTCTATAAAGAATTTTTCAGGTATGCAGGTTTCCGCACGATGTTTTCCTTCATCATTAAAGCAAGCGATAATTCACAAAGAATACACACATAATTTTTTTTAAAAATCAGAGGTGTGTGCCCTTGGGATTTGAACCTGCGGACATACGTCTCGACAGTCCGTTCCACAACCAACTAGGCTATCACCGCTTTTTTATATTTTTTTTTTTTTTATATTAATAAATAAAATGCATATAATATAATATATAAGGTGCATGTTTATAAAATGGTGGTAGTGTAATAGTCTAATTGGGTTTCTCTAACAGAACTTTCATAAAAGCCTAAAATCTTGTAAGAAAATTAATTAGGGAAACAATTTAGCTCTGAATAGAGACTGTCTGTCGGTCGACTTGTTAAAATTGTAATCATCGTTATGGACTATCTCTGTGGGGTTTTTAAATATCCGCACCGTTTCTCATTTCAAGGGTTAATTAAAATATTATAATTATTCATTTGCATTTTTGTCATGAAAATAATTTAATTGCCTAAATTATTCGTCTTTATTCATTTATTTTCATAGAAAGGACAAAGGCCCTCATTTGTCTTTGTTTTTATGTCTGGCACTTAAGGACTCCTATTATTAAAAAATTGACTTAAATATTTTTGTATTTGTTGAAGAATTATTGGCTCTTATTATAAAAAATAATTACCAAAAAATGCTGTAAAAAATAACAGCAAAAATTACGATGCATCGGCCGGGAATCGAACCCGGGCCGCCCGCGTGGCAGGCGAGCATTCTACCACTGAACCACCGATGCTTGTCGTGATATGTCAAAATTAGAACGTATTTCCAGAACAGCTGGTAAAAGTGAAGACGATTCGCAGTGCTATTACGGAAGTCACTGACCCCGCTATTGATGATAGCAAAAAACATAATTACATTGAACTAAATAAACCGAGAGAAAGTCGGATGTTTACAGGTTAGCTACAAATAAAATGCCAAATTGTATTGTAATGTTGTTGATTTGTGTAAAATATACGATGAAATGCAACTTAAAGCTTATAATTCAAGTATACAATTATTTAGTTTAAAGAATATTACGGCGTCCGTTCTTTTACCAAAGTTCGTTCTATAGTATTTTCATACTAGAACAATAATCTGTTTCCACATGGCTATTGGGCTAATATAGGTTAAATATTTCATACATATTATAAAACTAAGTCCCCTTTTCTGTCTGATTGTTATCGATTTTCTTAAAATTTATGGAACGGATTGTTATGAAATTTGATATGGAGATAGTTTAAAACCCTGGAAAGGTTATAGGCTACTTACCACCCGGGATTATATATAGCGAACTTTTATCCCGGAAAACTACTTCACTCGGGCAAAGCCGCGGGAAAAAGATAGTTTAATACTAATCTATATATATAAAAATGAATTGCTGTTCGTTAGTCTCGCTAAAACTCGAGAACGGCTGAACGGATTTATCTTATCTTGGTCTTGAATTATTCGTGGAGGTCTAGGGATGGTTTAAAAGGTGAGAAAAATTCGAATAATTGCCGGGAAAATCCTCGAAACATCATTTTTCTATTTCCCATACAAACGTTTTCTAACTAATACGTAGAGTCAATTTGAGCTTTATTGCTATTGTATAAAGTTCACTGTTGTCTAAGCAATGTAGGTGTGTTCCTAACATCAAAGCAGTGTGCGTTGGAGCACAGAATATAATAATGTAATGTCGCGTTCTGAAACTCAACAAAAGTGATATCGCGGACCCGACTAAATTGAACAGTCACAAAATTTAATATATCATTAGTTATTTGGTTGGCTTCACGATATTATTTCTTTTGTTTTACTTTAAAATGCATGTTTACGTTATGGACAATTTTTGAGCTACTTTTGCATATCTATACTTATAATAAATCTGTAGAGAGGTCAATTCTGTACATGAAATATATTTCCAAAATAACTGGGGGTGATTAGGGATCGATACTGATGCCAAAAATGCAATTAGTAAAATTTTTGTCTGTCTGTCTGTATAACCGTTATAGAAACAAAAACTACTCGACGGATTTTAACTTAACTTGGTACAATTATTTTTCATACTCCTGAGCTGGTTATAGTATACTTTTCATCACGCTACAATTAATAGGAGCATAGCAGTGATGGAAAATGTTGGGAAAACGGGAGAAGTAACTCCATTTTTAAGCTTCCGTCATTTCGTGTGCAACCTTAATGGTTAAAAGTTCCTTCAATTTCACCAGGATCCCATCATCAGACCCTGACCGGACAATCGGACCACCTGCATACCACCATAAATTAAAAAAACATCCCGACAAATTGAGCACCTTCTCCATTTTTGAAACCCGAAATCCACGCGGGCGAAGCTGCGGGCGGAAGCTAGTAGATCATACATTTTTTTTATCTCCAGAGTGTACACAATAAATTAAATTTATTCTCTAATATAATAATGTAAACTCCATATATTGTCGCTATTTTGTGTAGTCGAGACGTTATTTTGCAAGTCAAGTCGCGTTCGTGTGTTTCTTATTTTATTACTATCGGCGGAGAAGATTAAATATTTTAATGTACAGCATACATTTTATATACGGCAAACACGTCCTTTGTTAACGTTGAACGCAGAGCACCATTTTCATTCGTGATTTGCCAAAAAAATATCTTTGCTGGTGATAGGATATATTTTTTTATCCGCCTGGATAGCGATCACCGTACACAAGGTGTTACAACCCGCCATAGTGGCTCACATTCTCGTCAGTCGACATTCTATTACCCCACTTTACTTACTATTAGGTGCAGTAGGATCATTTTGTAATGCACGTAATAAAAAAACAGTTTATTTTTCGAAAACAAAAACATTGTTATGGATCTATCCTCTGTGTGTAATAAGTATATATTTCCCTATTTTTCAAGACAGCGGCCAATAATTAACATCCATCCAGAGATATCGATGCGTTGTTATAAACCACCCTTAAATCACCTTCCCCTTAAAATGTTATTACCGGTACACCCTGTATAACTACATGAACTTAATGCAGTGCGTCAGTTGACTAACATTCAAATAATAAAGTGAAAACGTCGCTGAACTATAAAGCCCGGCGTCTATTCCAGCAGTACCAATTTAATCACATTTAGTTTGCGCGGGATTCGGCTCGGCTCGGCACGGTCTAATGCACGCAGTTTTATACTAACGTAAAGCAGGTTAGTGCTCGCTTGTTTTCGACTCGACGCCTAGTCGACGCTGGACATTATTGTACGTAATTTGCTACCGCTCACGCCCATCGCGACGACGTATTTTTTTCCATCTTTCATTTCTATTTCTTTCTTTCCTTTTAATATGGAAATTCAGTTTATTTCCAGAATACGTGTTTATATAACGATAAAGTTGCCATTTTGGATGTGACTTCTCACGAAACATGCCAAAATAAATTGTGAATTCGTTTGGACTACGCCATTAGTGAAGGGTCCATATAATCTGATTCCTGCCGGCTTTCCTTTCGTACACACACAACATCACGCATTTATCCTCGAAGGGGTATACAGAGGCGCAACCAGGGCACCCACTTTTCGCCAAATGTGTTCAGTCCCATGATGTGATAGGGGGCGAGCCTATCGCCATATCGGGCACAAATTCCAGACTCGGGGCTGATACTGAGCAGAAAAACCCAAATATCATTTTGCCCGACCCGGGTTTCGAACCCAGGACCTCAGAGCGCTGTCGTACCGCGCATGCACAACTACGCCACCAAGGCATTCCGCTACCTCCCATTTCGTAATTTATGTAGAACCTAATTATCATTAGAACGATTTGCAGCCCGCTTTTATGCAAATTAGTACCTATATTATATTGTTTCAGGTTCCCTTTTTGAAAACCATCCTTCGCCACTTCTACGTTGTACATCTTAATATCACGTCAATAAACCATTCTAGGATTAAAAAGGACTATAAATATAGGCAATATAATTCCCTTACAAGTTTATTATCTGGCTTATAAGTTATTAATGTCGCCATTCTACTGTTCCCACGAGACTAGTAGTTTAATAAATAAAGTCCGCTATCAAACATAGCGACTTTAATATTGTCCCTAATAGATATCGGTTAATACGTCGGCGCCGAGAGGGGGTGCAAGAAATAAATCAAAAAATATAAGTCACTGAAAAAATTTGCAACAATGGGAACTATCGTCTACAGAGGTCTTATTATGGTGAAGCATTTTCAAAAACCAGCACGATTAGAATTTGAAAAGAAAAACTATATGATATTATGTAGTATAGTGTGTAGGTGCAGATATACCTCTCTAAAACTAATCTTGGTGGCGCCCACCGGTAAATAAATAACTTTTAGTATATACTAGCTTTTGCCCGCGGCTCCGCCCGCGTTATTAAGTTTTTCAGGCTAAAGTTTTCCGTTATAAAAGTAGTAGTTTTCCGGGACCCTATGTTCTTCCCAGGCTCTCAAACTGTCTCCATACCAAATTTCATCTTAATACGTTGGGTAGTTTTTGCGTTTAACACGTTTAGGCAGACGGATGCAGCGGGGGACTTTGTTTTATAATATATTTTTTAGAACTTTTTAAGAGGAACAATCCCGTCATATATCGTTGTTGCATAACTTTAACCGTTTACGTAGCGCACGAAACGGACGCTCTCAAAACTAATAAATTGTCCCCGTTTTTGCAACATGTTTCATTACTGCTCCGCTCCTATTGGTCATAGCGTGATGATATATAACTTAGAGCACTCCACATACAAAGGGCTATTCAACACAAAAATATTTTTTCAGTTTGGACCGGTAGTTCCTGAGATTAGCGCGTTCAAACAAACAAACTCTTCAGCTTTATATAATAGTTTAGATATGTTATCCGACCTGCAGGAGAATGTACATATGTGCAGTATCTGAATTATAAACGAATATGTAGGCATTCAGAGAAGAATGTTGTAAGCGTTCAACCGCCATTTTCAAAAATATCAACCGCTTTTTCGCTCTATTTTAAAAATGAACCAGTCACAACGTTTTTTTACCCTTGTTGTGTTTTTGTTTTGATTTGTCCATTCTCGTAATCGGATTGGAGATTCAGATTGGAATCGTTTATTGAAAACGACTGTTACTCAGTAACCTAAGCTGTAATCCGTTTGTAGGAGGTCGCTGGATGCGGACCGCGGCCAATAGGTTGGAAATGTTTGGGAGAGGTGCAGGAGGTCGCTGGATGCGGGCCGCGGAGAATAGGTTGGAAATCTTTGGGAGAGGCCCATGTTCAGCAGTGGATATCCTGCGGCTGATGGTGATGATGAATCTGTTTGCACCCAAATAAGTAAATTGTTTTGTTTTATTCCAATCTATACTAATATTATAAAGAGGTAAGGTTTTTAACTTTGTTTGTATGGCCTAATCTCTGGAACTACTGAACCGATTTTATAAAATCTTTTACTAATAAGAAGCAACATTACTCAAGAGAGTTATAACTTACTTTTTTCCCGGGAAAATATAAAGCAGGAATTTTATCACGGAAAATCTTTCTCAAGCGGGCAGAGCCGCGTGAAAATGATAGTATATTATAATTCAGCGGTTGTAAGCGATGTTTTTATATATATTTTTTACATTCAACGATACGATGACACACAACAAAATACCCTACGATTTCTAGCTGTCAACTAAAAACTTCCAAGTTGTTACAATTTTGCATTCGAACTTCGCAAGTGCTGTCTGGGACGCGGTAAGTTTTTAACAACATGCCGGCTTACTGAGCGTTAGAGTTCCAAAATAGTATACGATACGATAAAACACGGAGACGATTTAGCAATTTTTTTTTAAATTATGGTATTCTATAAACAACTTTCTGTCGTGGTGTTAGGCATGAAATTTCTTCGACAGCGCCATACAGTAAATATTTCAGCGGAAAATTATTTTTAATTATTATGACAACATGTATTCTATTACCCGAACATGACTCAATGGTACTAAAAAAATCATTAAGGTTATATGTGTTTCATTATCTTTATTTTCCCAAAAATATTAAGAACTTCTTATATGTAGCCCGTACCTATAGCTACAATTGAAAAGTTACAGCATAGGAAATTGTATTAAGCATATATATATATGTATGTATTTAGGTTATGTGTCTCTGGTGGAATCCTATTAATCTATAGTTACGATAAATCGTAACCATATCGTGTCGTAATGCCGCTTTACATTCTAATCCAAAGCTCGCTTCTCGGTAGTGAGTTGTCTAGAAAACAATTTTGTCTCGTAATAAAATTGTTGAACGAGAGTTATTTGTTTGGTAAATCTATTTCATGCGTTTTGTTGTGTATAGTGAGGGAATATTCATAGAATAACTACACGATAGTATATTTCTATTTTTTTTTATCCGATTTTTATTTTGGACTGACGCAATATACTTCGCAGAAAGAATTTGGCTTAAGACCGACTCCTGCTTCCTCTTCGTTTGAGGAATCTGGTCAATTGTGGTTGACAATCTTTTAAAATGTAATTTGTATAATCACTTTATGTTGGTACTAGTAAAAATGTTTTTATATTTATTGTTAAGTGAATGTATTTCATCATACTATAAGCGTTCTTTGGTTAAAACGATACAAGCATCGGTGGTTCAGTGGTAGAATGCTCGCCTGCCACGCGGGCGGCCCGGGTTCGATTCCCGGCCGATGCAGCTCATTTTTATTTTTTATATTTATGTAGTATTTTCACACCTGTGTCCTCAATTAAATAAACAAGGGTGGAGCGTCACATTTTAAACTAACCAACGTCTATTTAGAAATAAAGGGACGCCTAACTAAAAATGTTCATTATTATAGATACTACTCGAACATTGTCTTTTGAGTCTAAAATAAATAAAAATATTTAATAAGTTTTTTATTTTATAGAAATCTTTAAATTACACAATTCTTTACGGTTAAATAATCTGATATTTTGAATAAACCTAACCGAACTTTGTCATAGTATAATAATCATAAGAATTTCAAATCACCAGTTAAGAATTAAATCCTTTGATATTTTTTAAGAATATTCTAAAACGTTTTTAATATTCTAATTTAGCCTGTACCCATTTTATGTGATTCAATTCAAATTATATTCAGCACTTATTCAAAAGTTATGTCCCAAGAGTGGAATCTAGAATATATTTGCGAAACCAAAGAGTTTTAATATTAAATAGAGCGGACATTGAGAAGACTGTCATACAAAAATTTTGCGCTCATGCTATAGTAACTCAATCTACTGTGAAATAGCAATACACCATAAAATACTTACGTAAAATACTTCATATTTTTTCGATATCGTGATTTGCGAATTTTGTTACGTATATTAGGATATTTTCTGTAAATATTACGTTGTGATATCTTGTCCTACGAACATTTGAAATAAGACTTACTAAATGGTATTTATTACCAATTGTAATAAA
This sequence comes from Manduca sexta, assembly GCF_014839805.1. Lineage (NCBI taxonomy): Eukaryota > Metazoa > Arthropoda > Insecta > Lepidoptera > Sphingidae > Manduca > Manduca sexta. The sequence continues at coordinate 12,635,010 of NC_051135.1, forward strand.
TTTAGAGCACACAGTCTTGATGTTCGGTCTATAAGCAATAGCACATTTTTAATGTTCATATTATCATATTTTCTGTAAATATTACGGTGTTATATCTTGTCACACGAACATCATCAATACATAGTATAAAACAAAGTCGCTTTCTCTGTCCCTATGTCCCTTTGTATGCTTAAATCTTTAAAACTACGCAACGGATTTTGATGCGGTTTTTTTTAATAGATAGAGTGATTCAAGAGGAAGGTTTATATGTATAATAACATCCATTAAATAGTGGAGAAATACTGTTATTTTGTTATGTTATACCCGTGCCAAGCCAGAGCGGGCCGCTATGTTTTTATATACAACGTTCACAGTTTTTCTGTAGTGTATTTAGTATCAGCATTGCACCCGTGCGAAGCCGGGGCGAGTCGCTAGTTTCAAATAAGACCAAACATATTTCCAATTAGATATACCTTTGGAGCACAAATTTGGTCCTGTCCGGTCTGTAACTAACTATACTGTTTAACGTTGTTGGAAAATACAAATATTACAGTGTACATTTAGTATAATGGGGTTGCGTCTTTGAACATAAATATGTAAAATGAACAAGTAAATTGTGACAACCGTGCCGCCATAGTTGCATTGTAAAAATGTATTATATAAACCTGAAGCTGTACGATAAATTACTACGTATTTTACCTCAGATATGAGATTTACTTTTGTTTCTTGTCTCTTTTTTGGCAAAGGTTAGAATGTGGTCGGGAAGCGGAAGGACTTTTTTATTGTTTTACTAGTTTTGACTAGCGGCTTCGCCCGCGTGAAGTGGTTTTCCAGTAGAAAAGTCCCGATATATTTTCTCGGGATAGAAAGTAGCCTATAACCTTCCCAGGGCATTCCCCTTATAAAAGGGGACTTTTTATAATATGTATAAACATATGTTGTATGTTTTATAAATATGTTCATATACATACATGTGAATGTTTAGCTCGAAATATTGTAGATTTATTTCATATAGATTTTAGCAACGCCGTAACTTAGCTATCAACTTTTTTCTTTGAAAAATTTTTTTTTTATTCAATGTCGTTTAATAAATGTTACCCTGAATACTCAACTAATGTTATCAGTTCAATACACAAAAGTAATTAGCTATTACTAAAATTAAAAGAGAATATATTATAATTAAAAGAGATTACACTTAAAGATTTTAGGTTTTTGAATGACTGACAAATCTATTGTTTCGTTATGGGTACCCAAATTATAAACCTATCGGAATAACATTTCTTAGACCTTGGCTCGATTTTAATAAAATAAAAACAATATGTATTTGTTTTGGGTTGTAACATATAGATTGCTGTCTAATTACTTTTCAAACAAGATGCGTTAGTGCACACGTTTTGTAATGTTTTGCTGATGCATACCAATGAATCATAATTACGAAATATATAAGAGACTAAACTGATGACGTATTCAATAATACGTGTTATTGAAGCGCACTAAATGTAACTAAAATGCATTGTAACCGCGTGATACTATGTATGTAGGTATACTTATCAGTAGCGAAGGATGATATTTTTCGAAAGGGAATCTGTAGTTATAAATAATATGCATAAATGATGTCAGCAAATCGTTATTATGGTAATTAGATTTTAGATTAATTACGAATTAGAATCAATTGAGTTCTCTATACGAATTTTGAGGGAGGGTGAAGTACCAATCCGCACTGGGCCAGCGTTGTGGACTAAGGCTTAATCCTTCTCTGTAGTAGGGGAGGCTTATGCCCAGCAGTGGGACAGTATATAACACAGGGCTGATATTATTATATTAATCACGAATGGCATGTCGGCAGGCATTGCGTTATATGGACCATTCGAAACTGTTACTATATACATGTGCACGCTGAAAATATTCAAAAAGTTCGCATATAAGTAGGTAGGTCATCCTTATGGGTTCTTAATAATTACCCATACAATTTACGGATTTTATGTCGACAGGAATTCAGGTAGTCATTTAAAATTTTGAGACTAATATATTGTATGCACATTTTGAACAATTAAATGACGATGTATCGTCCACCAAACTTCAATATATAATGTTTGCATATATCTCCCTCTCACTATATCCCCACTATGTAGTAACATACGACACGAATATTTATCACAGTCGACCCTAACAATAACAAATGCTCGGATATAGACGATCAGACGGTTTCTTTGAATGCATCGGATGCTGTCTCTGCGCTCGTTTGCCATTCCTTTTGTTTTCGGATTGCAATTTATTTTGCGACTAGTTTGGGTGTCTGGCTGTGTTTGGACGACAACGAATTTTTAGAGAGTAGGAGTAATTAAGGGTTGTTTTTGCAAGACAGCGACTGTCATTACGCTTACTGGCTAGTTCTGAAAAGTCAATTACTAAGCAGCATTAGTTTCAAGAATATTATGGGGCATCGATTCCCTCACTGGCATCATTGGTTTCCACTGTACTTTCTATGAAGACTGGCGTTTATATGATGATTTTCATCCTTAAAGTAATGAAAAACGAACGTGACGGTAAGTAACAACTACTTTCGCTCTATTATAGGGAGCTTTTGGAGAATTCCACCACGGTATCCTCTGCCTGTCGTAAGAGTTAGTATGCGTGGTGACGCCCAGGATGGATGGCAGCGTCGAAGGTGGGCCTCGCGCTGTTTTTGTCGCTAAAAGCGTCCTTCGGTGCTCAGGGGCTTCTGAGAATAGGAGACTACTGTTGTACCACAAGCCCATCTGTCTTCGCACAAACATAAAAAATGATTTCATAGTTTTAACTTTGTTATTGCAATCTACTCAATTTGAGGGTAATATGACCATTGGCTAGCCTATCGCATGATGCGACGAAATACGCACAGCGGAAAGTGGTTGTACCAGTTTCGCCTCTGCCTACCCCTTCCGATATAAAGTCGTTAATATGTGAGTATTGCAATCTATACTCAGAAAAAAACAAATTGCACTTGTAAATAAAAGTTTGCATAGTTTTTAAATCAGAACAGCCATTCGGATTTTATTTTTACGTGTCCTTTGAATTGACTACGGAACTTCAGACCGGATTTCCTTTGTTAGCGCGAATGGGAGTTGATAAAAATGTAGCTCTGATTTAGTGGATTTTTTTCCTTACAACGGTTTTACCATAGTTTAATGTATTTACAATGATAATTAGGTGTCGCGTACGTTGGCAACTTAAATTACTCTGTTGTCAACTCGCTGACTCGCCATTATAAGGCCCTATGTTAATTTTTACTATGTTGCAAAATTGTGATCTAAAAATATCATGTTGATAAAATATTAAAAGACAAGATGAATGGTTCTGCTTTTATTTATCTTCCAAGATTCTTGAAATGATTCACTTACCAATCGTTGACGTAATATTGTATCGTGTGCCTGGTATAACAAGTCTAAACAAGACAAACAGCGGTTTCATTAGAAAAAAACCTTAAATTTTTCATTGCCTAAGTATGCAAATGAGCAAGCGCTCCGCCTGATGATAAGCAGCACCCGCTGATCATGGCGTTATACAATTCCATGAGCTTAGCCAAGCCGCTGCCTACCGGGAGGTAAGCACTCTCAAGCCTCGTATAAATAATGATAAGTCATAACACTAGGAACACCGATGCAGGGAACTTATTCCATAGTTTGCACGTGCGCGGTAAAAAAGATCGTTGGAAGCGCAACGTCATAGAAAGTAAGTTTTTTTTTCTAACACTGATTTTATCTACCTTATTCTTTTTTATTTTTTTGTTACATGGGCATGGAAATCTTACCCTACTACACCTAAAGGTAAGTGGAAAGGGGTATAATATGTCGACTGACGAGAGATGATTACGCCCTGACATAATTATGTCGGCCTGTTGGCCTGTTGAAGCTGATCTCGGAACGCGACATACTTACGTAGGCTACTATGGTGAGTTTTAGCACCTTGTGTACGGTGGTCGCTATTCAGGCGGATAAAAAATATATCCTACCACTAGCGAATATCGTGCTGCGCAGATTATATTCAACTTTACCACATACAAAAGACCGAGCAGCGTGGCCCGCTTTTGGGGAGGCCTATGTTCAGCAGTGGACAGTTGTAGGCTGATGATGATGATGATGTTTGTCATCATCATCATCATCAAAAGGACATCTATATATTATATACAAAAGGATATCTATCAAAACATAACTGCTATAACAAACCAACTGTACATTCGAGTGGTTAAAGCCGCGGGCAGTATCCTCTTTATTTCCAAAATCCAATAACGAAATACACTTTTACTCTATTGTTTCGCTGAATTTTCAAACTATACGGTTTACAGTTTTAATTGGACGTTGTGGTTGCTCAATGAAATACAATATTTGGTCGTTATAAATTATTTCTTGTTACAGTGTCTCTAAATTTCAATTTTCGAAACAACATCTACGTATCGACAGATGAAAAATTAATTGACTTAGGCGAAAATTTAAAAAAAAAAAAATTCACGAGGTTCTAAAAAACCCAAAAAAATATGCTTATAAATATGTTATAAACTTAACGGCGAAAATAATGCCTAAGTCCATTCACTTTTACGCGGTAATTTATATTTAAATTGACAGCCATTTTATTCACTGACAATAATCATAAGTTACTGTTATTTTTGTCAAAAATATGACGTCTACGTAGCAACTTTTACGGCTTTTAATTTATCTGTGTCTTCTATAGTTCATATAAAAACTAGTTGAACGACAATCAAAGATGAGTTATTAAAAAAAAAACATTTGTTCTCACCACCCATGATAATCAATCAGTTATCTAAATATAAACCGATGGCCTGGCAAATTGATGGTCTCTCGGGGGTTACAAATTGTCCCTCTTCCTCCCTGCGTCGCTTGAGTCATCGCCTCTCGAATTATCGGATTAGTGATATTAATTGAGCCTTAGCGTGGACCTTTTGTTATTTTGTTTTTTTTTGGACATTGGTTCGTTCTAACTGCCAGTATCAATATTGGAGATAGATGGTTGAATTAGGCAAATGAGAGTGAAACTTGTAATGGAAGGATACTACACACACTACAAACTGATTTTGTGATTTTTACACGAATCTAATCCTTATTAAAATGTTGGTTATTGCCATGAATTTTAAAAATATATTTCTATTAAATAAGAGTGTCATTGTTTTATGTTTTCTCAATGTATAATTAAATTTGTTAATCATTATTGTAGTCTCTATTCATCTTTACATCTACATTTATTATAGTTAATTGAGCTGAAAATATTTTATACCTGCATACGAATATTGTGAAAGAACTGACCAAGGTCATTAAGAAGTGACAAGCTCCTTAATTTCGGTCATTTAAAGTCTAAATTCGAGTATAAGCAATTCGTCTTTCGTTGATCGATGTATTTGGATTACTTACACTAAACTCAACATAAACTTGATAAAGGTAGCAGGAACACGTTGGATACAGGCTGCTTTCGACAGGTCTGTCTGGAAGACTTTGAGGGAGACTCATCTTCAGCAGTGGACTTTATGTGGCTGATGATGATAATACTCAACATAATATGATTAATAATCGCACTTGTGACGAATATTTAAGATTCAATCAAAAGCAACTATTTACATTGGTATTAATGCTAATGAAAATCTTTATACCTTTGTATATATTCAAAATGGTTGGTCTTACGTCACAATGCATCGTTCCATTCCCATTAATGAGCTGATGGTTTATTTACTCTGTAGATCAGAGTTCAAAGCAGCGGCAATGCGGGCAAATGATGTTTGCTCTCCTAATTTGTAACTGAGTTTATGGTACATTAATGTAAATTATTGTTAGGTTATTTACAAATTTTAGGTTATGGAAGTTTCGTTACTTTTGAAGTTTATGAAAGAATCTCATATACTTACGTTAAGGTTATAAATTTGATGTTATAAAATAAGTCTTGTTCTTTAACCGCCATTTTCAATAAATTTATCGCGAAAATGGACCAATCAGAACAAAGCTATTTTTGACATGCTTACAAATGAGTTATTTTGATTGCTTCATTATTGGAATCGGGCTTTTTCAATCGTCAGATTGAAAAAACTGTAAATTGATACAGGTCGATTATTTAATGCTGGCGCGTACAACACATTGACATGCTGCGTGTGTGTGTGTGTGTGTGTGTGTGCAAAAACACGCCTGTCGTCATGGCTACGCAATACTCACGCATCAACAAATTCATATATAGCGTGATGTTTCACAAACGCAAAAAGAAGAAAAAAAAAATGTTTGCATTTACGTAACCCTTTATAATAGCCTTTCAAATATTATAATAATTTAATACATTATTTTAACATATTGTGTAAAATTATATTGGTTTGCGTACAGTGAACGTTCCAGCTTTAGTTAACCGATATGTAGTTGTATATACTTACATAGTCTTTGTATATTCTAGCTATACCTACAATTGATACATTTTTACTGGGGTTTCTCTCGATATTGCAAGATTTTATCAAAAATCCAATTCCCATTATGTGCTCTGATATTCAGTACTTACCAATGTTTTCATTCAGAACGAGGTCTATGGGTGATAAATTATATAAATCCACTTAAGGTGGTAGCTCAAGGTCCATTTTCATACATTTTGTTTCGGCTTTAATCTGGGTAACTAAACAAGTATTGGCAAGTAAAGAATTTAAATTCACGTCTAGTTAGTGATAAAAATTTAATATGACGAAATTTTAAAGGCCGAAATATCCATGATTATTAATTATTTTTACGTTTTTCTTTCAACTGCGAGAACTAATCACTAACTAGACGTGAATTTAAATTCTTTACTTGCCAATACTTGTTTAGTTACCCAGATTAAAGCCGAAACAAAATGTATGAAAATGGACCTTGAGCTACCACCTTAAGTTTCTGCATTTATCTTCAAACAAATATCTCATGTTTACAAACTTTAGAATTTATAATACTAGAAAGATCTAAAAATACTAATTGATAAAAAGTATACTTATTTTAATATTGCGTTACTTAGGATAATTATATTGTATTTCTCACAGAAATTATTTTTTTCTTATTAAACACCAGGATGCTTAGACGTGTAAATTCATCCGTAATATTTGGTTAATTTCAGCTGCCATTTGCAAGTTCAGATATTCAGAGATTCTCCTGACTGCGGCGGTTCGTGGTACGTCTGCAAGCGGCCGGGAAGGTATGCGGCCAACTTGTGGTTTACGGAGTTGGATATTAATGCTATGCTAATTAAAATACACGAAATGCTGTTACATTGGATGTTACTATTTTACGTTGTTTTTACTGGTGGTAGGTCTCTCATATGTGAAAGTCTGCCTGAGTAGGGACCACTGCAATGTCTATTTCTGCCGCTAAACACCAGTGTGTAGTCATTGTTGTGTTCCGGTTTGAAGGATATTGTGGCCAGTGTAACTACTGGACATAATAAAATTTAACACCTCATGTCTCAGGATAGATGGATCAAACAATACTTTATAATTCAAGGTGTTGGATGGTTTTTCTACTGTTTATGGGCGGTCCTATCGCATACCATCAGACGAATGGCAAGCTCGTCTCGTCAATCAAACCAATAAAAAAAAATGTTAAAATTATTTCTTGTGTTTACCCAAATGATAGATATGGGAAAATACCAGTTTAGTTAGGTTGCAATGTCCTCGAAATGTCGACAGAAAATTTAAAATATAAAAAACCACGAAAATTTCCGAAATCTATTTTAAAACACACTTCTCGTATTTATTCCCGAAGGGGTAAGCAGAGGCGCAACCAGGGCATTCATTTTACGCCAAGTGTGTTCCCTCCCATGATGTGATAGAGGGCGAGCCTATCGCCATATCGAGCACAAATTTCAGACTCCGTGATACTGAGCAGAAAAACCCAAATGAATATTATTTTCATGCAGTTTTTGTTAATGGTATTTTTTTACGGTATTTTTTTATCTGAATTTATGATTTTATGAAATATTGGTATTTTATTTAATACAGAATAGTTAGCCATCCGTCATAATACCAATAACTTTACATTGAATTACAAAAGGTTGCAAGACGCTGTACTGCGTTTTTATTCCAAAGATGTACCCAATATAACATACCTAATATATTGCCTAACATAGGTCTATGTATAATAAATACAACAGCCTTCAAACCGAAACATAACAATGCTTCCAATACCAGCCTGGTGACAAAAAGAGACAAGGCAGTGGCATCTACTAACACTGACTTGCAGACTTAAGTGACGGACAAAAAATTAACACCACAGCGAAATTGAATCGAGAAAATCAAATTCTCAACCAACATAAAACTAATAAAGCAATAAAGTTTACATATATTACGAGTAATGTATAAAACACATGTACAGTCGAACACAGAATGTAAATGTTTTCAATAGTACGAAAACAGGCTGTTACAAACAGTAAACTAATTTTACACGGGTAAAAAAATATTTGCAGAAGCGTTGTGCAAGCGATCGCAATTTGCGCCCGATCTGGTTCGGTTGTACAGTCGAGGCGAAAAGTGATACGATTGTTATGATTTTATGTTTAAAAGCATCTTTTTTATTGCAGAAGGTAAGAGACGAGTCACTCGCTGAGAGAAGGTACTCTTCACCACTTAACATTAGGATTGCCAGAGGAATTACGAGTGCATTACCGGAGGTGAGGAAGGGGAGGAAATGGATTAATCAAACCTTCTTTAATTTACTCTCTTTTATATTCAAACTTTTTCCTATTTTTCACAATTTAAAAGCATTGTACTTAAGTAGAGTTACGTGTAAAACGAATTGCCTGTGAGTTTGTAAAACTTATGCAGCGTGCGGCGTGATTTATTACTATTCTTTATGTAAGTTAGAAATATTCTTAGATGAATAGCAGTGTCAGACTATTTATAATCTGCTCGAAATCTATTGGATATAATAATTACGGAACAATATAGAAAAAAAAATGTGTGACATGTGTATTAATGTTACGTTCAAAATCACAAAAAATTATATGTAGTTCTTATAACTATGACAATAATGTACTCTTACATGCAGAGAGAAGCTATATAATCCAGCAGGGGCTGCATCATCTGCAGCTGCAGCATCAACGTCAGCCGCATGGTATCCATGATGGTCATAGGTCTCCTCCAAAGATTTCCAGACCGACCTATTGGAAACAGTCTCCATCAATCCTGCTTATAATTATTTTACATACTCATTATTGTTAGACCTATGTCCGTCCCATTGTATACCGGGTATAAGATCTTCGTATAATCTCACATTCTATTCGAACACCAGTAGCGGAGGGAGAAATCTGGAGGGGAACACGACACAACATATAAGTACTAATAATATGAATAGATGTGGTCTACAAATCGTTCTTATGATGGATTTTACATAAATTACGAAAGGGAAGCCGAAATATATCAGATTATATGGAACTTTCGCCACTGTTGAATACTATTAAAACAAAAAGCTTGCAAAACTACAGAACACAAGAAATACGGTGCATAATCATAATGTAAAAGGATTATTTCTTTTCACGCCTTTTGCCACCGCCTGTACAGGCGCCATAAGCATCAATATTCAAACAAAATAAACGTTTTGTTACTGTGGCTCGCTTCATTTGTCGGTGCCGGCTCATAAACAATTCCACCAATGAATTGCTGATGTTACATCGCGCTATAGTTTATTGTTGAATGTTGTAATCATATATTTGTGTTTATTCAGTCATTATAATTGTAGTTATGATTATAAAAATAGTATTTTTTTATTCTTTCCTGTTTATTCAGTCATTATAATTGTAGTCAAAAATTTATAAAAAGAGTATTTTTTTATTGTTTCGGTATTACGGTATGACTGCGGTGCTGAGGTCTTGGGTTGGATCCCCGGGTCGGGCAAAAAAACATTGGGTATTTCTAGTTAATTTCAGCTCGGAATCTAGAATTTGTGCTCTCTATGGCGATAGGCACGGCGCATCATATCATGGGGCAGAATACTCGCGGCGTATAATGTGTGCACCATTAGCGCTTCTGCCTACCCTTTCGGGGTTAAAAGTTATGTTTACTTATAATTTCTATTATTTGCGATTTTTTATTTTTTTAGCTCAAAAAATAGAATTTAAACTCTCCTACTATTAACATAAAAGCGACAGTTTAAGACGTATGAAGGTTTGAATTTTTGTGTTGTTTGAAAAAAGAATGTAAACGTCGTAACCATTTTGGATAGTATTAGCACACAGATCATGTCCTAGATTAGCATAACTGGCTCCTTTTATCCCAAAAAGTAACCAATGGGACCTTTAACCTAGAAAAAGTATTTTACAAGGAAAAAGCCGCGAGCAGTAAGTTCTATCCATACTTCCTTACATATTATACAACAGTCCCTCGTCGCTTCCGTCTGAAAGCGATAACCTCAAAAACTATTAAACGGATTTCGATGAAACTTGGTACAGACATAATTTAGAACCCTGAGAAGGACATAGGCTATTTTCTACTTCGGGAAGTATAGCAGGACTTTCATCACGAAATAACTTTGGACGGAGATGCGAGCAATAGCTAGTATTAAACATAAAATCAAATTCAATGAAATACCAACTTCTAAACATAAGCAAAGTCTTGTAATTTATAAACTTGTACAAGTTAAACATGATCTTTCATTATAACTACGCGGAGCTGTTACAAACAATGGCGTTGTAAGCCGAACTATTCAGTGTTCCCAACTTCTACTTATCCTCAGCTCAGGCGCTGATCCAAGGGGGGAAGGAGGTGAGGTGGAGTAGCTTCCCCATCTCCCCTAGTCTTGTAAAACCTGACTGAACTTTAGTGGCTATCAGATATTTGTGTATTAATCATTTGTATTATCAATCAATGTGACTAGACAGGCGGGAAGAAGCTATACAATTATTTAATAAATACTGATGCCTTTTTGTGTGCTTTTTTTTAATTAAGTCAACAGTTTACATGCTTGCTTAGAAGCAAGCATAGATCAAATATATTTGATAGATTAAATATACAAGCACCTTTTTTGTCTTACGTCAGTAAATGAGCTAGCCTTCCGCCAAATGGAAAGGGTTCCTACTGTCCGTAGACTATAGCAATGCCAGGGGCTCATCCAAGCTGCTGCGTATCGAAAGGTGACAACTCTTTCTATGTCATGTTTATAAAAGGACAAGTCATACCCCGTGAGGAACATCTTCAGAAAGTTTTACTTCACTAAATGTTATATAGGTTTATTATCTATACAAAGATAAAAAATAAACTATTTATTTGTACTTGTACGGCATTAACGCCATCTATTTAATAAATCGGATTATAAAATTCCATTATTTCCCATGGGAGCACATTACTGGGATAAAAAGTAGTTTATGTGTTAGTCCAGGAGATGGTTTATGTCTGTGCCAAGTGTCAAGAAAAACCGGTCACTTGTTTCTACGTTTACATCTAACAAACATTCAAACATTTACAAACTTTCGCAAATATAATATAAGTAAGATCAAGATACTAAGATTAGATCACCTCATTAACTCAAATTCCCTACCCGTTCACGCAATCAAACTGACATAACCATTAGATTATCCCTTATTATAATCTTGGGAGTCACTTTTTGTATAAATTAAGTTAACTTATCTTGAAAATCTACAAAAAATTACCATCTTTTCATCTAGAACCCTGGTTCCTTCGCTTTAACATTAACCCCTTACTGAAATCTCGGATCCTGAACTCAAGCTCTAGTATTAAATTTTAGCACTGTTTAATCTGCAAACTGCGTCACAGCCCGCACCTAATGATGTTAGCTAATTTATGCCCTCATTTTAGTTTTAGCCAAGTTCGTTTCGAACATGCCTCAACTCCTGAACAAGTTTACAACTACTTTATAGATAATGTGCTGTTTAAACTAATTGTGTTATAAAGGATTTTATTGTTTACGGTAATTTTGTTTAGACTACGAGTTCAGGTACGGTTAAATGGAGTAACTTCTAGATAAAACCCATCATTAAAAAATCATTTCAATCAATAAAAATGATGAACACATCGCCCCTAATTATCCCATATATTGTTAACACATAAACAATAAAGTCACTGACGATACACAATCGAGATCCATGACGTTTTGTCTTAGCGCCAAATAATGGTGTATTTTTATATGCCCCATGATTTGTGGAGCACAATACAACGGGATGGGAAAAATAAATATAATGCTTTATTCATCACGTAGGCGAGATAGTTGCACTTATGATAAGTCAATTTACATGAGAATATTTAATTATTAGTTAAACAAAGTCGCTTATATAACGAGACACAAAGTATATTGGACATAAAATAAATGAAAAACTAAAGTGAACAAAGAAGCCAGCTCGGGCTGGCAGGAAAGAAGAAATAAAAAAGAAGAATGACTAGGAATACGAGGGTTATGTACAAAAATGGTTTTATTAAATTTTATTGATAGACTGATATAACTTATTACAAAAGCCGGCAAACAACTTGAGCACTAACGCATGGTGACTGTTTTTTAGCTACACTTGTTATTTTTCCGCTATTGTAACTACAATTAGCGCGCAAGTCCGAGTGAACGATTTGTACTATAATGGAAATTTAATCTTTAAATGAAACAGCCTCCGCACTCAGAGGTAGCGTCTTTTTATTTGAATTTAGAATCGATTCATTGGTAGTGCAGATGAAACGCTATACGAACTTATTTATACCTTTTTATATTTGTATAATGATTTCTTATATTTACGCGAATGTTAGACATTGAAATAACTATTTTACGGATTTGAATGCAGTTTTTATTATAGTTTTACCCGACGTTTCAAAGACTTTACAATCTTCATGGTCACGAGGACTGAATGGGAGAATATTATAATATAAAAAACCATGATGAAATCCGTTAAAAAGTTTTATTTAAATGTTTTTATATTTGCTCATATATATTTGCACACAACTAAACATTTACTTTCCTGTTTTCCTGAGTTCTTGTTTCACACGTAGTTCCCGACAGTTAGGGTGAATGCACATTTTACATTAGCTTATAAACCTTGTACGAATGCTCTGAAGAAGTGCAGGAGGAGTGTTTTATTGCTTTGAATGACGAGACGAGCTTGCCGTTCGCCTGATGGTAAGCGACATGACCGCCTATAAACAGTAGAAACACCATCCAACGCCTTGAATTACAAAGTATTGTTTGGTATTCCACTGCGTTCGCCATCCTGAAACATGAGTTGTTTAGTCTTATTATGTCCAGTAGTTACATTGGCTACAATGTCCTTCAAATTGGAACACACCAGTGATTACACTGCTGCTTAGCGGGAGAAATATTGCGGTGGTACCTACCCAGGCGGAGTCTCACATATAAGACCTATTATCAGGAAGAAAAACGCCCGTTTATAAAACGCCATGTGTATACGCCCTTACGTTTGTTGGTATTATTGTCACGTGCTATTACAAGACTGTCTGAGCGAAATGTTTGTCATTATGGAAGCTGACTGTTGCTAACGATTTAACTTCTATGAAATGTTTATTCTTATTTGTTCTAGCAGCGTTGTTCAAGAGATCTGGGATCGATGTGTTATGGGTGTTGCAACGCGATTTGCTCGGAAATGTTGGAGATTGAAGTCAGGTAATAAAAACGAAGACAAAACGGTTCTCAAGTATGCTCGAAATAGTATTACTTCGTATTCCCTACCTCGTTATGGAAAGGGACGTATTGTTATGGTTCCCAAACTTCATATAGACGGGTGAAAAGTTAATTGACTTAAACGACATTTTTTTGCGACACTAAGTTTTTTTTTATTTTTTTTTCTCACACACAGTCATTACAGAAGTATTCCAATGCGACAATGTGGGGTAACTATTATTAATTTAAAATTTAAAAAACAATTAAGTATAAAAAAAAACAAATCAATCGTAAACATTATTAAAACATAGAACAAAATAAAACATAAAATTATTAAATACTAATTATTAGGTGTAGCAGAGAATAAATAATAAAATCTTTGCCAATTCTCTCCACTTACATGCCAAAATATCTGTTTTGGCATGTGCCTCATTTTTATACATATTTAAATCAGCACATTTTCTATGTTTTTTTAATCTAGTTAAAAATTTTCGAAAAGAAAATGTCGCTTAAATCATTTAGCTTTTCAACCGTCGACGTGATCTCTCGCTGGATTAATTTCAAAATTACACAAAAAACATTTAAATAGCTCCAGCTGTATAAAAGTCCATATGGAACGTGCATACATACATTTTTATATAATAGATAGATTAGATAATATTATTTCATGATTTCTGAAAGAGAGAGCCCGTGTAATGGAAATAATATTTTTCTACAAACAATACGAAATAAAAATGAAAAGAGACTCAGAGCTGGAGAGATGACGAAATAAATGGCACCCGCCGGTACCGGCCGCTAATCCTGTTACGTATATTTGGCACGGCGTCCGCCTTAATTTTGTTGCTTCTGTCAAATTAGCTTTTATTTTAAAAATAATTAGATGTAAGTTTGCCTAATAATTTAGAATTTCGTTTATTTTAAAAGTAGTATCCTATCACATTATGGAACCGAACATACAGACGAAAAGTGGTTATATTAGTTGCGCCTCTGCCTATCCCTTCGGGGATAAAAAAGGTGTGAGTATGTGAGTATTTGAAACATGATTTGTTATTTTACATAGCATTAAATTCAGTAGTTGGCATTAATGTCTTACTAGTTTCTCGGATGAATAAAACGTTGTTCATAGGATTTCCTATCCCATAATTTAATTAGAGTAAAGCCGTCATATAGGTTCCCACTATTAACACATATCACACATTTATCCTCGAAGGGGTATGCAGAGGCGCACCCAGGGCACCCCTTTTCGCAAAGTGTATTCCGTTTGTGATAGGGGGCGAGCCTATTGCCATATCGGGCACAAATTCCAATCCGGACTGTTACTGAGCAGAAAAACCGAAATATTGCTTCCACTATGAATCTTTAAATTATTACTATAAGTATCGCAAAAAAAAATGTACTTATGGTTTATAATATACTAAAGTCGCTTACATAAATTAAAGACAATATAAATTGTCTTTAGTTTATATAAGCGACTTTATCTAAGCAATAATTAAATATTCTCATGTACCTTGACTTATCATAAGTGCAACTATGTTCTATGTGATGAATAAAGCATTTTATTTTATTTATTTGATAGTGCGATAATTAATGCCATTAGGCATTAATCTAAAGCATTGGACATGGTGAATTAAGCTCTGAGATCGCTAGGAATTGAAAATCGTAGTCAAATTGGCACGTCGCATAGTAAACGAGTTAAGATCGTTTGGAGAACTTGCAACGATCAAGATTGAATTAAAGCGTTTAGTTAGCAAGTTCCGAAGGACGTGTTAGGAAGGATTATCTGATGGGAGGTATTAATTAGTTTTAATGATTGTTAGAATGTATTATTTATTGTTACAATCTCGCTCTTTTTACTGTAAACATTATATTAGCAAAATAATTACAGGATAAAATTTTAGACATTTTTTGATAACGTTCAACCAGAGAGAATAATAGAATAGTCGTCGCGTCGTATCTTTTCTTCTGCCAGCCTGCCCGCGCAGCCGAATACTTCTGGAAACGCCCGATGTCATCGACTAGGAGAGCGGCGTGTAACATTTAGGTGCAACAAGGATGAAAAAAATATTGTTCGATAAATCAGCGTGTATCGTTTGTTGAAAAAGCATCGTGAGGAAACCTGTCTGAGAAATTCTCTATAACAATTATAAATCTTTTTATATCGTGACTTAAAAAAATAATTTGTTCTTTCTTTCCTTGCTTTCTATCGAAGAAATTTTAACTGAGCCTATTACCACATTGTGCCTTAATTCCATATTCTGGGATGATACTGAAAAATTACCGAATTGCACTTTGCCCGACCCCGGATTCGAAACCTCAAATCGAAAGTTGCAACGCGCACACATACAATATTCTGTCTACACTCTACACATAATCGCATAAGCAACCAAAATCTAATTTCAAACATAATTATACATTACCAATATTTACTGTCTTCAAATTAGTTTCGCGTAAGATGCATCTGTTATATTACAAGATCGTACGCTAAGCTTGGCACAGCCTCCGCTGATAAATCCTTCTGAGTTTACTTCGAGTTACTATTGAAACTCATAATTTCTTCACTCGTTTTTAATTCTTGTACGGCAAAGTAACTACACTGAACCTAATGGTAAGTGGAGAGGAGTCCAATAAAATGTCGACTGACGACGAGAGTAGATGTCACGAGAGATGACCCCTTGGCAGTCGACGCAATTATGCCTGTTGGAACCGGATATACACAGGCTGATTCCGGAACGCGACAAACTTACGTGGACCACAATGACGGGCCTTGCATTCGGTGGTGGTGGTAATATATCCTCCCACCAGCAAAGACAATCTTAAAGCGATACAGCAATTGTTGCAATCAATTAAGATACAAATATTTTACCATTAAGAGACTATATATTAACAATAGATTACATAATTACATTTACTGCAGCTTTCATCACGAATTTAATTAAAATACCTTGAAGTTTTATATTAAAAGAAAATATATTTGCAGTATAATTCACTTTTAATTCAGAAATTCTGGTAAATTTCAACATCTAGCAACACTTAGATACGATGGAAGATAAACGAGGCTAATTCTTTATGAAAAGATGGGGAAGCGAGCGATCTCTTATATCTTACGGGAAATATGATTACCAGTGGACAGGTAATTCCGTCGATACGATGAGATACGACAGCATATTTGTCGAAAAAATTTAACTAGTTTAAAAAAAAAAAAAAAAAATCAGAAAAAAGTGCTGATTTTAAATATGTATAAAATTTTGTGTCGCAAAAAATCTCGCTTAAGTTTTAGCCTTTTACCCGTAACACTAATACGTTACGGTATGATTATGAACACTAAATTAGCAGCAACATTAGGTACAGTTAGCCACAAAAAGTAGATGAACAAATTTAAAATTTCAAATCGCCTTTGAACTTTTATGTTATTGTCAACAATAGTTTTTATTCACTAAAATAAACTACAGAGAGTTTACTGTATTTTAGTTAAATAAAATGGAATATTTCGATTGAAGTCAATGTGTAGGAAGCCTTTAAATTATGTATTTGTTTATCTACTGTTGTGGTTGACTGTATATCGCGCTCTCATACTGCCAAATAATTACAATAAAATATGAACATTGATGCGCCAACAACATTTCGTGACCACAGTGTTCATTCGCGGACCCCAGTCGACTGTAATTTATTAGAATAGTAAATATTATTTACCAGTAGAGCTAAAATTAAACAACTAACCATTCCGCACTATTATTATTTTGTTAAACAATGGCGGATGAGACAAATAAGTATTCGATAAGGAATCAATATAATTATTACAATGATATATGACAAAGGTGATGGCCTAATTTGGTGTGGAACGGACTGCCGAGACGAATGTCCGCAGCTTCAAATCCCACGGGCACCTTTCTGACTTTTCTAAAATGATGTGTGTATTCTTTGTGAATTATCGCTTGCTTTATTGGTGAAGGAGAATATCGTGAGGGAACCTGCATACCTGAGAAGTTCTTTATAGGTATTTTGAGGGTATGTGAAGTCTATCAAACTGCACTAAGCTAGCGTGGTGGATTTAGACCTAATCCCTCAGTAGTAGAGGAGGCCCGTGCCCAGCAGTAGAAACAATCACCCTCCGATGGCGAAGCTCAAGACCCAAGCCTCCGGCGGTTAGGGATTCAAAGTGAGAAATCTCCTCATAATGCGCGTTGTGTCCAGCAATACTGCCTTCTGCATCTGGCCTCCGAACCAACGGCCAATTGAGAGCTTCCGAAAATGTTGGTCGAGGCTGTTTGGTATCGACCTATGAGCAGAAACGACAATCGGGACAATAATTGTAGAGTCCACATCCCACATGTCAGTAACCTCGTATACCAAGTCTAAATATTTAGATTTTTTTTTTACTATAATGGTTTACGGTAGTAGTAGCTACATTTGTCGCATTCGCGACGTACCATCCATTTCGTGCATTATGTGACGTAAACATCGCGGGGACGTCGCGTCGACGGCGCCGCGCTGCGACGGAAATATTCCCCTTTTGACAACCGATATTCCTGTTACATTGTTAAGACAAGCATCTTACGTAAATTAAAATTTGGTTTTATTGTTGGTGACAGCGGCGCTCGTTAGTAGTGACGTATTTAGATTGCATTGCAGTTGGTCTTTTTCTATGGTAGGAAAAATAACGTCAGCTAAATTGAGACGCCACGACTTATTTTACAGCACAATATCATGTACATAGTCATAAAAGTAGCTTAACAAATTCAAAAATTTTAAATGCACTCATACAAAAACTTTAAATGGATTTTTTTTATATACCTAAACTAAAACACACTCTTTCATGTTTATTTTAGTGAAGATTAATCATGTTGATAAGGAGACAAAAGTTTAAAAGCGATTAGAATTTTTGAATTTGTTCAGTTATTTTTGTGCCTGACTGTACTTGCAATGTGAATCCCATGACTGGTTGAGTTCAAAATATATCTGCTATATTTACCAATAAAAAAAATCATTAGAATTTGTCTTCCTCACCCGTTCCAACCTTCAATTCATTTGTACCAACAAAATATTTCTTTATTTATATTTCATATACTTACACCCACATTGTCTCATCTCTGCATCACCCAAATTGACTGTAAAAAAATCCCTCATGCATTAAGTCCACCTGTATACTGCTGCATATAAAATTTAAATAAATAAACAAAATATTTCTTTAGTTCATCGAAAACAGAACGCATAAAGTCCTCTAGAGCATTAACCCAGAGACCAAAAATCCACGATCTAAATAACGATTCCAAACCGGATTTGCATTTAAATGTAAAAACCTGTATTTATTCTAGAAATATCCGAATGTAACGTGAAGCCTCTAGTATTTCTTGCGAAGCGGAAAATCTAACTAGGATATTTACGACTGTACAGGTTAGTACGTACATAAAATTCTTTATTCAGCTGAATTTTGTTACTGGTATAATTGCCATAGTTTTATCATTTTAGACGTGGACGGCAAGGTGACCCCACAACCTGATGGTAAGTGAAGTTGGCTCCAATAGAATGTCGGCTGACGAGAGATGATTACCCCTCGGCAGTTGACACAATTATGCCGGCTGTTGGAACCGGATATACACAGGCTGATCCAAGAACGAGGCACTTACGTGGGCGACTATGGCGGGTTTTAACACGTTGTGTACGGTGGTCGCTATCCGGGCGGATATTAAATACATCCTGCCACCAGCAGCTACTACTACAGCTACTGTTTTTGGGCGAATTACAATAAAAGGATGATGGTAGATTTTGGACTCTCATGACAGCTTTAAAGACTGTCATCATCATCATCAGCCTAAGGATGTCCACTGCTGCACATGGTCAGAGATTTCCAGCAATGCAGTGGCCCGCATCCAGCAACCTCCTGCTATTTTTATTAGGTCATCTGTCCACCTCGGGGGTTGACGTCCCTCTGTGTCCAATTTACAATTCAATGGCAAATAATATACATACATACATAACATCACGCATTTATCCCCGAAGGGGTATGCAGAGGCGCAACTAGGGCACCCACTTTTCGCCAAGTATGTTCCGTCCCATGATGTGATAGGGGGCGAGCCTATGACCATATCGGGCACAAATTCCAGACTTCGGGCTGATACTGAGCAGAAAAAACCCAAATATCATTTTGCCCGACCCGGGATTCGAACTCAGGACCTCAGAGCGCTATTGTACCGGACATGCAATACAACTACGCCATCAAGGCAGTCAAATAAAAAAAAGGGCAAATAATATGCTTTTCAGGAAACCAGTTCGGCTAAACAAACTCATTTGAAAATTAATATTCTGAAATGAATGTTCCGAGTAAAACGGCGGTATGTGAATGCATAATTCATATGAATGTATCTCCTATCGATATGCATGCAAATTCCGTTGTTTTGCATAAAAAGATCACCCGTGTAGATACCGCCTTGTTACGTATTTAGAATTTTTTAGGAGTCATTTTTTGCCACGTAGCATTGGTATTTAGTAGTAAAATTCAATATATTTTTTTTAAAGTTGCTTTTTTATGCTTAAAGGTTTAATTAGATGATTGTATACATTAAAATTAACTAATTGTTACATTAAGTATGTAATTGTTTTTTTTTAATTGATAATTGTATTCTTTTGTTTTGTTTTATTTTATCTGTTTGTTTTTTTCTCACTCAAGCGTCTTGGTGTATTTCCACTGTAAGCTTTTTTGATACTTAATTCATACATAAATTAATAAAATACATCAAAAGGCCATAAATCTAAAACAATTAACATATTAAAATAGCAATAAATTATTACCGAAAGATATTTCACATTACCTATCATAAGTATTATCATTTTCTTGTAAAATATATCTTGAGAAATCAGCTGTAAACATGTTTGGCGTGATTTGCGATATTTTGCCAAACAATGTTAAAGAAACATCAAGTAATCCGCCTTGTTTTTATAAAACTTAATAATTTCTGATTACGTCCCTGAAACGGCGCGTATATTATGGAAATGTGACGTTTTTTTAGAAGACTTGGGAACGTTAGATATTAAATATAAAACAGTTATAAGATTTAGAGCTCAATTTCGCTAGACACACAGAAACGTGATGAATATAGGCCGCATAATAGTGTTATCTCTTTTTACATTGCTGTCAATATCTTGAGGGTTTAATTTTATAAGTCTATGTTTTCGACTGGTTAATGATAGGGAAAATAATTCCTGTTACACAAGTACAAGTTAAATTATATTTTTTTTATAAAATTAACAGAAGGTAATCTGACGAATTCGTCTTGATAAGAACGGGTTAAGTACTACCTACAGCCTTAATATCTCTTCTAAGTATTCTAAAATTAAGTAGTTTATAGGTAGTGCAATTTAGTTTCCGTACAATTTTTGTTTATATGACCCACTTAAGTATTAATTGTTTTTGTAGTCATTTCCGTAGTTTAATTTCAATTAGGGCATAGGTTTAAGGAAGACAATCTAGTCTTAATGTAATTTAGTGCTTAAGTATTGTTTATAATGATGGTGCTCTGTGCTATGCCTTTTGTTATATAAAAACATAAAAAAAAAGTGGTCCCATTCATCATACGACTTTTAAACGTCATAGTTCCATTAATTAACCGATAGAACCGAAACTAAGCGCATAAAACCTCAAATGCCAGCCAAGATTTATTATCAAATCTGTCCTGATATTATAAGAGCGTTATATATTTACATAGCTTGCCCGCCATAAATCAACTGAGCTAGGCCTAGACCAATGAAATTCTTATCACGTTATATAATATTTTAGTATGCTGTCAATGTGTTAGATTGATGATATCGTTGTTTTCTTTAGTTGTAGACCGTATTTATATAATACAAGCTTTTGCTCCCGTGTTCGCCTGCGTGAAGGAGTTTTCTGGGATAAAAGTTCCGCTATATTTTCCCGGGATATAAAGTAGCCTATAACCTTCCCAGGGTCTTAAACTATCTCCATACTAAATTTCATAAAAATCCGTTCAGTAGAATTTGAGAAAATCGATAACATACAGATAGACAGAAAAGGGGACTTTGTTCTATAATATGTATAGATAGTAAATATATTGGTTTTTCCATGCTTTTTGGAAAAGGTTTAGATTTGTATTTAAAAGTACACAGTTCAAAACCTTAATTAGACGAAGCAGTTTTGTTGTGGCAAGTTTGTTTAAGGCGAATCTCGACTGTAGAGCTTTAGCAGCTTTCGCCGCAATAGCCCCACGTTGGGCGCCACTGCGGTGGAAGCTGCTTATGCTCCATTATATTCAGACGGTGTAATGATTTTATATTTTTAAGAATTGAACGTGCAAGGCAAGTAGATTGCGCCGTCTAAAATACGCGTTTATCATTGTTATCAACCACACGAAATCCACTGCTGAACAGAGGCCCCTTAGAGATCCACACGGACCAGTAAATGAGGCTTTAGCAGCACTAATTATTACGTTCAATATTCTACTAATTACCTCAACTGTTCCTTATGTCGAATAAGCCAAAGAGGTAAAAACACGTTAGTGTAATTTATTTATATCAAAAACTGCCAAGTAAGTTAGTGGATCAATTAGTGGTATATCGCTGTAGGGTATACAAGGGTTAGAGACTCGGTCCAGTGCTCGCTCGGTTGATGCTATACTCCCGACTGTCGATATTCGGCCGTAAGAACGGTAAAACCAACTTAACCATTCCACTCACCCTCCAAGTGGTGGTAGCGAAAACGCGTTTTTTCCCCGCGATGAAAAAAGGAAGTGGATCACTTGATAAGATTGGTGATGAAGTTTTTTTGAGACACCATGTCGTTGACTTTAGAAAAAAATTAACGCAACTTCATATGGTTTTTCGTACGTTACTTCTATCTCGGTTGAGACGGCCCATTTATGTTTTAATTTTAGTAGAATGGATTTTCTACTCACTACCAGCACCTAGGTTACCGCTGGGCAGATGGCCTCGCGCAGTATGCCGGCAAGCAGTGGCTAAGACAGAGGAGAGTGGCTTCACACAGAAAAGGCCTATAGTCAGCGGATGTTGAACACGAGCTGATTAGATTATAGATAAATAGATTAGCTCGTAGTCTGGAATTGTGTCCAGTAGATGGCAGGCATGTGCCCTATTAAATGCGAGCAAACTTGTTAGCGAAATGTTGGCCTGTTACACTTCAGCCTACCTTTGACAAGTGTAGGATATGTTGTTATGTACTTAAAAGAATCCAAAAATACAACTTTCTAAATCCCATGTTTACAAGACAGTCCGTTTTCATGTATGAAAACATTCTGAACGAGATGTTATGATTGTAAGACCAACTCACAACTTCAGAATACTCATTGCGAATCCGAACATAATCTGGAATTTCTCATCTCCCAAACACGGGTCGGGGAAATTGCTTTTTAAATTGCCCGAGTGTGCGCCGATAACTAGCGTTAGGAGCGGTACTAAATTTAATTCCATTTCAATTGAATGTATGATGTTCTTCCATATTTTTTCTAAAGGGGAACAACCTGCGCGCTTTCGATTGCTTATAACCAGCAACACGAATGCCTCGTTGGCACAGTTGTATTACGACTGCAGTGTTGAGGTCTCGGGTTTGAACTTCGGATCGGGCAGTAATATTGGGTTTCTACTCAGTATCAGCTCGGAGTCTGCAATTAGTGTACGAAATGGCGATAGACTCGCCAGATATCATATCATGGGACGGAATACACATGGCGGAAAGTGGGCTTGAGTTTTTCAAGCATCAAGCTTTTGCTTACCCCTTCGGGAATGAACGGCGTGAGTGATTAAGTGTATATATTATAGTTTACTATAGCCTGATATGTTACCTTAGGCTCAATATATAGTTGACTGTGGCATGGCACTGAGGTAAAACAAGTTCACGGATTTTGTTCAATTAAAAAATATCTCAAACCCTCCTTTGTTCCTCCTCCTTAAATTGGTCTGTCAGTAGAACTACATCTCCGTCCTCTTCAAATTGGTCTGTCAGTAAAACTACAATCACTAACTTATATCGAAATTTTTCCCTAGATGTTGCCGGTAAGAACATTATAGTATTAGATAACCAACATATATTCTGGAGTCTCTTTCAAAAGGACATGATTTAGTAGTGTAAATATTAAAAGGTAGTCCAACAATCCGGTTATTGTTCGCGAGCCATTGATTTTTATGACGCCAAATATTATTGGGCGATGCTTGGGTCGGTCCAGTATTGTAGTAACATTATTCAAGTTTAACCATGTGGAAAAATACTTTTTAATTTTACAAAAGTATTTTTATCAGGTTTGTGAAGAATTGTTGTGTATTTTGATAAGTAATAACTTTAAAAAACATACTTCTTGCAATTAAGTTCCCAATTATTAATTTTACTTCTATATTCAAGTTTATACCCAACCAAAGTATTATATTCTGTACTTTTGTTCTAAACTTTGTTTTAGAACGTATCTGTTGCTTTCATAGCTTCATACGGTCTTAAACGAAAACAATATGCCTGGAGTAATAACCAATTTGATTCTATACGGGACTCAAAGTGAGAGCTCAAAGAGATGTGTGCAATTGCAATATATTGAATATTAGGGGACCCGGAGACCTCATTCTGTTATAGACCTTATGTAATCTATTCTTTCGACACAGCGCCATCTATCGGATCTTAAATTATCATATGGTTCACGTTGAAAGTAACTAAACACAAAATTATACAAAAATATCACGCAAATTGGCGACGTTTCCCGTTGATTTTTCAAAAATATTTATTATTGAAAATCTTGTTCTGATAATTAAGAATACAACAAACTAAACGGTCAAGCAGGTCGAGCAATTCTCAATTAATGTTCTTACATACAGTGGCAACTGATTTTTATATAAATGAATAATAAATTATATAAATAAATCAGGTGTTGTGTGTGGTACCGTCCAAGTGTTATTTCTTTTCTTGGAATTAAAGACCTATTATTACCACATAAACGTAGTCTGTATTTAATCCGGGATATGGTTTATCTTTGCGCCAAATTTATTTCAAATCCGTTGAGCATTTATTTCTCACATCCAAACTTATGCTATTATATTCGTAAACTAGTAAGATTTTTTAACAATATGATAACAGTCTCAATGATTTTATACACTAATGTAACTGAGTCCGTATTTTCAAGACAAATAATGTGCATTGTAGTGAAACGAGGAATGGTTGACAGAGAACTAGGAGCCGCGGCGAGCGGACTTGTCAAACACGAATGTTTGCGCAGGACTTGGCGGTTCGCCACGGGATTTACGGCTTTTTGATTTAGTTTAGACTAGTTAAAATTGCCTGGAACAGAATTACAATTAAGACAAATTTTGAGTTTGTTTAGATTGTGATATAGAATACATAAATGTAGCAAATATTTTAAGTTATTTTCTAGGTAATTTTATAACTGAATCCATTTCCAAAATTCTTTGAAAAGCACGCTATGACAACCGTGATTCTAAACGCAGAGAGCTAATATACAATTTCTTTATTGTTTAGTATCCTTCATTTTTCCTGACTGATATTAGAAAGAAGATATTCCGCAATATATGTTTAGTTGACATTTAATATAGGAACGTCGGTTGGATTGCCTTAAGCTTTCTGGAGGATATCTCGGGCTCAATACAGCGCCGATACACGTCGGCCGGATTCCAATATCCATACAATGTGGGACTCTACGAAATATCGATATTTAAACTCTTTGTACGCTATAAACGTCAATAGGTCTTGAAACTTTATCGATGTTTTGGGGATAACCTTGAAGGGTTAGAATATACAATAGTAATCACAGCATTATTTTCTTATGGCATATACGGTGAAGGTCTAAATTTGTCCGGCATTGTAGTAACTTTGACAATAAAAAAATATTATCGGATGATTTTTTAATACAGGTTCGATAAAGTAACCCTTGAGCATCTAAAGACTTTCCCGCCCTCACACCCACCACTACAACTCCTGTAAGGCAGGATCAGCAGTGGCACGCATCTAATGACACCGAACAGTGGAGCTCGGCGAGTCTCAGGGAAAACTAATATGTCATTATCCCATAACGAAATTAATCAAATAGGTAGGGAGGAGTTGGAAATATTAATTGTTCACTTCCCTCCATAGCAAAGCGGGTGACAAAATAATAAACTAAGGATGCATTTTAACCTCAAGGATAGGGACGTTTACAACTAAATAAGCCAGTTGTAAAGCACCTCAGATAAAAATTCAAAGAAAGGGTCCTATCACATGAGCTGTTAAATTTGATTACAATAATAGGGCAGCCTTAGGCATCTAGTAATTCCAATTTGATAGTATAGTTTGTTGTGTAAGGACAAATCTTAAGTTACCCGTACTAGGAACCAAAGCCAGAACCTCCCGTCTCAGGTTCTGCTCGTAAAAGCGTCTTTACGCTCTAAATCGTTTGTCAGTAAGAATATTGATTCAGCACGAACTATTCGTATCAATACGATTGCCGATACAGCAAATAGTCTCATCTTGGCAAACTGCTGACGTTGTTTACGTTCAAAAACGAAATACGTTTGAGTTTCAAATTGTTATTTGAATACTTAAGATGAGATTGACAGTTGCTGTGGAAACATAAGATGAATTCCTTCACGATAATACATTTTCTGTTGTTTTAGTGGTTTTTAATGCGATAAACATTATTATTTTTCTTTATATGTGCTATAAGACATTGCTTCTTGCCAAATTTTATGATTCTAGCTCAACTGGAAGTACCTTCTAGGTTTTGATTCACTTCTGAAATTGCTAAATATGTGACATAAAAGGCATTTTCATTGCGTTGACAATACAAGTTTGATTTTTTTCACAGCCAAGAGAGACCATAAAGTATTTGATATGAATTTCAACTTGATACCTTTACGCGTTCCTGAGGAAAAGGATCTTGACATGTAGATAGAAGGGTCGATGAACAATAATGCTATCTTACAAAGACGAAAATGGCGATCTTGTTTTATAGTCTCTTTTTGTTTTGTATCTGCTATTATTACTCGACATTTGAAAAATTACCGATAAATAAACCGCAACAGCCATAATATAAATGAAGAAAAAGATTTTATAGGGGTTCTGTGTGAGATACAAAACCCATAAATCAATAAAAAAAAATCACACAGTTAACAATACTATGCAATCGATTTGCTACAATATGTGTATTATAAGGGCTTCCAGCTCAGTATATGCTGTTAAACAGCGCTGATTATCAATTATACCCTGCTCATGATTCAGTCCTATGATAAGTACTGTACTTTGGACAAAAGTCAAAAAACAAACAAACACATGCCACGTATTTATTCCCGAAGGGGTATGCAGAAGCGCAACTAGGGCACCCACGTCAAGTATGTTGCGTCCCATGATGTGATAGGGGACGAGCCTATCACCATATCGGACACAAATTCCAGACACCGGGCTGATACTGAGCAGAAAATATCACTTTGCCCGACCCGGTATTCGAAACCAGTACTTCAGAGGGCTGCCGTAACCTCGCATGCAGTACAACTATGCCACCAAAGCAATTAGCACACAAGTCGGTTCAAACAAAACATAAACTCATTATTTTTACAATGGAAGTACATACAAAAACCCCCAAAACCCAAAAACTCGGAAAGTAAAAAACCATCAGTAGAACCGATGTTAAATCTGATTGCAGCGGATAAAAAGGTCGTTTGAAATTCAGGCTTGCAAGTTTAATTAAATTTGAAGCAAACTTTTCTGGACATCGGGCTAAAAGATCGCAGCTGAATTGATTATACGAATTGGAGTATTGCAATTTGCATCTTATTTTGTATGAGTTTGCGTTAATTTAACTTTGTCGGATTATTTGTTTTATTTCGTGTTGTTCATAAATTATTGAGTTTGTTCTTTTGTATTATAACGAGCAAGTATTTTTTGCACTGTTACTAAGTATACAAGTGTTATCTACTAATCAAAATTCATAATTTGTTGTCCAATCCGCCTCGGAATCTTCCAGATTTTACTAAGTTTCATAATTGCCATTAAAATTATATTTTCAACAACTTCTTCCCACTATTTATTAGAAGACAATTTCACCATAGAGTAAGTTATCAGGTAAGAATTTTCATAGATTTTAAAAACAGAACGTTCTCATTTCGTAAAAAGGAGTTATTCGTCATATTTTTTTTAAACGTCTCGTGTATTTAAATTATTTATCGAACGATTAACAAACCAAGCCTTTGGATGGAAACTTTTGCGATTGAGTCGCCGACAAGCGAATGCATAAGGTCCGTCTCAGACTTTTGATAAAATTTCACTTTGTATCGCAATTTCATTACGAATGTATTTAATCTATGGTTGATTGGTGCTTCTTATTTAAATGTTATCTGACGTTTTGGATTCGTGTTGTCGCTTTATTTCTATACAAAAGTAGGATTAAATCTCAGAACAATAACAAGCATAGAAGGAGTCTAAATCACCTACATATACTTATCCTATTTTTCAGATAGGCCAAAACCTTGTAAAGAAAGAGACAAACATTATGTTGCTAAGATAAGCTTGCGTACACTATACAAACCTCAGATGTAAATATTATGTTTGAATGACGTCATTGTCAGTTAAGACGTAACAGTAGAATCTTAGAACTTTGGTTGCCAGTGAAACTCGGGTTGCTGGTTCACTATAATATATCCTGCGTAACTGGCTAATCTTCATCAAGGTTGGCCGCCAGGACCGAAATTCGGTTAGGAAAGAATCAAAATTCGGTAAGGCAAGAATCACCATCAATGGGCCAATATAGTCATCATCATCATATGCCATACAATTGATTTATATTTTAGATGTAAATTGGTAAGGCACTTGAATGTAAAGTTAAATACAGCCAGTACAACTGAAATATTACCTCAAACAAAGCGCATTGCAGTGCTCAGAGGAATTCAAACTTAATTTTTATATATCCAGAGTCGAGTTCGTATCATAAACACGAGTGCTGTCGAAACTTCGAGCTGTTTGCGGAAAATAATTTGTTCTATTTTGTTTTAATATGCTACGTCGTACTGTATTGGGCGAAAAGTTTTGCCTTTTTGAATGCTTGGGGCTCTTTTAACGGAGCGGCAATTTTAAAGTACGCTTTTTATGTTGGTTACATTTTAAATTGCCGGAGGATTGCTTTTGATTTTTAAAATTTAAACTACTGATATTGGTATTTATACTTTTACTGTATTTTAAATGTAATGATATGAAAACGAGATTTTAAATTTGTTTTTGAGTTTGATTTATACTTGTAACAACAAAAACATTTTATTGTACAACAGTTTTACATAGAAGAATTTCAAAGAGAATTATAGAGGATCTTTTACCCAGGGTAAAACATCTCGGGGCGGAATCCGATGCGCTGCTTGGACCAAGTTCGCTCCGCTCTCGACAGCAAGATGCACGAAGCAATCCACCTTGCAGAGATCCGGCACCATTCGTGCAGTGTAGTTCGGATAAAGTGATCCGTGTAGGGCTCACGACCATCAGCATTGAGGACATCGACGCAAGGAGGATAGAGGTAACCATAGATAAACTATATAGCAATAAGCGAGTACAGACTTAAAATTATTAAGACAGGTTTATAAAGCATGCCCAAAGGATGGCATCAAATTCAGGCGGCTCAACGCCGCGTTTCGAACGCACGGGAACGCCAACATAACTGCTCAATCGCCAACCACAAAGGCTAGGCGGTAGTCATAAGGCACTTTCTCAGCGAAACCAAAAAAAGGACTCATAAGCTGGTTTACGCACAGTCTTTATCATATATTTTTCTATCTGTCCTTATTTCTGTAATGTGGAATTTCAGGTACTAAACAATTATTTGGCCTAGTTTTTCTGATCGCCCGCCTAACTGACAAAGCTCCTTGAGGAACTAATGTTAATTTCCCTAAAAAAATTATAACAAAGAGAGCACTAGAGAGGACTCACTCACAAGTGACAACTATCAATCGAATAATGCTAAATTCAATTTATCATAAATACCAAAAGAATATAAATAGTTTCAGGCATAAATCGCAACAAAAGATCGCGTTATGAGTCGAAATTGAACCCGCACGATGTCATCACAATAAAAACGTCAAAGTAATGTCACTTTGATGGAGTGACGTCATAAATACAATGCGAACTCACTCCGTAGTCGTAACTATTCCATATTTCAAACGTTTGAAGAGAATCGTATACTAATATATAAAGCTAAAGGGTTTGTTTGTTTAAACGCACTAATATTAGGAACTACTAGACTCATTTGGATTTTATTTTCACTAATGGGAAGCTCCATTACTCCTATAGGCTATTGGCTACTTTAATGCTGAGGTAATGTTAAACGGAACTTTTATCCCGGTTAAACATCTTCACTTGGGTGAACCCGCGATCAAAAGCTAGTAATTTATAAAGGTGTATATTTCCAACAGATTTGTCACAATGTAAGCTTAACGCCTTGTCGACGTAGAAGTAGGTACAATCTTTGCAACCTTTGGTGGTCGAGTTTAGATGTGTTGTTTTTGCACGATTTCAAATTACCCGATGTTTCGACTTACATATTTTTTTTGTTATCATTATTATGATGAAGCCATCCACTGCTGAATACGGGCCTCTCAAAGATTTTATTCATATGCAAAATCTAGAAAATGATACAGTATTTCAAATATGACGTGCACGTTTGGAATTTCGTATCAAGTAAAATACGCTCGACCTGCTTTCAAGAATCTAGGAGCATTGGAATTCACAGAATACGGTAAACTAGTTCTATAGAAATTCGTTTGCATACATTCGAAATAATCGGAGACATTCAAACATCTTATCTATTATGTTTTGCACGCGGCTTTGACCACCTGAAAGACTTTTTCTAAATAAATCGTATTGACTATTTTTCCTGTTTTGAATTTGAGACATGTATATCCGTGTGAAAACCAAATTTCACTTAATGATTTAATAGCGTTTGTTTTTTCAAATATTTATTCTTACATGTTCGCCATTTAAAACATCGCCTTTATATTATGGAGAGATAATTTAAACTAATAATAAGTAGTCTAATCTGTTTTGTTGGCAACTTATAATGAATCATTTGAACAAAAAGAAACAAATAATTTATAATAAAACAAGTTTATGAACAATTGTTGCGTTACACTGGACGAGCTTACATTTATTTTTTGTCAAAAGAAATGTCGGACATAAACATTAGTCGCTCTATCTCGAGTTGTAATTTTGTTTTATATTCGTTAATTATGTATGGGAACGAAAAATGCTTGCATTTTAGAAAGTCATTAAATAACTCTTTTAAATTTGAAATTCGTGATTTATTTATCGTATATTAAATTTTATATTTATAACAAAGGTACTACATGTGCCCTATGTATATTTTTCATATACCCTACATAATTCATTAAAAAGATGCTTTTGCAGTTATATCGCAGTACTGTCATGTTACGATTTTATAATTGTAGCAGAAACAAATGTTTATTTATTTACTTATCATTCGAATATGACGTCCACAATCGAGCGACGTGTCCTTCAATAGTTACTTGCATTATTATATCAGCCTGTCTAATTATGTACTTGATGTTGCTCGCAGCTTTGCCTGTGTGAAAAGCCTTTTCTGCTACAAAGGTCATTGAATCACTGAAGTCATTCATAACGCTACCTAAACGATGTCAGCGACATCTATTTAAAAAATAGATTTTAAAAAATCTGTGATTTCACATTGGAGCAATTATCGGGATAAAAGTAGCCCATGAGTGAATCCAGAACATGGTTTATCCCTGTGGCAAATTTCATCCAAATCCGATCAGCTGTTTCTGTGTATAGTTCTAACAAACATCAAAACATTCGCAAATCTTCATTTTATAATACTATATAAGACCTACTCTATATAAGTGAATGTCATGAATTTTTCAGAAAAATAAACCAAAATCTCATTTAGACCATCTTACTAATATTATAAATGCCAAAGTTTGTGAGCATGGATGTATGTATGTTTCTTCATCTTTCACGAAAAAACTACTGAACGGATATGGATGAAACTTTATAATAATATTGGTTATACGTCTGAATAACACGTAGGCTACAATTTATAATGATTTTGTGTAATTTGGTCATAATATGACGATACATAACAAATAAGTAGAAAAAAAATCTGGAAAACTACTTCACGCGGGCGAAGCCGCGAGCAAAAGCTAGTTACTTAACATAATTCTTCTGAGAATTAAATATTATGTTAGTAATAATTACCTGTTCAAATAAGTTGTTGCGTGTCACGGACTTGGTATATTAAACTTCCGGTTTGCTATCGATTACTGGAAAACCATAACAAAGCAGTTTAAAATAGGTTTCATTTTTCCTCATGGTTACCCTTCAAATATTTGTTTTTTAAATTTAAATTTTAAGGTAATATCTTAGCTTTTTTCTTTTGTACAAAGTAACTCTAGCAGAACCTTGGAAAATGACCCACGACATGAAATAAGTCATGCAATGTAATAGGTGCGGTTTAGGTCCGTGACACAGGTACAAAACCCAAGGGCACGCAACTCTGACTTTTCTAAAGTTATATATATATATATATATATATATATATATATATATATATATACTGTATACTTTGTGAATTATCGCTTGTTTTGACGGCGAAGGAAAATATCGTGAAGAAACCTGCACACCTGAGTAATACTCTAAGAATTTTCAAGTTAGGTGAAGTCTGCCAATCCGCGCACCAGCGTGGTGGACTAAGGCCTAATCCCTCTCGATAGTAGAGGAGGCATGTGCCCAGTAAGATAGTATATAATACAGGGTTGGTATTATTATTATACCCAGAGACGATCCTAAATAAACTTAACGCCATCCCGTGTATTCACTCTTTCGACTACAAATAAGATTCCGTAGATTACCCTTTCGTTTCGTATATCAAAGTAGTAAAAACTTGTTAACGGAGTTTGTATACTGCAAAGCACCTCTTGGCGAGCTTAAAAACTCTATTATAAGGCTGCATTTGCGCCAAAGTAAATTTCAAATTAACTGCAGCCGTCCATTCTATATCCGTGAAAGCATCAAGTTAAAATGCAGATTAAAATTTAGAACCTTACGAGCACTTCTCATTCATAAAACTAAAAGTAATTTCAACGAAACTACATACGCGTATCCCTTGGGGGGTGAATATAGATGCTAGAGCAATTTCAATATTTAAAATTTATGATAGAAAATGGGATTTTTGTTATATCAGGCACAATGCGAATGTGGACACGAAAATGTATATTTTTTTAAGATTTTAAACGGAAATATGGACTGAATCATTATAATAAACTGAAGTAGGCAATCAGAATTATACTTATACATTACTTTTACTGTATATATTTTAAACGCTTTCTGCAATATCCGAGGGGAAAGAACTTTCATACTGCACTTTGAAGTTTCAAATACGTAATTGGAAACTAACTGCCCATAACCATTATAATGCAGTTTACCGTTGGATAATCTCGCAAGGCATAATTAGGGCCCTAACGGTAATTCTAGTGGACTCATAGAGGCGTTTAATTCCCTGATTGTCGGTCTAAGACTGAATAAAACGGAATATGCAATTAGGCCGCGCTACGAAATTGCTACGAGATTACGAGCTACGCATGGGTCGCCTGCTACGAAAGCTTATGTGCTACATGCGCTTTATGAAACTACTGGTAACTGTTCAACTGTATTTGTGATTTATAATGTATTATTAATACATTTTACAGTTATGTCGATCTTGTATTGCAGCAATGAATCGGAAGGTAAAATTTCGAATAATTTGACGCTTTATTGTTATAGAAGGGTTTTAAATTGTTGTAACAAAAAACTTTTGAGCCATTTTCAATCTTCAGCAGTAAGACAGCAAGGCGATACAGATTGCGTTCAAAACTAATTTGATTGTTTGTGAATTTTTTATTATCTTATCATATAAAATAAATCAGTGCATTAGATTTGCTAATGGTTCAGTAATATAATTGCAATATTCATAGGTAGATAGAAACTGTACATATTTTATATACCTTCTATTAAATAAATTATAGAATAACATTATAATAATGAACGAAAAAGGAATACCTTTAACAAATAACGCCGGTAACTTCGAGTTGCAAAAGGAAATTAACAAATTAAACTATTTGCAATAGAAACCTGCGACGGAAACGTAGTCAAAGGGCTTCCTGAAACGATATGATGTTCCGTTTTCAGACTTTAGTTCCATCCAATTGGGCTTTAAGTGCAACGCAGACGACAGATTTTAGTCATTACTGCACAATTTTGAGAAGTTAAGAATATAATATTTTTACGGAGCGTATAAATATATTATATGCTTATAGTCTTGAAAAGGTAGGTAGACATAACTACTATAAATGAACTAGTTTAACGATACGTAGAAACATTAAATTGGATAAATTATCGACAAAATAATGACAAATTATAATCTATTAAGTAGTCTAGGACAAAGCGGTCGAAGTAAATAGTGAAAGGTACATACATAAACTTGAAAGCCTTATCTATATTTTAAGCCAGTAAAATTAAAAACCAAATGAATTAAGTATAATCATGTATGAAAATGAGCGGCGATAGCCTAGTTGGGTGTGGAACGGACTGCCAAGACGAATGTCCGCAGGTTCAAATCCTAAGGGCACACACTTCTGACTTTTCTAAAAATCATGTGTGTATTCTTTGTGAATTTATCGTTCGCTTTAACGGTTAAGGAAAACATTCTGAGGAAACCTGCACATCTGAGAAGTTCTCTATAGGAATTTCGAAGGTGTGTGAAGTCTGCCAATCCGCACTAGGCCAGCGTGGTGGACTAAGGCCTAATCCCTCTCAGTAGTAGAGGAGGCCCGTGCTCAGCAGTGGGCAAAGTATATAAAACAGGGCTGATATTATTATATTATTATTATTATGTATGAAAATCGGCTCGACGCAAACCAGTCGTGTGCGCACTGCGATGCTGATTTGAATATTCAAATATCGATAGATGTGGTGCATAAGGTGAATGTTATTTTTAAGTTACCTTCCTCGAGCATGCATTGGAGTCTGTTAGCTTTACGTTTCGTGTGTGCAAACATTATATTACTATACAATATGAATTCAAAGTTTGGCATCCAAGATGTTAGTTCCGCTCCTATTTCACATTGTGATGTTACATAGCTTATAGCCTTTCTCGATAAATGGGCTATCCAACAGTAATTAACATAAAATTTTTCAATTCACACCAGGCGTTTCTGAGATAAGCGTGTTCAAAGAAACAATCAAACTCTACACCTTTATATAATAGTATAGATATAAAAACCGAAACTTACCCGAATGTAAGGAACGACTGCCGAGGGGTAATCACCTCTCGCCAATCGACATTCTATTCTCACTCCACTTACCATCAGGGGTCTTATTCTCTAATCCCGCACGTTATTTTAACAGTGCGTAACAAGCACGTAACACAACACATCATGTTTAGGACTATAGAAATTTGGCTTATACCTAGTCTTGCCATAAATATTGTAATAAAGAAAAAAGAAAATTGTTAACTGCAAATAACATTTATTACTTTTACAGTGTGTCAGTTTAATACATAAATATAAAACAATTAAAAATATAAAAAGCTTATTCGAAGTGGTCTCCATTGGCTGCAATACAGTCCTTTAAACGATGAGGCCAGTTATCAATAGAAGCACGCACTCTTTCCATGGGAAAATTCTTCACTGCCAATCGTATAGATTGTTTTAGGGACTCCAAATTATCATGGCGTTTAGAGCAAGCTGTACTCTCTAAAACTGACCACAAATCATAATCCAGCGGATTAAGATCGGGACTAGACGACGGCCAGTCTTCAGCTCTGATGAAGTCCGAAACGTTCGATTCCAACCAAGACTGCGTGGACCGAGCTTTATGACCCGGCGCCGAGTCTTGCTGGAAGGACCATACTTGGTTATTGAACATGGTGATGTTAAGGGGCTTAACTACCTTCTCAAGAATGGTATCTTGATACACTTGTGCCGATGTTTTGATACCTTTTTCACAAAAATATGGCTCAGTCACTCCTTCATAGCTAACACCCCACCAAACCATCACTGAAGTCGGATAATGTCCACGTTGCACTCTGTCGACTAATTGGGAAGCTTCCTTAGAGCTTTGAGCATAAATACGGTCATTTTGTTTGTTAAAATGTTGCTCAATTGTAAAAATTTTCTCATCCGTAAACAAAATTTTTCTGTGACCTCCCTTTGCGTACCGCTTCAGTAGTTGTTTCGATTTTACCACCCTATTCTTCTTTAAATTATCAGTTAAGAAATGGCCAGTGCGTCTCTTATAGGCTGCAAGTCCTAAGTCATCTTTTAAAATACGCGACATGGTTCTAGGTGCTATCTTCATTTCCCGAGATAAAATCTTTTGCTTTCGGACAGGATTTCTTCGAATTCTTTCCCTTACTGCTTTGACCACCTTTTTCGTACGAACACTACGTGGACGGCCAGATCTTTTCTGTCACAAACAGAGGAGGTCTCATTGTACCTATTAATAGCCCGGTACACAAACATTTTACTAATACCAAGTGTATGGAGAGTTTTAAAAATTGCATTTGGCTCCATACCTACTTTGTGTAATGCTATCACAGCGATTCGGTTCTCTTTATCACCCCACACCATTTTAATATCGCAAAATATTTTACAATGTATTGGCGCCAAAATGAGAAAACACAATGAACAATCGTATAAAAATGACAGATTCGAAATTCAAATGTAATATTTTTTTATAATTAAGTGTAACAGTATTTATGGCCAGACTAAGTAGAATACCATTCCACGCACATTTCTCGGAGATAACATGACACGGCCGCGTTACGCGTTTACACTATCATACAGAATAAGGGCCCTGATGCAGACAGGTCACTTTGCCATGCACGTGTAAAAATCATTGAAATCGTTCCCCATTCACTATTAAGCTGGAAATGTTATTTTTTATTTCATAAACTTCATTAGACACCGCGTTACAAGATCTCCGGTTGAAATGAACTGTGAACTACATGCAGTTCTTTGTGTCAGTAACAATAGGTATTTTCTATACAAGCCTCGGATGTTCTTTGTTCAAGACATGCTCTCTCTAATCTTGTTTCTGTTTTATATCTATTTTGAAGGAAATTGCTTTTAAATATCATAAATGTTGGCGTACGTTGTAATCATGATTTTAATGAGAAAGATATTTTTGCTTCGCTTGTAGGTAATTGGTATGTAGAGATTGTGTTTTTGTTATGGCAGAGGATGTCCAATATTTTTGCCTAGTTTGGGACTCTGCTTGTTTTGTTTTAAATTATTTTTAAGTACTAAAATTCTTATGAATAATGTGCCTTTTATTTGTAGGGCCCTACTCTTTGCTTACTTTTTTGGGCAATATAAAACTTTATTATTACTATATAAAAAAAATACTAAAATTCTATTCCATGCTAAAGCGTAATTTATTTGAGATAGTAAAAACACAATTTTCTCAGTTTCTCTATATAACATAATGCATAACATCACGCATTTTATCCCCGAAGGGGGTATGCAGAGAAGCGCAACTAGGGCACCTACTTTTCGCCAAGTATGTTCCGTCCCATGATGTGATAGGGGGCGAGCCTATCGCCATATCGGGCACAAATTCCAGACTCCGGGCTGATACTGAGCAGAAAAACCCAAATATCACTTTTGCCCGACCCGGGATTCGAACCCAGGACCTCAGAGCGCTATTGTACCGGACATGCAATACAACTACGCCACCGAGGCAGTCAGTTTCTCTAATAAGTATCAAATATATTAATGAAAGAACCATTGGATCTTTTTATGATTTCTGTTTTGTCAATGGCAGGCCAGAGTGCCATTTTAATACATCGATCTTCGTTGCTGTAATACAAACCCCTAAATATTATATCTGTTTATTCATAAACCCTACTTATGAAATTTGTTTACACCTGTCAAAACTCCATCATAAAAGGCCCAACAAAAATGGCGGCTATTCGTATTAAATATTACACAACCACGTCAGAATTATCCTGTACCGTAATAAATTATAATGACACCGTATTCGCAGCTGATGAAAAAGGATTTTTACAATGCCTGATATAGAGTAAAAAATAAAGTAGTCTACACATAGAAGTACAGTTTTATTTTTCTCAGTCTGTGTATATCCAGTTCCAACAGGCCGGCATAATTGTGACGACTGCTGAAGGGTAATCATCTTTCGTCAGTGGACATTCTATTGAACACCACTCTACTTACCATCAGGTGTAGTGGCGTCACTTTGTCGTATAAAAAAAAGTTAAGAAATTTAGTTCATGGTGGGCTGCCACCTAATTTGTGAATATGCCAGGATAGCGACTACTATATAGAAGATGTAAAACCCGCTATAGCCCCGTAAATGTGTCCGTTTAAGGATCAGACTGTATATATCCATATTCAAAGAGTCCGGCGTGGGATAAACATAAAACATAGAGTGTTTGGTAGCTATCTAGCAGTGGCGAAGGGTGAATTTTTTTATAAGGTAACTCGATGCAAAAAATATGCCTTAGTTAACATATCGCGGCCAATTTATAACAAGAAAATACAAACTAAAACACACGTAAATAAACCTAAAAGGGAAGCCGGTAGGAATCGAGTTGTATGGACGCTGCTATCTAGATTCCACTCCGCTTATCCTCAGATGCAGAGAATTCATCTAACTGTGACCGTAAAAAAGCAGATATCTACTAATCAACGGTTATTAGTTTATGAATATCTCGAAGCATCTGGCAAGTTTTAATACATGTATAATAATATTACCCTGTATTAATATACTGTCCCACTATTGGGCACGGACTTCCTCTACTACTGAAAGGGATTAGGCTTTAGTCCCCATGCTGGCCTAGTGCGGATTGGTAGACTTAACATACCCTCAAAATTCCTATAGAGAGCTTGTCAGGTGTGCAGGTTTTCTCACGATGTTTTCCTTCACCGTTATAGCAAGCGATAATTCACAAAGAATACACACATAAGTTTTTTAGAAAAGTTAGAGGTGTGTGCCTTTGGGATTTGAACCTGCGGACATTCGTCTCAGCAGTCCGTTTCACAACCAACTAGGCTATCGCCCCTATTACATGCATACTATAAAACGAAGTCCTCCACCGCGTATGTCTATCTGAACGCGATAAACACAAAACTACTGAAAGTAATAGGCTTTGAATCGCGTGACAATAAAACGGGAATTTGGATCAGTTATATGTTCGTTATTGATAACTAAATAATTGACAGTAGATGGAGGGACAACTTGTGACAGATCACTGGTAGAAACTGGACGCGACAGACTGAAGACCCGGTGAAATGGTGCGAATTGCAGGAGACCTATGTCCAACAGTAGGCTGAATATCATGATGAAACTACTCATTACAGTCATCTTGGATATTTATTTATACAGAGAAACATAAAGGTGGACTTAATGCTAAAGGCATTTTCTACCAGTCAACCTTAGGGTGGTGCAGAGGTAAACAAAATAGGTGCATCTTCAACAGTGAAATAAATATTTGTTTAGCATATAATAATATAATAAAAAAAATGACAAAATACCTCAAAATATAGCATACATTTTCGAGTTCCGTAAAAAAACCTACAGTGCCCTTATCTAGGATAAATAATTGCTTAATAATCCTTTATTCAGCAGTAATAGGCTTTGAATCGCGTGACAATAAAACGAGAATTTTATCCCAGATAAACACTTTCACGCAGGAGATACCGCGAACCAAAGTAGTATGTAAATTTCAGTTACAAACAAAACAGTTTTGAATTGTTATCCTGTCTTTCGAATCTTAAGACGTAAAGTCACAATTACACTGGAAATTTCTAACCAGAAAGGAAAACATAAACGTGAAGTTTATTAAGGCTTGTGTTTCCTCCTGGAAATCCGAAAGTGAATTTATTTAAGAGGCTTTGACTACGAGTCCTGAATTTATTTTTGTAAATCAACTAAAATGTCAAAGAAGTGATTTCACGGTTCAGTTTTTAGAAATTGTTTTAATTAAAACCTTAAAGAATAAAATTATTTATAAAATCACCGATGTTAAAGTACAGTTGAGTTAATATAAATATTTTATGTCATTTAAAATTTTAGGTTTAAGATTCTTTAACAATTATTATTTTGCAGAATATGTGTTTTTATGAATTTATTTATTTCATTTTTATACCCATTATAACATATTTTTTTTAATATGAAGCAAATAAAAATAATGCAATGGTGAACATTGGAAATGCATTGTTGTTTGCTTGACAGGATGTTTTTACTCTGTCTTTTTAGCAATATAGCTTGACCATAGACAGTCGAACACCACAAAGAAATTAAGTTCATTTTAACCTTTATTAAAAGCAAATATCTATTTAAAGATCTTGTAAGAAGACTCAAAATTAGTTTCAAAACTAAAAAAAAGAGAATTTCAAATGAAGAAACCACAAATGCACTCGAATTTATATTATTAAACCCTTCTTGCAAGACAAATTTATTTAAACCAGCCATTGAAAGCCTTTACCCTTTATCTACTTTAATCAAAGTAAATTGGGGTTTCTACGGTGTAACGTCAGGGCCCTGAGGTCTATTCATGTTAGAAGAAAAGATTGAGGGCCTGATTGAGGCTGGTTGATTAATTTGTCAAAGGTCTTTCTAAAGATGCCCTCTCTTTTGTCATCCGGTGTGCAAATCGGTGGATTTTAACGGAATTAGGATGTAAACATATTGTGACGTGTTTGGGTAAAGATTAGTTATCTTCTATACTTATAATAAATCTGTAGAGAGGTCAATTCTGTACATGAAATATATTTCCAAAATAACTATCAGGGGGTGATTAGGGATCGATACTGATGCCAAAAATGCAATTAGTAAAATTTTTGTCTGTCTGTCTGTCTGTCTGTCTGTATAACCGTTATAGAAACAAAAACTACTCGACGGATTTTAACGAAACTTGGTACAATTATTTGTCATACTCCTGTGCTGGTTATAGTATACTTTTCATCACGCTACAATTAATAGGAGCAGAGCAGTGAAGGGAAATGTTGGGAAAACGGGAGAAGTTACTCCATTTTTAAGCTTCCGTCGCGTGTGCAACCTTAATGGTTAAAGCTACACAGAAATCATGTATGACGGAAATGTTCTCCTTAAAATTATGTAAAAAATATCCCACGACAGCATATGTCTATCTTTTATGGTTGACTCACAATAACACGTGTAACTCCCGATAGTTTAGCAGTTCGAAGCTTTATCATTATATTTGTCTACTCTTACGTTTATAACACTCTCAGTCATCCCTAATTAAAAAAGTTAACATTATTAAATATTCCATAAAAAGAATCATAGAAATCGGTATAGAAACACCAAAGTTATACATGAAATACGCTAATAATAAGCCATCATGCGTGAATACTGAATCATGCTATAAGGATTATTTTTGTATATATATAAGGTCGCGAACGCACAGGCAGGCGACTTGCTAGGCACCTAGAGGCTAGCGAATCACCTAGCGAGTAGCTTCGTAAAACGAACATTCTCGAACGTTCGCGACCGGCTCCATTTTTGAAGTCCGAAATCCACGCAGGACGAAGCTGCGAGCGGAAGCTAGTTATAAATAAGAGTATGGTGTAGGAAATATGAAAAAGCAGTTTAGGTGCTCTCCCAATAGAACAGGGCGCTAAATGTATTTCTAGAAGCTATCTATTCCAGATTTATGGAAAAAGAAATTAAAAAACATTTATTTTACTTTGGTGGTATAAATTTATTAATAATGTGGATATTGTCTTATTAATTTAAAATAAAATTGCTATTAAAATTATTGATTCATGACGCTTCAGTGGCGTAGTTGTATTGCGGTACGACTGCAGTGCTGAGGTCTGGGGTTCGATCTTCGGTCGAGCAATTGTGGAATTTGTGTCCAATACGGCGATAGACTCTTCCTTACCACATCATTTTGCGAAATGAGCAATTGTGGAATTTGTATGTTTGTGGAAATACGGCGATAGAATCCCTCTATCATTTCGCGGAATACACATTACACACGGCGGAAAGTAGGTGTGCTAGTTGCGCCTCTGCCTACTTCTTCGAGGATAATAGCGTAAATGTATGATGTACTTTGTGTGTATCTTTAAATTATTTTACCACTTGCATTGATTATTGTATATTTCAAAATATTACAATATATTATACCTTTTTTTGACTTTCCTGTTAGTACCTAGTTAGGTCCAATAGTAGTAAGTCCTAATTACTATTTAGGTATTTTAAATACTTTATTTTGCTCTAATACTGTCAAACAACAATAGATCGTAGTCATTACTGCCACTAGTACGCTAATTAGATACTATTTGAGTTATAATGATTGGAACTAAATTCGGTTGGTATTAAATTTTAATCCAATTATCGTCTTCGAACTATGTTCGGTTCTCAATAAATACTATCTATTTGTGAAAGCATGTATTCATACTAATTACTAATTAACAACATTGATGTGTAATATATGTTTGTAGTATTAATTAGCGTTCTAAGATTATGTAGAGCGGACCTTGGGAAGATTGTCATAAAAATTTTGCACTTATGTGATGGATACTTAATTTACCATGAAATAGCAAAACATCAATCTGAAATACTTCATATATTTTCCATATCACAATTTGCGCGTTTTTATGTTAATATCAACATATTTTCTGTAAACATATAATTTTTGTATTAATATCTAAGGACGCTGTGATATCTTGTCATACGGACAATTCAAGTAAGACAGCGACTTATTAATTGGTAATAACTTTTGGAGAAAAAATTTGATCCTGATGGCCGGTCTATACCTATCTATAATATAGTTTAATGTCTTTGTCTACATGTTATATGACTAGTGTTTGCTCGCAATCTTCCGTAAGTGCAGAATAGAGCATTTTTGCGATGGAAGTTATTTTGCTTCAAACTGATTCAGCGATGATGCTTTGGATTTTTCATTATTGACGTAAGCACGTAATTATCGGGTTAATGAATTGAGCAATAATATAGGAATGATCTAGTAATGTATTTATTTCAAACTAGATTTAAATTTCGATATTAACTTTGTAAGCATCGGTGGTTCAGTGGTAGAATGCTCGCCTGCCACGCGGGCGGCCCGGGTTCGATTCCCGGCCGATGCAAGTACGTTATTTTTAATACTTTTATGTCAGAAAGGTTTGCTATACGCTGCTGGCTTGTATAACCAGCAGTCCCTGGAATTTGAGCATTTACGGCCATAGGTTTGTTGTAGATAATAAGTACAATACGTTGAAACTATCTGCAGATTAAAACATTAAGCAAATTCCAATATTATACTTACTGTATTCAGATATGAGAAACTTTTGATGCCAATTTGTTTATTTTTTTTAATTGCCTCTGAAGGCAGACAAGCTAATTCTTTGGGAATTGGTAAACATGATCATTTACCTTAAAAATAGTTATTGTTTGCACTCTTGAACATTACATTACACAAAATAATTTAAGGTGAATGGATTTGTACGTGTAATGCGTTCTTTAGTTGCACGAATCCAAGCATCGGTGGTTCAGTGGTAGAATGCTCGCCTGCCACGCGGGCGGCCCGGGTTCGATTCCC
Organism: Manduca sexta; assembly: GCF_014839805.1. Taxonomy (NCBI): domain Eukaryota; kingdom Metazoa; phylum Arthropoda; class Insecta; order Lepidoptera; family Sphingidae; genus Manduca; species Manduca sexta. The sequence goes on from NC_051135.1 coordinate 12,678,139, forward strand.
GGCCGATGCAAGATTCTTTTTATTTTATTTTTTTGTTTATTATAACGTAAAATTATATTTTATACTAGCTTTCGCTCGCAGCTTCGCCCGCGTGTATTTCGGACTTCAAAAATGCAGCTGGTCGCGAAGGTTCGAGAATGTTCGTTTTACGAAGCTACTCGCTAGGTGATTCGCTAGCCTCTAGGTGCCAAGCAAGCCGCCTGCCTGTGCGTTCGCGACCTTATGTATATACAAAAATAATCCTTATAGCATGATTCAGTATTCACGCATGATGGCTTATTATTAGCGTATTTCATGTATAACTTTGGTGTTTCTATACCGATTTCTATGATTCTTTTTTATGGAATATTTAATAATGTTAACTTTTTAATTAGGGATGACTGAGAGTGTTATAAATGTAAGAGAAGACAAATATAATGAGAAAGCTTCGAACTGCTAAGCTATCGGGAGTTACACGTGTTATTGTGAGTCAACCATAAAAGATAGACATATGCTGTCGTGGGATATTTTTTACATAATTTTAAGGAGAACATTTCCGTCATACATGATTTCTGTGTAGCTTTAACCATTAAGGTTGCACACGCGACGGAAGCTTAAAAATGGAGTAACTTCTCCCGTTTTCCCAACATTTCCCTTCACTGCTCTGCTCCTATTAATTATAGCGTGATGAAAAGTATACTATAACCAGCACAGGAGTATGACAAATAATTGTACCAAGTTTCGTCAAAATCCGTCGAGTAGTTTTTGTTTCTATAACGGTTATACAGACAGACAGACAGACAGACAGACAGACAGATAGACAGACAGACAGACAGACAGACAGACAGACAAAAATTTTACTAATTGCATTTTTGGCATCAGTATCGATCCCTAATCACCCCCTGACAGTTATTTTGGAAATATATTTCATGTACAGAATTGACCTCTCTACAGATTTATTATAAGTATAGATTATTGTGTAAATAATGCAATTCGCTAGATAATTTATCAAAACTTGTTTGAGATAGGTTATCCGAAAAATAATTATTTGCCGTAAACAATTATGTAGATGGTTGGTTGTTTAATTACACAGTTAATATTAAAGTATTTTTTATGTAAAATTAATATTATAACTTATAAGGGCTATAATATTAAAGTTTCAATCTAGGTCGTAATTTCTGGAACTACTGACCTGATGCTGAAAATCTTCCTTAATAATTAGACAGGTATATTATTCCCACGTTTTATAGGCTACTTTATTACGGGGGACATATTGCGGGAGATCGTGAGCAAACTCTAGTAAGTTAAAGATAAAACATTGCTAGCAATCGGCAGCTAGGCGCCAATTATCCTTCGTAATCGTAATGGATGCCAAGACTTCACATTACCGAATGAAAATGATAATTGTTAATAACTATATTATGTCGTTCATATTTTTACATTTTATATTTCCGAATTTCGAATTCACCAGAGGAAAGCCTTATTAATCTTATAAGAAGTACAAAAAAACTCAGACATAGATCTTTTGACAGATTCTTATTTTATTTGTTTCACATAGAACTTTCATGTAAGTACAGAGAATATATTTTGTTTTATAATAGCAGTACTTATAAATAATAATGGCATCAGTTTCTAATATACCTATAATCTATACATATTATAAAACAAAATCATCAAAAGCTGTCTGTTGGTATGTGATCGATTTTCTCAAAATCTACTGAACGGATTTCTGTACAGTTTTTTACTAAAAAGGTAGTGCAATTCTTGAGGAAGCTTTAGGTTAATAGTGCATTACAGTTTTATGTAAATTTACTGAAATATAACGATTATTGTTGAAGAGGTCGCGTGGGTGTAAAAATCTCGTGGGTCGGGATTTACGCGGGAAAAAAAATGTAACACACTGATTTTCTCGGGCACAGCTAGTACTATTTAAAAGTACTTATATTAAAAACTGTCCGGAGAATTCAGCTGTCCTCTAATAAAAACTTGATAAGGGAAAAGGAATCTTTTCAATATAAAAAACTCGAAGTGAAAATTTATTGGTACCTACAAATTATTCTCAAATACGCACAGGTATGCTGGGTATTTCACGATGTTAACGTTTCATGTAAAGTCAGTTACAATGAAAAGTATTGGGAAAGACCAGCACGCGCCCTGAAGTTGCTGTTTAATATGGCTGCTTTGAAATTCGTTTTACTGGTGGTAGGTCTCTCATATGTGATTGTCCGCCTAGGTGTACTATCGCAATGTCTATTTATGCCGCCTAGCTGCATGCATTGTGTAGTCACTGTTGTGTTCCGGTTTGATAAATTTTGTAGTTAGTGTAACTGGACATGTAATTCAAAGGGTTGGATGGTGTTTCTACTGTTTATAGGCGGTCGTATTGCTTACCATCAGGCAAACGGCAAGCTCATCTCGTAAAAACAAATGTTTCAAAATTGGTTTAAACAAACAAATTCTTCCGTTTAGTATAGATTTCTCTTCAAACCTACGAAAAGTATTTTTAAGTAACGGCTCAAGGCTCAAACTTTCAGTCTCATCTTTATTTAATGTACAGTCAGCCACATAAGTAGCTCAACGAATTCAAATCTTCAAATCACTTATAAACTTTTGTGTTCTTAATAAAAAAAAATGTTCTTCACAAAAATAAAATACCAGGTCTTCACTTTACTTTATAGAAAGAATAAAAAACGTTTTTATTTTTAAATTTATAGGCGTTTTGAAGTTTGGAATTTGTTCAGCTGCTTATGTGCCTGACTGTGCCTCCGTTTTAAATTTTTAAAACTTTTCTACCATTGAATTTGTTACGGATAATTGGAGCGACCAGTCTTGGCAATTATAAAGACGGTTCGAGAAAAAACTTGAAATCGGTCTTGAATTTATTCAGTTTTAAATGCTTTGAGGGAACGATTTTGGTTATGCAAGTTTTTATAGATGCTTATATATCCTACTAATATTATAAATGGGAAAGTTTGTGAGGATGGATATATGTATGTATGTATGTTTGTTCCACTTTCACGAAAAAACTACTGAACGGACTTGGATGAAACTTTACAGTAATATTGGTTATACATCAGAATAACACATAGACTACAATTTATAATGATTTTTTGGTCATAATATAAATATTCATATCAAGTAAGTCGGATTTTTTTTTTATCCCGGAAACCTTCTTCACGCTGGCGAAGGTGCGTGCATAAGCTAGTACTTATATAAAAATGATCTTGTCATAATTCTCACGAAATCGATATTCATCTCAATAAAATGGAGGCTGTCGTAAAATAACCATCTTTCTATAGCTCAGTATATGAGATATGAATCCCTCCTAGCCGGATTTCGGTCACGGCAGCCAATATCATTGGAGATCAGCCAGGTGCTCTGGAGATATTATAGCGCACAACTCTCATAGTCTGGTGAGACGGCAATCCGACATGACCGGAGAGAGATCAGGCGCAGGACCAATGGCTTTACGTGCTTTTCGAGGCACGGGGGTATCACACTGCCAGTTCCTGACTCCAAGCTGCGACTGAGTAATTTTTAAGATGTATAAATCTCAGCATTATTACTTTTGGCGAACATGGTTTCGAACATAGAACCTCAGCGCGGTAGTTGTTTTCGTACCGCGTATGACAACTACGCCACCGAGGTAGACTTATTAGGATATTTCTGTTCCCAGTTCAATATGCAACGCACCGGTCATCGTTGTTTATAACTAATCAGCGTTTTTAATAATCACAATTTAGCCTCCTTTGATCAAATCATTAGAGAGATAGAGACAAAACACTTTATATTGTTTATTGTCAATGCCGTAAAATTATATACATAATTATGAACAACTTAATTACTTACTTAAAAATATCCGATATATAATCCGATATATACTGAATCGGCTCCGAAAGAAACAAATTTAATCAACACTCATTAAAATAAATGTAAACTCAAACAGCATTCAGAATAATGTTTCCGTTAATTCAATTTAATTATTGGAATAAAGTAAGCGTACGTGTCACGCTTTCATGGAAATCAAAGGAGTTATTTCGTTTCATATTTTTGTATACTTTATGAATACTGTTTTAATTAAAACTTGAATGTTACGTATATTCGTTCGCTCAAAGGGAGGATTTGCATAATATTATGCTGGCTTAGTAAAAGTCTATGATTTGGTCTAGTGATTGTGTAAAACTGGTAACACTCACGCCTTTTATGGAAGGGATAGGCAGAGGCATAGCTAGTGTACCCACTTTTCGCCGTGCGTCCAATGATGTGATGGGGGCAAACTTTGTTTAATACTGTTAACGAGTAGCATAAAAACATATTTAACGGTTATATGTATTAACCGGTAGGCAGAGGTGAAAGGGTAGCTACTTTTTGCCGAGTTTGTTCCGTCCCAAGATGTGATAGGGGGCGAGTTGATCGCCATATTAGACATAAATTCCAGCGGGCTGATGAGTACAAAAACAAAGTTTGCCCAACCCGAGGATTGGACCCGAGACCTTAGTATTGCAGTCATACCGTAATACAACTATGCCAGGCAGTCAAAACTGTCAATATTGCCTTTTAAAATTGTTTAATATTTTTTTTATCTTCTCTGTGTATTGAGTACGATACTTGGAAACACTAACTTGTTTCTAAGTTGGTGTTGGTTGGCTAGAGCGTTAGAGTTGGTTAGAGCGTTGTTTATAACTGCGTCTAGATTAGCAGAGTTTGACTGATGAACAGCTTGGCTTGAAGCTAGATTAACATGTTAATTGGACTAATATCTTTTTCAGATAATAAATTCATATCTAGTTTAAAATATTTTAATGGCAACTATATTTCGCTTGCTCACTATTACAAGGCTCTATGTTATGTGTTTTTGCATTTGTTAATTTATATATAAGTCAATTTTGCCTTTTTAGTAAACGTTTCATATAATAAAAAAACATAAATAAAGGGGGAAACTTGAATTATTTTTCCCAATTTTCACACCAACATGAAAATTTTTAATCTCATTTTTCTGATATAAACAAAAAGTAAGGACCTTGTAATAGTGAGCTAGCTATTTCATAATTTATTACACTTAAAACAAACGAAACCTAAACAATACTTCTTGCAAAACATTTTTATGCTTCTTTGTACCCTATCATCTTCTAGGCAAGCTAGCGTTCCGTTCATAGCCACTTCTCCGAAGACTTTTAGCGCATCCCAAACATCTTCTAGTCGTGGTTGGTGAGGTACCCGAGAGAAGACAGCTACGTCTCCGTTCTCACAATCCCTCATGAGGAGCAGGTTCTTTATAACCAGCCATTGGTCAGCGCTTTCATCGTGTAAGCGTATTTTCGTTTGGTTTTCTGAAAGTTTTTATATTAGATCAGGGATCTTATTCTCTATGTCAATGTAAACGCGTAACACGGTTGTGTTACGTTAGCTTCGTGAAATAGTATTTTGTATGCCAATTTCTATTGTGTTAAACGCAACGCGGTTCGTTCAGTGCTTATTACGAGCTGGCAAAATAACCTATGGCATAGGGAATAATATATACACATGATCTCATAAAAGTCGTAGGAGGTCGCTGGATGCGGGTCGCATCCAATAGGGCGATCTGGAAGTCTTTGGGGAGGCCCATGGTCAGCTGTGGACAAGCTGTGACTGATGATGATGATGATAGGGAATAAGGCCCCAGGAGTTAATAAGGTAAAGAGTATTAGTGTAGAGCTAATAGGTATTCAGATTTGTTGCTTTACCTCTGTCGTCATTTTCATCGAAAATAACGTTTGCGAAAACTCCTTTACTACTTTCATTTACTTGTAAGAAGTGTTTTCTGTCGAACGCATACGGCCTTTCACCAGACTTTATTTCCAGAAGGCAGCTGTTCCAATCAACTGTGTTATTGAAGTTACCGTATTTTAGTAAGTTTCTTTTTCTTTCCTGTTTTAACAACAACTTTGTGAAAACTTTAAGTTCTTAATACTGATAGATGTAGTAAGTTAATTATTGAAACTCCTTATTTAGTGATTATTTGTATACTTTACATTGTATATTTGTAGGTATTAGACAAAATATTGAGAAATAGAGATACTAATCTGTGGTAATAACACAATAGCTAAAGCTGGTAGCTCTCTCATATGTGGGAGTCCGCCTGGGTAGGTACCACCGCAATGTCTATTTCTGCCGCCAAGCAGCAGTATGTAGTCACTGTTATGTTTCAGTTTAAAGGACAATGTAGCGAGTGTAATTACTGGATATAAAAAGACTTAACATCTCATGTCTCAGGATGGCGATCGCAGTGAAATACCAAACAATACTTTATAATTCATGGTGTTGGATGGTATTTCTACTGTTTATGGTCGGTCGCTTACTATCAGGCGAACGGTAAGCTCGTCTCGTCATTCAAAAGCAATAAAAAAAATTACAAAATCTATAACTGTGCATTGTTGAAACGATATTAAATTCTAAAGTATTACTTACCCTCTCAGAAGTTTTCCGTATATGAATCTTGAAACAAGAAACCCTATCAGACATCCGATAATATGCAGTTTGCCAAACATCCGCCATTTTGTCTATATCAAACCCAAGACCGGTTATGTAATATGGGCATGTTTCTCTCATATCTTTTGTTAAAATAGACTTCGATATATTTTTTACATTAAACGCTGCATTGAATTTACTATTTGTTGTTTCAATAACTTCTGTTACACTTATGTTTACATTACTAGTTTCTGTCGTCGAGTAATCAAGATCTAAACCTCTTTTTCCAATTGCAAAATATTGCTTTGATTTCGCTGTTCCAGTCACGTTTTTCGATGTGTGATTCTTCTCACAATCACAAGAACTTGCTAGAGATTTTAACGTTAATATGAAGAAACAGATTCGTTTTATTGAACACCACATTGTCTGTCGTTCTAGTTGCTGATCCACTAAAGATTGATCCAAAACTTTCAAACGTCATCTATATAATGCCTAAGGATGTTTGTTTGCTTTCAAATAATAATTCAGATGATTTTATAAACACATTGTATTGTGTTGAGATGATGGCAGATTAGTATCGATTGTTCTGTTACGTTTAGCTAAACATTATGTAAATGATGGACTCATTTATTTTGGATACTCGGTGTAACAAACTGCACATTGTAAGGATATGGGGCATAGTTTTGTAGTGAGTAAACTAGTTTTCTTCATAAACAATTCGGTATAAGAAGCGAAGTGCCTTTTGCAGTTTCATAAGAGACTCTTTCAAAGTGTGTAGTTTCTGGAGGGTAAATGAAGAAAAGGTGTACTATATATTTAGATTATGAAATCAATGGTCTACCAGAGCGATCGAGTGAACGATCACTTTGTAGTAAGAAATTGGGGAAGTTAAAGAGATTGCTTCACTCTCACCACATATATCTAAGGGCGTGACAATTACCAGGCTGAATGCTCATGAGAATATTTGTTACGGTATTAATAAATCTGGGAGAATGTTGGGAAATGTTCATTCATCTTATTTATTTACAGTAATAATACAAAATGATGCATTGACGTAATACTGATTGGCGAATGTGAAAATCCAGTAATAAAATGTAAAAGCTTATTGATATGCCATAATTAAAATAAAATGTTTGTATTTGTAGAATTTTCTAATATTTTGCGGTTGATTAATGGCAGATTACAATTAAATACTGTTCGAAATGTTGATTGAACAATGGTTAATCCGTGATCAGTTCTATGCATCTGATAATTTGATGGATGAAAATAGGTGTTTAACTAATTACGATTAAATCATTATTTTCCGAATTAATGAGCTAGTAAGCAATAGCTTGAAGTTATTTTAATTAAACATTAATGTTGGTGAAGAAGTTTGTAAGAAGCATAGCAACACCTATATCCAAAATGTAGGTAATAATATTTTTAACAATCCATTTCAAATGAAACAAGAAATCCGGTATAAGGAAAGAAATTGCTGTTAAAACTAGTAGATATAGCGTGACTACATCGTTCAGAACGGCTTAAAAATTGCATGCCTTCCAGGCATTAATTACCTTTTACTCGAACGATTTAGCTATACTTTACTGCGACTTTCATATTCTAATACTGTTTTTACAGTTATTTTTTGTATTCATTATTATATGTAAAAAATCACACCCACTCCATTACATAACACCCTACCTTATTACCTACAACTACTATACCAGAAGGTCGTCGACTAATTTTTATGCTGCTTTCACAGTATTTTTAGTTTTATTTTATAACGTATAAAATCAAGCACAGGAAATTACCCCAACACCTGCAGCTTAGTTGTTTAGATCGTAAAACTGTACCCCCACTTGCATCGTGTGAACTGGGCTTTATTTATTGCATCACGTAACTGCGTCTGCAGCGGAATTCCCATTTCCTTCGTTTGGTACATTTGCACCGTCCCGAACGTGTTGGCACTTATTTCTTTTCGGAGCTTTGGGTGATTTCTTTGTTTCGTTTTTGATTGTGGAAAAAACTATTTTAAGCTATGAAACATTATGCCAAGCAGTACTGATACACTGCTGTATGTCGATTTGGAGGATATTTTGATCAGTTTAAGTATGGGGCATTAAGTATACGAGTTAACACATACAATCTTACTTATAAAAAAGTTACGTCTTGACTAATCTGCTCTTAAACTTTTAATGAGTGCTGAACTTTTTCTTACTCAAAAACTTGGGCTACAAAAACAAAAACAATTAAACTAATTACCAAGCAACACATAGCGAACAATACATCAGAGCAAATTATAATTATCGGAATCCATTTTTGATCAAAATCACTGACTCCGCCTTTACAATAATATTTAACCACAAAACACAAATTTAATCGATCAGCTGTAAGTTAAAACCAAAAATCTCGCCTTTTAAGTAGGTTTAAACTAAGTGCCGGCATAGTTTAATTTTGATAGCTATTTAAGCAATTCTTAACTACCCCTCAACGCTAAAACAAGTTTATAAGTAAGACTGATATATATTTATTAGTCGTATATAATTGCTATTCAGTTACTCTGAAGTACGATATCAGCTAAGAAGCTATTAAAATAAAGACAGTCTTCAGATTGTCGCCATTTAATAAACAGATATTTACATCTGAAATAATTATATTTTAAGTCCCAATATATGATAAATCATAGCAGCTGAGTTTTCTCTACTAAACAATGCCAACTCAGCTGAAAACAAGCTCTTAAATGACAATGTTTGTTTATTAAATAGTTCAATATATCAATTGAGTTCCTACATAAAGGTTAAATCTATTGATTTACATGGTCCCCAACATTACAAGCGCTGCAGGTACAATGGCCAACAGTGTTTTATGATTCAAAATGTCGGTATTTTACTGTTTCTAATAAGTCCTATTGCTTACCCTCTGGTTTGTATGTACCATCATTAACTTATATAAAAAAGAAGAAAACTAGACTTGCATCAAAAATAGAAAATGTTGAGATTACACGTAGTCTCTGTTTAAAATTCCTTTTAAAGCTACGGATACTGGATTTCAAGAACATAAGGATCGTAACAATGGAATGTACGAACCCTCAAAGATAGGATACATGTTGCCTTAGGGCCGCTCGTAGGAAGTCGTAAACTTGAACAAATAGCGCCGGAATATTCCAGGTTCCAGATATATACTAAAATAGAGGTAAAATTCCTTCGTGGAAGGCAATTGTAAATGTAATTTTTGTGGTATTTTCGCGTAGTGTGCCATGGAGGCTTGTTATTGTAGCATTTAAAGCATCAAGGATATAATTCTGTCTTGTCATGTTTAAAGCACCTAGTTTATAATGAACCTGACTTAATTCTGGCGACTGTTCATACAGTTGGAATAATTCTGTTGGCCTTCGAAGGATCTAAATTGCAATGTTTGAATAGTGGCTTTAATATTTGGTATTTTTTGCACTTGCTTTAATTCTCTAGTATTCGCTGTAGTTGTGTAACGACAGCGTCGCACGTAGTAAGTATCACGTAGATGCTTGGATGAGTGTTAATTCACGTACGTCATGTACCACATTAGTATATAAGCACTATTTGTACATAGAATAAATCAGACCAAATACCAGCTCGTGTCTCATTACATCTTGCCATAAATTAATGGTAAACATGTACTTATTACTTGTATTTATTCTATGTGATACCACGTGCGACGCTGTCGCTACAGTTGCTTTGACATGTCAAATGAAAAAAAAATCTATGCTGTACATGTTGTTAGATGGTTATGATCATGAACAAGGTGTTAACCGACATAGGCCTCGAACACAGGATAGGGTTCACATCTCATGCTACCATCACACCAATAAATAATAATATCAGCCCTGTATTATATACTTGCCCACTGCTGAGCACGGGCCTCCTCTACTACTGAGAGGGATTAGGCCTTAGTCCACCACGCTGTCCTAGTGCGGATTGGTAGACTTCACACACCTTTGAAATTCCTATAGAGAACTTCTCAGATGTGCAGGTTTCCTCACGATGTTTTCCTTTACCGTTAAAGCGAACGATAAATTCACAAAGAATACACACATGATTTTAGAAAAGTCAGAGGTGTGTGCCCTTGGGATTTGAACCTGCGGACATTCGTCTCGGCAGTCCGTTCCACACCCAACTAGGCTAGCGCCGCATGCACCACCATGCACCATCACACCAAAGACATATAATAATAAAATATTTATTTACTGCAAGAACACAAATGTTGTTCTGTCATAATCAACTTACAAGTACAAATAGTCTTTATTGTAACTGTGTTTAAATAGAAACATAAAAACAAGATTAATACATTTTCTTAAATCTATGGTGTATATTGGGCGGCCTTATTGCTACAAGCAATCCCTTCCATGCAATTTATCATAGATTCACTAATTTATTCTATTGAAGGCGTCTTTCATAAATAAAAAAAAATACAATTTCGCTAGTTCTTATATATGGAAAACACAAAAGAACATTCAAACTCAACATTCTAAAAACCCAGAAAGGAAGAACCAAATACATTGTATGTTATATAAGTAGTTAGAAGTATCTCCGAACTTAAACTGCATCCTTCAAACTTGGAGTATAAACTAGTAAGCAACGTAACATTCACTAACTTTGTTGTCCAAGTTTACTGGTTGTTGGTGTTACATTGACGTTTTTAATTCCTTTTGTTTTGTAAACTGCTGCTCTTTCTGTTAAGTTTGTCATATTACGTTGTATTCTTGGATTTTTGTCTGACAGAAATATATCGGACATTAGATTTGTTTGTTCGTATATGCGCCATAGTGGCGAAGTGTGCAATGTTCCGAAAGGGATCTCGACAGAACATATAAGTATCAGTCGCAAATCGTTGTAATGATAATTAGAATTATATAAATTACGAAAGGGAAATCGGTAAGTATTGGGTTATATGGACCTTTCACCACTGATGCGATAATATAGAGGTTTCTAAGACAGACATTTTAATCGACATTTAGCACTTTTTAGTATCGAAGTTTTTCTTTATAAATCTAAAATGTTTATGATAGTAAAAATGAATAACAATTATATAAATATACCAGTATATTTATAGGATGGTTACTTTGCAGTTGCAAATATACTGCTTGTGCGGTACGGTAGCGTTCTGAGGTCTTGGGTTTGAATCCCGGGTTGGGAAAAGTGACATTTGGGTTTTTCGGTTCAGTATCAGCCCGGAGTTTTGAATTTGTGCTCGATATGGCGATAGGCTTGCTCCCTATCACATCATGGGACGGAACACACTTAGCAAAAAGTTGGTGCCCTTGTTGCGCCTCTACATAACCCTTCGGAAATCAATGCGTGATATGCATATATATAATGCGTCACCTGGGTCCCTCATTGAAAATCAGCGCTGCAGTATCAGTCATGCTGGTACTGCAGCATGGAGCTGAATGAGGGTTCCCATTGTTGGCACAATGGGTATAATTTTGTATTTTTTCTCTAGGTATATGTTTTGTTTGTCTTTGCTTGTATTGTACATGTTATACTGTTATTGTCCCAATAATAAATCTTTCTTTCTTTCATATGTATTTGTTGTTTGTTGGTTTACAAATATACCTTAAATATTTAAGAATTAATAAACAAAAAAAGACTCTGTATCCGGTTACGACATTCTTCTAAAAAGAGCTCGATACGGCTATTCACGGACCCCGCATACATATTACCGATAATATAAACGAAAAATGCCTTGTTTGTGGGTACAAGGCCCCTGATTGTATATACAGTCAATACATTTTTCAGAACAAACGCAGCTCGACAGCTGCTGTATCGTGATGGCAATAATAATATCCAATAATTATTTTTGGACTAGCTTTTGATCGCGGCTTCGCCCGCGTGGAGGAGTTTGCCGGGATAAAATTCCCGCTATATAACCTTCCCAGGGTCTTAAATTATCTCCATACCAAATTTCATCATCATCCGTTCAGTAGATTTTGAGAAAATCGATAATATACAGACAGACAGAAAAGGAGACTTTGTTTTATAATACGAGTATGTATAGATTTATTCTAATGAAATTGGTGGGCACTACATTTTGCTGGTGATAGGACATATTTTACATCCGCCCGGATAGTGACCATTGTACACAAGATGTTAAAACCCGCTATAGTAGCCCACGTAAGTGTGTTGCGTTTCGGGATCAGCCTGTGTTCATCCGGTTCTAACAGGCCGGCATAATTGTATCAACTGCCGAGGGGTAATCATCCCTCGTCAGCTGACATTCTATTGGACCCCACTCCACTTACCATCAGGTTCAGTGGGGTAACTTTGCCGCACCCGGATAAAAAAAATATACTTAAGTCATCATCATCATCATCATTTCAGCCGGGAGTCGCCCACTGCTGGACATAGGCTTCCCCCATTGAGCGCCACAGGGACAGGTTCTGGGCCGCCCTCATCCATCGGACTCCGGTGATCCTCACCAGATCGTCGGTCCATGTCGTGAGGGGCCTTGTCTACGCTGCGGCCTATACTTATATATGATTTTATGCAAAGCCTTTGTACAAATGTCTTTTTAAACTAAACAAACTGGGCCCTTATTCTGTATGATAGTGTAAACGCGTAACGCGGCCGTGTCATGTTATTTTCGAGAAATGTGCGTGGAATGGTATTCTGTAAGCCAAATTTCTATAGTCCTAAACATGATGCGTTGTGTTACGTGCTTGTTACACACTGTTAAAATAACGTGCGGGATAGAGAATAAGGTCCCTGAACTTTAATAAGTTGACAGGAATGTAGTTAGCAAATGTAGTAACTCAAAAGTAGTTTCTAGCTACGAGTGCCGACTCTACAAGTGTAATGAGTCACATGCGGGTGACACTGGCATTTGTCACAGCGGTTAGTGATGGGGTGTGCTTTCGTATTCGATGTTATATTTCTCAGCAGTTGTGACTGAAATGCGAATTGATGATGTGACTGAAATCCATATTGACGGCGTTACTCTAACCTAACTTATACTAATTTATGCCTACTTAAAATTTAAGATACAGTTTTAACACCTTTTTAGGAAGTAGGTGGGTATTTAAATTCATACTAAGTATACATTGAATTGTATTATGTAAATGTTAGGTAAAATTCGCAGAACTGACGGCAGATGGGGCAAAAACGTTCTCGAGTGGAGACCACGTACCGGCAAGCGCAGCGTTGGACTTCCATCTGAAGGTGGACAGCCGACTTGATAAAGGTCACAGGAACACGTTGGATGCGGGCTGCTTTCGACAGGTCCGTCTGAAAATCTTTGGGGGAGGCCCATAGGCCTCATTTTTTATGTTTAGCAGTGGACTTTATGTGGCTGATGATGAGTTAAAATTGATGTTATGGCTTTTCCAAAATGAAATATGCTGCTAATTTGCATAACTATTGGTAATTTGTGGAACTCGGCAAACACATTGAACAATCTAGGAGCAAATACAATAAATAATCTAGTAGTTAATTCATTGAATAGTCTAGTCCTGAAACGTTGGAGAACAATAAGCTGCTGGTATCTCAATCGATATTTCCTTCGTACATTTATGGTGGTTGGAATAACAACACTATCGTAATCTTCACTCAAATCCCTAACTGCAAACGGCGCTCTTTATTGATACAATTTCATTTACATTCAATTATAATTTTGATATATTATTTCTGTTTCGTAATTGAATGCGAATTTTCGCATTGCTTCCAAGGCACCTCACTAACAAACAAAAAGCGGGAGCAGGTGACGCGACCTCCACTGACGCAGCGAAATATACTAGTTTTTATGCCCCTACTTTGGACAGGGACGTACAGACAGGAAATTATTCACTTGTGTTTATAAAAACATGGCGGCGATATAGTTTGAATAATAAGGCTTTGAGTCAGAACTAAACTAACGCACTCGCCATATTCGCATTGAACAACGAAATGATCAAAAAATCAGAAAACAAAAATTAACATTTTTGATGAAAATATTGATTATTAATGGGCGATTTTTGGCACAATGTCAGCAAAGGTGAAGACGAGTATGTGGTTTGATTTAGTAACGCAATGTGAAAATGACCCTGTATCATAAACTATTATATCAGCCTTGTATTATATACTGTCCTACTGTTGTGCACGAGCCTCCTCTACCACTGAGAGGGGTTAGGCCTCAGTCCACCACGCTGGCCAAGTACGGGTTGCTAGACTTCACATATTTCGAAATAATTCGAGAACTCAGGTATACAGGTTGCCTCACGATATTTTTATATCTGCGTTTCAGATCAATCGATTCAAACTGCGTTGTCAAGTTAAGAATTTTAATAAGTAGGTAGATAATAGCGGCATAAAAATTTCTAGTTTTATTGCGCCCTGTAGGTCATTAAGGTGAAACACGAAGTGATATTACCTCGTAATGTGGGGCAAATGGAGTTTCCTTGTACCACCGTGTGCCCTTTTGGGTAGTGCGTGACATATTTTTCATTGTTTACCTTGCCGCTGAGGTAGGTAGGTTAAATATGAGGTTGGTGCAATTTTATCATGCTTATTAATAAATGTCCCACTGCTGGGCAAAATTACTATACTACTAAGGGTAATAATACAACATATATGTCTCAGAATGGCGAGCGCAGTGGAATAACAAACAATACCTTGTAATTAAATGTGTTGGATGTTGTTTCTACTGTTTATGAGCGGTCATATTACCATCAGGCAAACGGCAAGCTCGTCTCGTCATTCAAAGCAATAAAAAAACGGTTTTGACATTTTCCAATGACCTAACCTAATCTGCCTAGAGTATTCAACTTTGTCTAACAAACTAGAAAGAAAGAAAGAAAGAAAGAAATATTTTATTTGGTTTTAGTTACATAAATATATATATATATATATATATATATATATATATATATATATATATATATATATATATATATATATATATATATATATATATATATATATATATATATATATATATATATATATATTAAAAAAAACAAAACAATTCATACAATAAGAACGAAATTAATACTACATTAATAGAAAAAAATAATAATAATCAACAGAGAGAAACCAAAACCAAAATGGACATAATTAGACAAAACTAGACATAATTAGACAAATTCACAACAATTTCCAAGACATGACCATAAAGATTTCAATAAACCCCAACCGTAAATAAAACAATAGTAAATCCTAACACGTTATTAGCCGTCATACCCTTGGAGTACGCGGACGTCGAAAATTGCTGAAGATTTATCGCGACTTTATTGCGGAGTCAACCCCCATTCTGGTGATAGATTACTGACCCAACAACCCTGCATTTTTGCCTCATTTTCTTATATAGAATTTGTTTACTTAGCAAAAGGGTTGAAAGATTTATGGATAAGTTTTTGTTGGCAAAATTCAAATTTTTGTTGTAACGTCGGCCACTGGAGTGGAAGGTAAAGTTTGTCTTTGGACTAGCTTGTTTAATTTTTTTTGTCTCCGTTACATTTTCAGTGTTTTTGTCCTAACCGACCCTAATATTAAGTTAAGCTAAGGGGTGAAAGAATTGCAAATATGTTCTTGAAATTTTTAAAAACTTTAGTTGATCAATTGTAATTCAAAGCTGTAATTCTATTTTGAAATGAAACTAGTCTACGGATTATTCCGCGATATATTTTTTTTTCAATTTTTATTCCCGTTTCGTTTCGAGACATCGGGTGTTATTGGACATTCGCGTAGAGTTAAAATCACTATAATTAAAAAAAAATCAATTGAGGCTTGAATGACGAAACCTGCTTGCCGTTTGCCTAATGGTAAGCGATACGACTGCCCGTAAACAGTAAAAACACCATCCAACACTTATAATTAGAAAAGTATTGTTTGGTATTCCACTATGCTCGCCATCCTGAAACATGACATGTTAAGTCTCATTATGTCCAGTAGTTACAATGGCTACAATGTCCTTCAAGCCGGAACACAATAGCGACTACACATTGCTGCTTGGCGGCAGAAATAGACATTGCGGTGGTACCTACCCAGGCGGACTCTCACATATGAGAGACTTGCTACCAGTAAAATTCTGCTATCATAAATAAGTTTCCTACTCAAATATCAATACATACGTACAAATTCCAGCCTGTTGTTACGGCACATACATTGTTCATTCCAAACATCAAAACTCGAAAACAAACTTGGTAACAAATATTTACGTCAGGAAACTAATCTAGGACTTGTTGTCATAGCGGGAATTGCTTTTCACTAATTGGCTGCATACGTAATAAGATTACCTACTTTCTGCTAATATTAATGACTAAATGCTGAAATTTTTGTTACAGTTTTCATATTATTTGCATGAATGCTTTGGTGGTTTAGTTGTAACGCGTACACGGTACGAGTAGGACTACTGCGCTGAGGTCCTGGGTTCGAATCCCGGGTCGAGCATAACTAATTGTGACTGGGTTTTCCATTTAAAAAATACTTAGTCGCAGCTCGGAGTCGGGAACTTAGTGTGATACCTACGTGTCTCGAAAAGCACGTAAAGCCATTGGTCCTATACCTGACCTTCTCCGATCATGTCGGATTGCTGTCTCACCGGACTATGAGAGTGAAGGAACAGAAAATGGACCTGTGTATTGCGCACACTCGAGCACTATAATATCTCTTGCGTATCTGGCCGAAGATTGGTCGCCGTGGCCGAATCTTGGCCAGGAGGATTCATTCATTTATCATATGCTTGAATAATCGAGGTTTCATCGTTCATTTGCATGAATAATCAATTCAAAATGTATTTTGTACAGGTACATGTATGTTAAAATGATTTCTTTTTACCTTTCGCATCCTAAGTCTAGTAATAAAATTTTCTTGCCAGGTTTAAGTCTCAAAAGATAGCGATATTACTCATGACCGACTTCAGACCGGCAAAGTTATATAATTTCTGCGATACATGTTAAAGCAAAAAAGACAACAGAAGATTCCATGCACTGAGATTAATATCGGGTGGTATCGAAAGCACAATGTAGGTCAGATGAGCGGAGATGACGTATCTCATACAGTTTTTGCGTTTGTACGAAGCAATACCCGCTTTTGTTACCTCTGAGCACTTGATTGAACGCCCGGCATTTGAAATATAGGTTTGTTCGCACTTAACGTAATGTTATAATAGCTTTATTAATAAATATCGGTTTTTTATTTCATTGATATATCATTTATCGAACGTAAATATATTAAATTCAAAAATAGATATAATTATGTTGCTTCAATTTTTCGAAATATATATATATATATATATATATATATATATATATATATATATATATATATATATATATATATATATATATATATATATATATATACATATATATACATATGTTTTGACTATGAAATAAAATGTACTTTTGTAAAATAATTTAACGTGCACTTTGATAGACCTGGGAATAAATGTATAGATTTATTTCCAAATTATTCAATAAAAATCGTAAAGTATGGTAAGGTTATTAAAGAAAGCCCAGTTCCTAACAAGGCCCACCATCCATGTTTTGTTATTTTTTGTGTTGTATAACATACTCCAATTATTTGCTAGTTCCTTTATTATTACACATATTGCGTTGCAATTTAATAACTTCTTTATATTTTTTCACAGAATAATTTTATGAAGATTTCAAAATTAGGTGGGCATTCAAGGGTTCCTTTACCTTATACTGAAAACGAACCTGTTACCGTATATAACGGAATGAATTTACCTTCCGGCACCAAGGGACTGTTTACGGAGATTAGATTTTCTGGGCCATTAAAGTAAATAATTATGGCAATATCAATGCCATTTATATTGTAAATGTTGGCACTGTGCCCCTAAGGGAGAAGGGAGAGTACGGACTTTTAAAGCGTAGATATAGTGGTCGTTAATTGGATATTTGGGTTGTTACTTTGCCTTATTGATGTGCGTAATTTTGCCTGTTCGGGTCAAGGACGTTTTACAAATAGACGCGTCATACATTAACAAAATGGCACATAAAAACGGCGCACTATTTGCTATAGTCATGTACCTGTACATATAATTATAAATTGGCTCTAAGAAGGAATAAAAAAATGCAGCGTACATTCGTTAGAAAAGGATATATATACATCGACAGTTACGTAACAACGTTAGTGCCGCACGCTCATTGGCCGTCGAGTCGGGCAATTACCTTACTTTCGTCTTGCCAGTATTCAGCTCGGACAACGTATCTATGTAATAAAACATCTTAGGTTCGGGTAGTCAACTTATCTATGTTTTTAATATTAGTATTTTATTTGCTGGTTGCGGCATTTTGCTACACTAGTTGCCGTAGTGTTATTTTTGAAGTGAAACTTATTTACAATTGTGATTTAAAACTCGATGAAATGAAAATGCGTCATGATATTTGAAAAAAGAACAGCGTTCAATCAGCCTGCATTATCTATATCTATATTGTACTAAGCTTGTTCCTAGTTCGAGTATTCTTTGTGTATATGTTAATATGTGTTTAATACATGTGTTGCGCCTGTGTATTACAAAACTCTAGTATAAAGCAAGCGTGTTGTATTATTTGTGTATTTTTTATGTGAATATTTTAATCTCATTAATAAATTAATTATGCAAGTATGTTTTTGTATTATGCAAAATAATAAACCTTAATTTATCCTAATATTCCTATACTCTATATCCATGTTTATCTCTAGTAGGTTATTTTTCAGAAGTTTCACTTTCGCTATGATTTGCACACACACACCTTTTTTGTAAATAATCTCTAAAACTACTTATTTGTTTCTGAAAATTTCACTAATAAAAGCTACATTATCCATGTTTTATCTTTCCTCGGATCCGCTCCTTAGCAAGGCGTTACCACGATCAAGGCCTAGTACAATAAATTATTCATTAATTTGCGTAACACAAAGCAACAGTGATTAACGACAATTCGTTCCCTGTCGACTGTTGATAACGTCTACAGGGAGGTAGTTCAATGGAAATCAATGCAGTCAGACGCCATGTGACTTGGAGGCTTTGATTGGATAACACACCATTGTTACCGTTAATCTTGTACACAGTTAAAGATATGCGCGAAAGATAGTGTTTGGTTATTTTGTGTAGGTTTTTTATGGTGTGGTTAATGAGTCAATTGAGTGAATCCACGGCTTAGCAAACGTAGTGTAGGACGCCTTCCAGGTAGGTGGAGTGACGATCTGCGAAAGGTCGGTGATAAAAACTGGATGCGACAGGCTGAAGACAGGGTAAGATGGCGCTTATGGAGGAAGCCTATGTCCAGCAGTGGACAAAGATATAAGCTGATGATGATGAATGAGTCAATAAACAAAGAATGTTTTAAGGGTTCTGTACCATATAGGTTCATGTTGTTCATCTGTCTGCCCAGACCCTTCTTCTTAGGAAGACGGAGAGGTATCAAGTTGAAGTGTATGTCAAACACCGAGTTTTGCTATTGTCTTCGGTATCTCAAAGCTGTGAAAAATTTAAAGTTGTAAAAGAACGCGATCAAAAGGTATGACTGTTTCTTCCGAATGTTTTCGCATATAGGATACTGTATGGCCCCATTGACCTAGATTCATTAAATTTCACATGTAGACAAAAACTGAAAAACTACTTATACATCTACTTTAATGTAAACATACATTTGGGTTTTTCTGCTCAGTATCAACCCGGAGTCTGAAATTTGTGCCCGATAGGCGATAGGCTTGCCCCCTATCACATCATGGGACGGAACACACTTGGCGAAAAGTGTATGCCTTGGATGTGCCTCGCATACTCCTTCGGGGATAAATACGTGATGTTTTTGTGTGTAAGCATTCATAATAATTACTGATGTATAAAACTGAATTATTATCATTATTACTATTAAAAGTAATTTGGTATAAAATTATATTTAAAAATGTCTAGCTGCAAACATAAAAAAGCGATTATCAAACGCTTACAAGTCAATAAATCAAAACAAATTATGGTAATACGGATATGGAATCCCAAAAATTAACATTCGACCTTTAACAACCCTTATCGTGTTTTACAAGGGAAAATTTGGCAAATGCGCAATGGACGATGGATGTTCTACCATCTAAAAGTTGTAGTAATGTTAGAAGTGCAGAAATTAATAACCGAGGAATGGGTTTAGAATTCTTTTAATATGGGTGCAGCAGGTGACCCTCCTGCACCTGGTGGTAAGTGGAGTGGAGTCCAATAGAATGTCGATTGAGAAGTGGTTACCCTTCGGCAGTCGACACAATTATGCCGGTCTGTTGGAACCGGATATACACAGGTTGATCTCGGAACGGGACACACTAACGTGGGCACTATGCCGGGTTTTATCACCTTGGGTACGGTGGTCGCTATCTATATCTATATATAGGGGATATAAAATATATCCTACCATCATCAAAAGGTTTCATATTTCGATAAAAGTGTAAAATGGACATTATTAATTCCCAAACAAATGATAATAGCCTTTTTTAGTATGACTCAGCAAAGTGGCTTCCCTGCAACTTATGTTAAGCGAAGTGAAGTCCATAGATAGTGCCGAGCGGCCAAAGATACAAGCATCCCCGGACGGTCGGCACAGTTATGCCGGCCTACATAATAGTGGCGAAATGAGAATTTTTTCAAAAGGTAACCCGAGGCAAAAATAATTGCCTTAGTTGAATTATGCCGGCCAATTTTACAGGAAACAAAAATTAAAACAAACGTAAATAAACCTAAAAGGGAAGCCGATAGGAATCGAGTTGTATGGACGCTTCGCCACTGCTGCAGAATTGCTTATGCACGCTCCGCTTGAAGGATTCCAAGTTAAAGTCTATAACATATTAATGTCTATTTAAATTAAACTATTTTACGAATTTATCGCGGTTTTAATATTTTACTATTCTCCCGACGTTTCGAAGACTTTGCAGCCTTCATGGTCACGGTGGGGACTGAGGTGTTGTTCATCCGCAAAGTCAGAGTTACAATATCTACCTACATTTTATAAATATACAACTTAACCAACTTAAACCGGAGCAACACCACCAAGAAGTTTTCTATGCACGACGCTGCACTGCCAAAACGATGTAGAAAAGATCTTGATTGAAATCCCGAAGGAGTAAAGGCTGCAATCGCAAACGCTATAAATGAACCGTCAGCGGTAACGGTACATAAATCGAACTATTTTAGTTACATTTAATTCTGTTTCACCACATCGAGTCGATTTGTACCTGACTGGGCTAAATCGGACTGTTATAAAAGATTTCGTAATGGAAGGAATTGTAGAGATCGTTTTTTAAGTTTTAGCTGGGTTGTAATAAAAATATCTAGAATTTTGCTACTAATTAATAAATGGTTCAGAGTTTAGTTGTAGCATTTTTGAGATGTGTTCAGCTGGATTTTAAAAAGCAGTATTTCAGGGTTTTGTTTCTAATTAAAAGCAAATCTGTATATTAACTAATGCTATAAAGAGGAAAAGTTTCAATTTTGGTTTGCAGGACCTATCATTAGAATAACGGAATCGATTTTGAAAATTATTTTACTAATAGGAAGCTACATTACTCCTGAGTATTATAGGCTACATTTTGTTCCGGGGAAGTATTTATACCTGCGAGTAGGGCCGTGAGCAAAAGCTTGTTTGGTATATAACAGTAATATTTAGAACAAAAATAAGAATTTTCAAAAATGTGTTTTTTTTTTTTGCTAACAGCATTGGTTTTGATTGAAGTATTTTTAACCTTAGTTTTTGCCCTCAAAATAGGTATTGTAAAATCGTTTCTTAATATATAATGTCTAGATTACTTTGCGAAAAATATTTTAAATCAATGATTTCTTTAAATCCACTTTATTTTGGAGATCGGCTTAAAGAAACATAAGAACAACAATAAACACATGTATAGATTTTTTTGGAAACGTAGGGAATTACAAGAATCCCCCAATTCGAAATTACAAGAGCATACATACACTATAGTGATAGATGAAACACTTAAACGTAGCTTCGCTTGGAGTGGTCACGTAGGTTGATTTTAGCAATCAGCTGTTCTGATGCATGCATCTCTGAATAGATCTCGCAAGACACTTTAATTTGCTGCTATGTTGTACTGGAAACAATGTGATAAATTCACAGAGACATTCATATATGATTAATTACAGAGAGAGTTGTCGACGGTTTTTTTTAAATTAACAAGTCAAAGTTACTGTTACTTATGTCAAAATTATGACGGTGTCATAGCAAATCTTATGACTTTTACTTTAGCCCTTACTTTCTCTTTTACAGTTAAACAAAAAAACATTGATAGAATTCAATATATTATAAACATGACGTGGCCTTTGACGCTACAAAGTGAATTCAGTCTTAAACAAATTGTTATAGAGTCTAACTTCCAAACTCACATGGATTACAAAACATTCGCACAAATAAGACGCACTACGACTTCTACGTTATTACTTAGATATCTCTGTTAATCATCGTAATAGTCGTCTATATGCGGGGTTAACACGGTTAGGTGGGACGCAGACTACCGATTTTTATCGTGTCTATGATATATTCTTTTAATTTTTAAACTGAAGATTTGAACATAAGGAATATAATCGCCGAATGGTAAACACAACTGCTATATATACTCGATACGCATAATTATTCCAAGTTCTAAAGCTCAAGTATTTTATTTATTTGCATTTCATATGCAATACACTTTTGTAAAGAGGCGGTCTTAATGCTGTAGGCATTCTCTCTGAGTCAACCTTAGGATGGAGCAGAGATCAACAAGGTAGGTACTTCAAAGATATCTGTTGCTGTTAAAGGTTTTATATAATATCAATTTAGCTGGCTAATATTGTAAATATGATTGTAGTTTCTATAACAATGGAGAATAACAAGAACTAGAAAAATAGTGTTACGTTTACACATTAGATGTAGCGTAAACTCTGCCAATAGTAAATAAATTGTTCAGTTTACAAATTCTAAGAGCGTTATTACTTTGCTACATATTCTATTACTAACAGTTGCGGTTAACCAATGTGACAGTGGACCAGGTCGTCATCCTATGATGGGAATATTAAGACTCATAACATTGATTCATTCGCTTGCTTAATAATTACCTTATGACTACAAATATACTACTTATAATCCCGCCAAAATAATCAAAACTATTCATAAAACTAAAATTTGGTATTAGAACGTTTTCTGTTTATCAAAAAAAGTTAAAGCCGCAATATATATTTTTTAAAAATCGGTCGTATGCGTCCCACCTTATACAGAAACGCAATTTCACGTCGCAAGACAAATGGGTCTCACCCGGAACATCTGTGTCATGGCAGGCGTCTACACGATCGTCATGAACCGGCTGTTTGACTTGTGCCACTGGGTTTTCTATTATCGTAAGGTAGTATTACTGAAGGCTTCTTTTAACAAAAAGTAATTTGATTCATAATCTATTTGATACGTGAAGAAAAATCTTTGGCATTATTAATGGAGGCTTCTTTTAACAATTCTAGTAATTTGTTTTGTAATCTATTGTACCCCTTTTCAAGCATATTTCTCTCATGTGAGATTTGACATGATTTTAGGTACATAAAATATGGAGGAGTGTAGTAAAATAAAATGAATTTATAATAAGGTCAGTCGGGGGAAGTGCGCCATAAAATTTTCATAGCTGGATTCAATGCAAAATAATTTCTTTTTGTGCTGACTTAAGAATGTAATTTTATTAATTGAAGAATATTTGGTATTTTGTGATAACAACCTATAGCCATTCAAGGAAATCGGACTATAAATTAATAATATTTTGCTCAAAGTAAAAAAAAATGGTAGTAGGCGTAGTACCTGTGTAATAAAAAACGCCAATATGAAACATTATAAAGAAAACACTCATTTTAGTCCATAGAGAAATAAGTTTTACTCGCATTGCTCTTGGATAATTTTTAATCACTCAATATTATAACAAACTATGGCTGTCAAATCAAATTCAGGGTAAGTGCGCCATATATATGTAAATCAGGGCTTCAAAACATTTTAGATTTTTTTTTGCTGTATAAGATTTTTGCTATATTAGAGTTTTGTGTGTTATGTTGGAATAAAAAAATGGTAACTCTAATATAAAATCCATTTTATTTCTAAAAATTAAAAAAATCATACAAAAATGTAGGAATTAACAATTTTGAATGCGTTATAACTCAATTACTTAGAATTTGGCCTTATGACATTTGATATGTTTTAGCTGCATTATATCCAGATAACGTGCCTGATCGAACAGTTGCAACCTATTCACGCAAAGTTGCTCACCAAGGTATTTCAGTTTTTGTTTTTTAAAAACGAATTAACTAATACGCCCTTTTATTTAAGTCGGCTCAAAACAAAATACCTTGAGTACAAAAATTCTGCTGTTAAGTATATTTTAATAATAATAATTCATATTAATAAAACTTATTCTCAAAAAAGGTTGGTTATATATGGATCAGGGGCAAGTGCGCCATACGACTATTAACTGTGGCGCACTTGCCCTACTCGACAATTTTTAGGTACATTTTTTCGCATTGCTAAAAATCCTTTATTTTAGTATATATAAATAAAATTCAGGCAGGAAGTTAAAATAAAAGGTTTAAACTATGTATTCACCTTACTGGTTTACAGAAATATGTTAAATATCTTGAAATATTTGATGTTATCTTTCACAGGGTCATCTCTGTTTACAGGTCTAAATGACACTTAAAATAAAATGGCGAATAAATCGTATTAAAATGAACATAGCCATTTATGCTTTTTAGTGGAACTGTATTTCAGTTAGTAGCATAGATATAAGATTGCGGTAATTGTATAACATCAATAGTTTTCGATTTTTTTAGGGTAGGTGCACTTACCCTAAATTCGACAGTTTCGACTACGGGATGAAAACTAATATTATTAAATATAAGTTTTAGTTTCATAAAAAATTAGATAAACAAAGTATTTTTCATTTAAAAAAAAGTCTTTTTAATATTTTTTTGCGTACGGCTTTCAGAGTACAAACATTAAGCTCTATCTAACTTATGTATAATAGGCTTTAAAATAAAAATCCGAATAAAACCTATCTACCAATTCCAACCATAGCGAGATAAGTGGTGTAAAAATATTCCAACAATACCGATATTGTATATCCATCCACGATCGGGGATTGCGTTTCAATTTCTATAGTCGAGTGTACAGATAACACGGAATAAAAATGAGAGGAAGTGACATATAATTATGCTGTAATATTATTATTAAAATTAAATTTTATTTTCTGTAAAATTATAATAATTATATCAGCCGTGTATATGCTGTCCCACTGTTCGGCACGGGCCTCCTCTACTACTGAGAGGGATTAGGCCTTAGTCCACCACGCTGGCCTAGTGCGGATTGGTAGACTTCACACACCCTCGAAAAATTCCTAATAGAGAATTTTTCAGGTATGCAGTTTTCCTCACGATGTTTTCTTTACCGTTAAAGCAAGCAGTAATTCACAAAAAATACACATATAGTTTTAAAAAAGTCAGAGGTGCCTTTGGGATTAGAAACTGCGGACATTCGTCACGGCAATTCGTTCCACATTCAACTAGGTCATCGCCGCTTTATTTTATATCCAACAAAAAGTCGAAAAAGGAATCCAACTCAGCATCTGTAGAAAGCCCGTGTACGCTTGTAGACCATTGAAGCAGTAATGACACTTCTAGAGTTTTTTTTTCTATTCCATAATACAAACTATTCATAGTACTGTGTAAGTAGACCGAGGTTTTGTTCGGAACGTGATCAGAATCGAGACGTGAAGATATCCGCGAATTTCGTTGTGTTAAGTAATGTTTGTTGAAACGTTTTATGTGTAAGCAAAATTTGCCTTTGCTTTTTGACTAAAAAGGTTTTTGTATTTTTTTTTATTGTTTTGAATGACGAGATGAGGTTGCCGTTCGCCTGATGCATTATAATCCCAGTGTTGTCGAAAAAGTCAAAGAAGTAAGTATATTCTCATTTTCTAATTTGATATCAAATTAATTAAATTTATATATACTTACAGACAAACCAAATAATAATAAATATATTGCTTCTAATTTGTTTAAAATATATCTTTTTAATTACATAAATAGTAACATATAAATATTCACTCAAATAAAATGCATTTCGCATTATAAACACAGAGATAATTGGCTTTCATACTCCACTTACCTACGGAGAGGGCTTGAGCCACGCACGCATAATGACAAACGCCCGGCAAAGCTGAAAAATCTTCCTTTCCTGTTCCGTTGTGTGCTACAGTAAGTAAATAGTTCAAGGCTTCACTCGTGTTCTATTTTTAAAATTCAAAAAGGTTTAGTCTATTTGATCTGTATCAGTGTTACTTATAAACATGTTTTAGCTTAGGAGATGGTTAAGAATTGTTTAAAAAGCTGTCAAAACATCACCGGTTCCTAGTTTAAACCTTATTAAGAGGCAAAATGGCGGTTTTGACTTACATTTGATCGATTAAATTTGTGTTTTAGCATAGCTTTGCGAAAATTTTATAAGTAAGGCTGTATAGTGTATATGTGTACAATTTATTATGTTGGTACCTATGTATACATATTTAGAGGTGATTTTCATTCATCAGATAAAAAACCATCAAATAAATTATAATCTTTATGCATACAGCTGTAATTTTGATTAATTTATTTTACTTTATTCTACGAATAAATTTTATCTGAAGACTGAAAAGTCAACCTTAAAACAAATACCTAATTACATTACATTATCGTAATAACATATAGATAATACATATATATATTTCGTTTAATAAATACTTAATACCTATTTGATATGATATTATTCTATTAAATATAGGTAGAATATATTTTGTCATCTAACCTCTCAGCCCGAACTTTCTTTTTTAGTTACACTATGTTTTTTTCTTTTATATTCTAAGAACAATTTAATTAATCTGGATAGATGGGCTACTTCAACAGTGCAATATAATAGACCTTTTTCAGAAGCGCAACTGATATAAGCATTTTTTTCAAATAGAGGTTCTTCAGCAATGTCAGCATTTCATTACAATGTGTCTGACTGTATTACCTCGCTTGTCCGTTCATGTTTAAAACTTGGTTCTCACTTGATTTTATCTCCGTACGTTACGACTAAGTTCCACATGTTCTCGAACTTTCCAAACAATGAGATTTTCGCGTCCATTGTTATCGTGCCACTTATCAGCTAAAGTACTAACGTTAAGAGCTTTAAAGGCTACTGGATTTTATAAAGCAAATGCGATTTTAACACCTATTTTCATATATTTAAAGGATATAGTATATTTAGTAACCTAAGTCATATTTGCATTTATTCTTTGAGGTAGCCGGCTGACTAAAAACGATTGCATATATTTAAAAAAAAATGTTATTAATTTATACTTTTATTCAGTATGTTTTCTACAATTGTGAATGAACGTTTTATTTAATGTAGGGAATAATGTTCCCACATGTCTTGGTTGGGATATGTCGTTTTTATACGTTATATTTTCTTTAATTCTAGGAAGTTATCTTGTTCCTATATCTAAAAAAAATGAGAAAGGCAAAGGAGTATCAAGTTTTGTAAGTAGTATTCTTACAAAAATACAAATACATATTAAAGTAAAAATTATAAACACAACTTCAAAACATGATCCATAACGAACCTAACTCTTAACAAAGGTAACGAAATTATGTTGCCCTGGTGCCACCTGCAAACATATCAATAGAAACTTGTAATATACACGACTAGATGCCGCGTCGTTCAATCCCAACGAAGCTATCATTTTTCTTGATATTGGTATCGCTTTAAACACTTAAGTATTCGTTCAAGATTCTTCTTCTTGTAGTGCCTCTCCAACTAGTGAAGATTATCAGTCAGCTCAACATATCTTCTTTTGTCCTTTGCAAGGCGAAATATTAGTATAGTATTTGCAATAACCGTCCACTTGCGGATGTTCCGTAACTACGAATTATTTTTTCCACCAATTTTTTTGCCCCACTTTAATATACTTACATTCCAGATTAATTGACTATTATTTAGATTCTATTGAGATTTTGTTTTTATGAGCAATATTATTATTTTAGTTTTTTTAATATTGATTCATGTTTTAGAATTATATAAAATAATGGAATTTAAACATTACCTTAACTTGTAGGGTCTCGAGTATTTTTCTAAAGAAGACGAGGCTAACAAGCAAGTAATTACCATTTCTTTTCAAGTTTTTTTAAAAAATCTTGTCTAAACTGAAACTTTAAGAACGCATTTTCAAAATGCATCTAAACGTAAATATTTAGTTGCTACATTAATCCTATATTTTTACCTATGTCCTGCCTGCGGCTCCACTTGCGTGACAGATCTTTTGTGTACATGGTTTCTCTCTCTCTAGTCGGTCACTCATTT
This sequence comes from Manduca sexta, assembly GCF_014839805.1. Lineage (NCBI taxonomy): Eukaryota > Metazoa > Arthropoda > Insecta > Lepidoptera > Sphingidae > Manduca > Manduca sexta. The sequence continues at coordinate 12,706,868 of NC_051135.1, forward strand.
CTAAAGATCTTAAGTCAATTATTTTGATGATGGTCACTGTCCATCGACTTCAGTTTTCTGCCTGATTAAGTGCTGCTTTAATAGAGAACTTCAATATATTGGCAACCTGGTCTACTCGTATCTTGGCACTTCGTCGTCGCGGTCTTTTCATCAAATCCATAGTGTTTGCTCCGTTTGACTTTAACTTTCAGATATAACAAAGTGTCGGATTTATAAACCTACTAATACTTTCTTTTCAAATTTAAAGAAGTTACTAATATTACAGTTACCTAGTCGCAACCGTAGTCTCAAAATAGTCCAGCTGTGCAAACCGACTGAGTTCTGTTAATGATTTTAGTCCCATTCATTACCGCCGCTGTGGACAGTGGCTGCGGCGCATTCACTTGCTAATTGCTTGCGACGTAGTTCGAAATAGACTCTGAAGTGTGTTCTCGTATGTTATTGTGATGGTAATGATTAAACTAAACAGTTCTTAAGCTGACGTAATATTATATACACACAACAACACCCATTTATCCCCGAAGGGGTATGCAGAGGCGCAACTATGGCACCCACTTTTCGCCAAGTGTATTAGCCTATCGCCATATCAGGCACAAATTCGAGACTCCGGGCTGATACTGACCCAAATATCACTTTGCCCGACCCGGGATTCGAACCCCGGAAATCAGAGCTCTGTCGTACCGTGCATGCAGTGCAACTACGCCACCGAGACAGTCAGGTAATTTAATTTTAGTAAAAAAATTCTTTAAAGATTGTTAAATTAAAATACCGATATCCAGATGTTATCGTAGTCCTATTGTCTAGCCGTCTAAGCTGACTACGGGCGACTGTTAATGGTTTTAGATCCTTTTCATTACCGTCGCAGTGGGCAGTGGGTGCGGCACGTTCCGGATTCACTTGCTAATTGCTTGCTTGTTCGAAATGGATTTTTTTTTAGTGGTGGTAGGTCTGTCATATGTGAGAGTCTGCCTGAGTAGGTACCACTGCAATGTATATTTCTGCCGCCAAGCAGCTGTGTGAAGTCAGTGTTGTAAGACATTGTAGCCAATACTGGACATAATAAGCCTTAACATCTCATGTCTCAGGATGGCGAGCGCAGTGGAATACCAAACAATATTTTGTAATTCAAGGCGTTGAATGGTTTTTCTACAGTTTATGGGTGGTCGTATCGCTTACCATCAGGCGAACGGCAAGCTCGTCTGGTCATTCAAAACAATAAAAAAAAGGACTCCCTGAAGTATGTTCTTTTATGTTATTTAAATTATGTTGATGGTAATAGCAAAAGATTATGTAATAAGATATGTAAGTGAATCGACTTAATACAAATTTAGTGTACCCATCTAGACAATAAACATCTTTGCAAACTTGTAGTAAGATTGTAGTAATTCAGAAGATTGGCTTTTAGTATCTAAAAACTTGTTATTATATATATTAAAACATATCTGCGTTATACAATTGTGTCGACTGCCGTGGAGTTATCATTACTCGTCAGTCGACATTCTATTAGACTCCATACCACTTATGATCAGGAGCAGTAGAGTCACTTTGCCGTGCTCGGTAAAAAAAAATACAAGTTATTCGATATTTTAACGCGCTATATACATAATTGCACATATATTTATCTGCCGAAACATCAAATAGAATTTCAAACCCGTCGGAGTTCTAAAATGTTACAAAAAGATTGTCAATTAGATCTTCCCTTTCGTTCCAACACAAAATCGTATCTACTGCTAGTTTCACACGTCTTAAAGCCGATTATAGCCAGTTCACATTAAGGACTTCGAGTAAAGCCTGGACAACTTTGTTGTATGCAGTTTAATTTGATGTACTTTACGATGCTTGAAAGAGTAGGTTGTCTTATACGAGACCAACTTTTGCTCGCGGCTTCAGTCGCGTGAAAGATTGTTCCAGAATAAAAGGCCTTTTTTTTTTGCGGGATAGAAATTAGTCTGTCTTTCCCAGGATAATTTTTGAGTTTATCCCGTTCAAACAGGAAGATAGATGTGGAGAGGGACTGTTTAATATATTTTTATTGAACTTTTTAAGATGAACAATTCCGTCATACACATTTAATTATACACGATCGTTGGGTAACATTTACCATTTACGCAGTGCACGCAACGAAACGATTTTCGCAACATATTTCATTGATCCACTCCTATTGGTCATAGCGTAATGTTATTTGGTCAATGGTTATGTTATATAAAGTTATACCTTCCTCGATAAATGGGCTATTCAACACCTAAAGATTTTTGCAACTCTAACTTGTATATCGTGAGATTAACGCATTCAAAAAAACCAACTCTTCAGCTTTATATAATAGTATAGATAGAAGTATTGATGTGAACGGCTGCAACCGAGTTATAATTCTTGGTAAAATCAAATTTAGTTCAAATTTTGCTGGCGACATGATTAGACTGATTACTAATTAAATTTAATTAATTACAGCGCATTATAGATTACACTCTGTTATTAATTAATATGGGTTTAAGCGTCAATTGTTTCAGCAGCCGCTGTTAAATAAATTTTGGCACGAAATTCAGAACGTATTTTGTTGAAAGCTCATAAATGTTCGGAAATGTTACACTTTCATCTTTGTTGTGGTTGCATTGAATAAATATTGGTTGTTGAGATAACATAGTATGTATTCGAGTTATATTTATTGATAAAACATATTATAGCATGTATTTTATATGATAAAGTGAATAATACGTTGTCTAATTTTAATGTACTTTTATTATGTAAATTAACGTTGTATTTAAATCAACTTTCACTTATCTTCAGGTGCAAAGATTACTACTGTGATGTGCCTGCATAAAAAAAATATTATCAAAGTTACTATATTTTGTTTTTATAGACTCTTGTAATTTTATTATTAATTTATAGATTAGTCTCCTTAATGTCTTTTATATTATTATATTCATTCTATATTCATAAATGTCTCAAGGTTTTCTGGGGGTCAAAATAACCACAAATTTATTTTCCATGTTGAAAAACTCATTCATTGTAGCATCAGACATATTTTTCTTAATTTGCAAAGACTCATTTAGACCCATAAATAATAAATTGTACCTAATAATTGATTGAACATGTTACCCCGTCTGAACATGTGCAACAATAACGCTTAAAAAATCTATTTTT